>NW_026057576.1:72776597-72939353 GCF_023721935.1 Panthera uncia
AAAAAAAAAAAAAAAAAAAAAAAAAAAAAAGAAAAAAAAAAAAGGAAGGTTTGCTGGAATCGATAGGCAAATATAGCAAGGTTGCAGGAAACAAGGTTAACACAGAACAATTCATTTGCTTTTACATATATCACCAATGAATAATTGGATTCAAAATAAAAAAATAACATTGACACTAGAACTAATAATAAGAACAGTAAAAACCCTAAGGTATAAATCTTTCAGATATGATCACTATGTAAGAATCTTGCCTACCACAGGTCATTAAAATATTATGCAATGTTTTCTCATAGAAAATGTGTAGTTTTATTTTTTATGTCTGTGACACATCTCCAAATAACATATGGTGTACTTTGTAATATTCAGGAATTCCCCTCACATTCCTAGTTTGTTAAGGTTTTTAATTATGAGTGAGTGTCAGATTTTCTCAAATGTTTTTTCCACATTTACAGAAATAATCATGTGAATTTTTGCCTGGTATTAATTTATTTTTGAATGTGAAGTCAACCTTCCATTCCTGCGCTATATTCTCTTAGTCATTATGGATTAGTCTTTATAAATTACTGGTGTGAATCAGGACCCCCGTTCCTGTGTTTCCTGTAAATTAATCGAGTTCAAGCATGATTCAGTGAAAATATTTTCCATTTTCTATCAAATTGCCTTATTGTCTCTATTAAAAAGGAAGAGACAAGTGCATGGTGTTCTATTCCAAGACTTGCAATTCTGTAACTCTGTTCTATAAATCTCTTCATTTATCCATATGTGAAATTGATACTATGTTGATATTGTGAATATACACTAAGACTTGAATTCATGAGGTGCAAGTCATTCCATTTTGTTTTGTTCTTTTTTTCCCAAGATTATGTTGGCCATTCTAGTTACTATGCATTTTCAGATAGAATTTATAACCATTAAATCAGCACAAAAACCAACACCAAAAATTATTATAACTTTCATTAGATGAGAGAAAAATTAAATGTGAGAATTAGATAAATGTAGATAGAATTGGCATTTCAAACAATATTGAGTTTTCTAATCTGTATTAGAAATCTGTGTGCTTCTCCATTAATTAAGTTGTCTTTAATCATTTTCAGCAATTATATATATATATATATATATATATATATCTGGATTTCATGTTTTTAATACTATTTTAAATAGAATATTTTAAAATTTAATTTTCCAATTCTTTGTTACTAGTGCACAGAAACTCAATTGACTACATATTGACCTTGTGTTCAATAACCTTGTTACATTCACTTGTTTGTTCTAGGATTTCTTTGAATCCATAATATTTTATATAAATAATCACATTACCTACAGATAAACATTGCCCTTCTTTCCTTTCAGTATTTATGCCTTTTGTTTCTTTTCCACAATGCATGGGCTGGGATCATCACCCTCAGGGAGAGTAGGAACAGTAAGCATAGACATGTTTGTTCTGTGCATGGAAACCTGGGGTAAAGATTTCTTTAGATGCCAAGACGTATTGGGTATGGATGACAGAGGAGATTTCTCAACACGGTAGCATTTGAATTTACCCTGAAAATGTTTAGAAATTAGCTACAAGGACAAGGGGAGAGAGAAGACCAGAGAAATGCACATAGAGACACTGGGCCATTTTAAGGGAGAGGCAGAGTAGAAATTATGAAGCAGTTGGTTTGCTTAGTGAAGTTCTGGATGTAAGCACAAACATTTATTCCCTCACAGATCTGTATGTACTATGTGTAAAGCACTGGCCAAGTTTTTTTGCCTTTTCCTGCAAAGGTCACTCCCTTTATCTAAGCACAACACCTTCAATTCTGCTGAGATGAAACATTGTGTGTGTGTGTGTGTGTGTGTGTGTGTGTGTGTATTTCCTGCTCCAGTCAGGGGAAGGGAGATTTCACTGAGACCCCCAGGGCCCTGAAGCTCAGGCAGGGGGCCACTTTGTGGGCAAAAGAAGAGCTGGTGGAGGGGCCTCATTTCACCTTCTTGAGGTTCAGGTAGTTGGTGCAGCCACACTTCTTATGCAGTTGACAGAGTGGGGGTGCGGTTGTATTTCTGGGCTAGCTGGAGGAGGGAAGCCGCCATGATCCCACCCCCCACCCCACCCCACAGGCCAAGGACCAGGTTCAAGGTGGACTCTTTCTGGATATTGTAGTCTGAGAAAGTGTGGCCGTCCTCCAGCTGTTTGCCCACACAAATCAGACGCCGTTGGTCAAGCGGGATGCCCTCCTTGTCTTGGATTTTGGCTTTGACCTTCTTCATGGTATCATTGGTCTCAACGTCAAGGGTGATGGTCTTGCCCATCCGTCTTCACAAATATCTGCATCCCCGCGTCTGCCTCAAGGCCACGGCCACCAAACTACTAGGCCACCTCCCTGAAGAGAAAGTCCCAAGATAATTTTAAGAATATATTTTAATCACCAAAGGTGTCAGAATTTCAATAGGAGCTAAACTGAACCTTCCCAAATGAGGGCTTATACCGAAATTGCTTATACTAATGACTGAAAAAGAAAAGGTACACCATGCTAGAGTTTGTAAAGTAAAGAAAGATGAAAAAGTGAGAAAATTAAAATTTACTCAAGTTTGAAGAAATGTGAAGAAAACTGTAGGGAATACATAATCTGTGTATGAAGTAGAGTGAATATTGGGTACCAAAGGGCCACAGAAGAATCCAAAACTCTCTCCCTCCTTCTCTCTCTCTCTCTCTCTCTCTTTTTCTCTCTCTGTCTCTTTCTCTTGCACACTTGCATATGTGGGTGCATTTCTGTGTTTGTATGAATATATAATCACGTGAAGTGTGTTATATTGTAGTGTGCAACTCGCTAGTTTCTTCCTTGTAGGAGCTAATTTAGGAGAGGATAAACATGTATTGGGTGTGTTTAAAAAATATTACGTAGAGAATGAATGCTATTTTAGCTAAAAGACTGGAAAACTTCCGTGCCTGGTGACAAATACAGTTGTTAAATAATAACTAAGACTGTTTTCCCATTGAAGGAAGTAATTAACATCCAACTTGTGAAACATATAATTTGTGTGAGTGTGTAAATCTATACTCGTTGATTAAAACTGTAATCACTTTTTTTTATGGATTTCACTTTGAAATGATTATAAAGACTTAAATGTTGGGAAATGCTATCTACATTGATATTGCCTCAGACTAACTTTCCTAGATCCTAGTCTGCAGGAAATGAGACTTGTGTAGAGAAATAAATAAAATACACCTTTTTAAAGCGATTTTACTGGCTATTTTTTGTTTTTAAAGAAGTAGCTGGTCCAAAGGTAAATGAGAATTTATTATTTTTTTAGTTCCGCCAGAACTTCTGTACTCAAATTAATTTTCACCTTAATTTTCCTTGAAACGTTTGTCACCCCTGTCCAAAAATTTACATGCAGATAAAAATCAAAACAATTTATAATACCTTCAAATGCATTTGTTAGTTCATTCCTACGGTAAGGCAGAAACAATTTCTGAGAGAAAATATAATCCATTGTTAGCTGGGACAGTGAGAGTTTGATGCTGAGTTAGTCCCATAAACGTTCTTATTCTAATTCTACTTCTAACAGAAAACATGTCTAATTCTGTTTCTAACAGAAAACATTTGGGAGATTTGCTTTGCATGTATGTCCTTAAAGATTGCTTAAATAACTTATGTGACATATATCGAATGCGTTTTGATATTTTCTATATTAGAAAACTGTTAGAATTGCTGTGTGCTTTCCAAGGACACTTCTGTCTCTGGGTAGAGGGTATCCTTAGATGTGAAGTCTCTTCTCCCTTCCTAAAAATTTCCTCCCTATAATTTCTTATCGATACCATTGAACTCCTTCCAGACACAGATTATCACTCTTGCTGTTGACATATAAGGTGAATCTTCGGGATTTACTCTCCTTTACTTTCTGCATTCAGCCAGTCCTGCAGCCAGGGCTCTGAAGAGGCCAGATAACTTGGTGCATATTGCCAAAACTTCGGAAACAACACAAGGAAAATTGGTGAATCACCAAAGTAATAATCAGTAAACGTCTGTTGTGTGCACAGACACAAAAAGACATTTTGCCAACCAGTTACACTCGTACCAAAACATGGAACGAGGCGCGGGGGTATATTGTTATAAAGCAGCTTATACCCTGAGAAGGAGTGTCTGCGTGCTCCTCACAGTGAGAGGCTATAGAATTCGAATTTTCTTCAATGGTAGGGAATCTGGTCAGCGGTCACTTCAGGTCCGCCTTGGGGAACAGTTCAGGTTTTGCTTCCGACTTTCAGAGACACAAGCAAGGTATGACCTAGGTCAAGTTAGCCTTGCAACGTGGCTCAAATGAAGCTTTGCTGATGAACCTGAAGTGGTTTGTCTGCTCGGGGAATTTTCAAAGCTGGTCTTGTGTTTTTGTTTTTGTTTGTTTGTTTTTTGTTTTGTTTCGGTTTTTTTTTGTTTTGTTTTTTATTGTTGGCACCAATTTCATGAGCAGTCAAAACGCAAATAATTGCACACCTTACTGGACTAATTGCAAACTGATACGTGCTAAAATCAAGAAGGAGAAGTGAGAAAATCGGTGTCCATATAAATTTACGTGCTAATGCGTACATCTACTCTATCTGTTTCCAATGCAGAACAACATTGTTTTGGGGCGCATGTATACATTGTTGTCTTTAGTCCGCTTTCTCTGGCAATTCTTGTTAGCACAATTATACTGTTGGGGGGGGATCTCTGGGATGTGACTGTAGTATGGAAAACACCGAGTCACTATCTGGCTGACCCACGAATTATGACTCCCATAATTTGAAGCTTCGACACAGAAGGCAGTAAATAGTGTTGAACGATTAATATCAATATTGACAAAGTCACCTATAATAATATGTTCTCTGTGACTCATATTTTCTTAATGGTGAATTTTAGAGGAAATTTCATTTATTACTCTTTTTTTGTGTGTGTGCATAGGACAACAGATAATGGAACCATTAGGGATACTATTTCCAATATCCTCTCATTAAAGATAAATGATCAATTGTATTCTCTTATTTCTAATAAAGAGAGAAAACTTTCCGCCTTTTCTCCACAAGCTAGACATTCAAATGATCAACTTAATCCTTAGTTCATAACGGATTCAGGAATGGTTTCGAGTCTCCTGGGAAATCTCAGGATTAAAACACATCGGAAAGACAGGGCGGACGTGTGTATCACTCTCTCTCTTGAAGCCACCACCTTCTATGAAAATTCAGACTTATTAAAACAATAATAATAATAAGAAGAAGAATTAATAATAGTAACAAAAGGAGAGACCAGGACTTATTTTGCAATGAATTAAACCTGGCAACATGGGAAATGTCTAAGCAACATGTTTCTATTTCCATTATGTAAGAATTCAACATTCACACAATATTAAGACATATGTGTATGTATATATGTGTGGGTTACAGAAGAGTTACCGTGGTATATAAGCATAACCTTTAGTTTTCTTTATTGAAATATAGTTTGAAAAGTGTCTAAGAACATTTAATGTTTGCTTTTGACCACAGCAGGGTGGAACTATTATAACAATCCTGGTCAGAGGGACCGGGCAAAATGAAGTATCACCTGATAAACAAATAGTTGCAAAATGCGAAATCACAAAATTTGAAGGGATGAGGCAGATTTTAAGAAGTAGGCGAAGACTTGCTTCTGGAACTCAGGTATGACTGTGGCTGTCGGCCACACAGGTGACACAAGCCTGAGTTGAAGCCCCAGTCTTAAGAAGGCTGGATGTTAATGAGTCTCCTGAAAACTTTCTTGCTTGCATGATCTCAGAAGCAGGTTTAATCTAATTTTGTGATGGATTAAAAATGACCCACACGTGTTCCTCTGGGAGGCACTGACAAGCGTCCGATAGAAAATTCATTGAATCCAGAGCAGGACAGGACAGGGAGATACCACAGGAGACGCCAGGCTCTCTGCAGAGAGGAGCCGTCTCCTACCTCCAGAACTGGCACGGATGGAGAAGGGCCCAGCACATGGTTCCCACTGAAAAAAGGCAAAAATTCAAGAGAACAGTAAGCAGGCAAACACTTAGAAAAGAGCTGACAAACAGAAAAGAGAACACTCGGGTTGCCTTTTTTTTTTTTAATAACAAAATTTTGCTATTAAAGAGCTCAAGATCTATCTCATTTAAATGCAACATAGAGGGCACCTGGGTGGCTCAGTCAGCTAAGTGTTGGACTCTTGGTTTTGGCTCAGGTCATGATCTCCCCGTTCATGAGTTCAAGCCCCACATCAGGCTCTGTTCTGACAGTGCGGAGCCTGCTTGGGATTCTCGCTCTCTCCCTCTCTCCCAAAATAAATAAACTTAAAAAAAATTAATTAAGTGGTAAATTAAAGAAAATAAATGAGAAATACAGGGTGTTAAAGTGGTTAGATTTTTAAACCTATTAAAATATTTCCAAAGCGATTTCTATAGACCGTAAAAGCTCTCACACCTCAGAAGCCATCAGCTACCCGGAAACATGGCACCATTCCGGCCCCACCTTAATGTGAACATACCATGTTCGTTCTCTTCTCTGGAGTTTTCAGTTTGCTTTCCAACTGCTATTCCACATGTTCCCATAGGAAAAGTGCATCCTCGGAACCTGTTTCCACCATGGAGGAAAAGTGACATCTCCACAAGATACGCTTGCCCCAGGGACAGGGAGAGGCTCCCCAATTCTTTCAGCCGCACTCATGCCAGTGGGAATCTGGAAGTGTGTGTAGAGATGGGACCCTCTTACCCACTCCACTGGTCTATTTCTATGTACTGAAATACACAGGCGCATCATACACGATAAGCAATCCCCTCCACCCGGCTTCTGTGAATGGCCCCCAGTGCCCAAAATGAACGCGTGTTACTTTACTCATTAGACAAAAACTTATTTTAAACATGTCTAAGTGAACTTTATATTCATCCATCAATGCCCAAGTTGAAATTTATTACTCCTAGAATGCCTTTCTAATTTTCTTCTGTATCTAACTTTATATGAAACGTCATGCCCCAAGAACTGTCCATCTGATATTATTATTTATATGTGCCCAGGTTTCCTTTTAAAGCATTAAGTTCTTGAGGTGTATGAATTGTATTTCTTTTTTAATTTGTTTAATGTTTATTTACTTTTGAGAGAGAGAGAGAGAGAGAGAGAGAGAGAGAGAGCATGGATGGGGGAGGGGCAGAGAGAGGGGGAGACACAGAATCCGAAGCAGGCTCCAGGCTCTGAGCTGTCAGCACAGAACCTGATGCAGGGCTGGAAACCAGGAACTGTGAGATCATGACCTGAGTTGAAATTGGATGCTCAACAGAGCCACCCTCCGCCCCCTTGAATTATATCTAAACATTTTCATGTGTCTCACAGGATCTAGAAAAGTGTCACCCTTAGAAAATATTCCTTCAACTGAAATCAATTAAAAGTTTTATTCTGAATTTGTATGGCAGATAATATATATTTCTTTTGTAATGAGGGCAAGGGATGATGGTTATGTCCCGGCTCTGTTTGTTTGCATTGAAAATACATAAATGAGGGGTCCGTTTATAAGGAGTTTCCTTTCCAAATCTCTAAGTATCACTTCACACCGTAACCATCCACTAAGAACCAGATGCTGTAAAGCAATGCGCCAGTGTTATTTGGATTTATGGGAGATTTGAGAGAAAGTTCAGTGCTGAAATAAAAATACAAACCTCTGGGAACGTGGTGTGCAGGTGAGCTTGTAGGCACTCTGGAAGGCTACATCTTATTTTGATAATGGAGACTCTTACCTTGGTTTTGGTGCCATATTGAATCATGTCAATCCAGAAAGTTGTACTTCAAAACTGTGTGTCATTATAAAAATGAACACTAAGAAATAAAACTGTTCTGAAACGGTTTTAAACTTGCGAGATGTTAACCCATGAAGTTTTTCTGCGACCTGTGACATCTGTCATTGAGTAAGTGTAGGTCATACCAACTTTAGTTGCCTGAAGAGTAGCTAAATTTATTTGGAATGGCAAGAGACTAAAATTATCTTCTAGCTTGTTTCACAGGGGTGCACCGTCTTTGTTCCTCCTAATTTATTTTTCTTTATGTTAACGTGTCATTGAGTTTAAATATTTTTAAGAACTAATAAAAAAAAAGAAGAAAAAATGAAAACCCAGGGACGCCTGGGTGGCTCAGTTGTTCAAGCGTCTGACTATTGACTTTGGCTTGAGTCATGATCTCATGGTTTGTGAGTTTGAGACCCGCCTCAGGCTCTATGCTGACAGTGCAGAGACTGCTTGGGATTCTCTCTCTCTCTCTCTCTCTCTCTCTCTCTCTCTCTCTCTCCATCACTCTCTGCCCCTCCTCTGCGCCCCCACTTTCTCTCTCAAAATAAATAAAACTTTACAAAAATACCCATATACTCACCTTTTCATCAAATATTATAATTTGGTCTTATTAGTGAGAGCATATTTTTAATGAAGTAAAAAAAATGTAGATATAGTTGGAGCCCCATTCTTGCCTCTTCCGGTTCATTCTTATTCTTTTCTTTCCAAAAAAGATCACTGTTTTCAATTTGGCATTATCTTTACTACACTTGTTAAAGACGTCTCTTTAACGTATAAAATCTTCACATTTCATGTAACAAATTATTGAATACTCCACATCATGACGCTCTTGCCCCATCCATTAGGTATTTTAAAATACGTATCCACGTCAGTGCACATGTCTGGGGACTCCTTCTGCCTCCCAGCTGCCTCTCTGGCTAAGGTTGACATATCTTATTAGTCCCTAAACAAACAAACAGACAAAACCCCAGCTTTTGGTTTCAGATTTATTGCCACTTCATCTCTGGTGACATCAACGTTTTTCCATTTCCCAAGAAGTCACACTTTCCAAGAGTTTACTCTTGCCTAGTGCTATCATTTCCATCCACTTTTTTTTTTTTTACATCTAGTCTACTTGTTCAAGCATACAGTAGCTTAAAGCAATCACTTTAACAAAAAAAAATATTTTTTTAAGTTTATTTGTTGATTTTGAGAGAGACAGTGCAAGCGAGGGAGGAGCAGAGAGAGAGGAGGAGAGAATCCCGAGAAGGCTCTGAGCTGTCAGCACAGAGCCTGAGGCGGGGCTCACACCCAGGAACCGTGAGATCCTGACCTGAGCTGAAACCAAGAGTTGGACGCTTAACTGACTGAGCCACCAAGGTGCCCCTTTTTTAATAAACAACAACAACAACAACAACAACAACAACAAAAATATATATATATATATATATATATATATATATATATATATATATAAAACACACTGCTATTCAAACAGTTTTTATTCGTTGTCTGTCTTGATTTCTTTACCTGGGTTTAAAACGACCAATTACGTTATTTTGTGTGATTATTTTGAAGTTATTAATTATTGCCTTTAAGCTTTTGTTTTGCTGTGGTATAAGACACATAACATAAAATTTACCATCTTACCTATTTCTAAGTGTACAGTTCTGGAATTAAACGGTGTTCAAAACCTTTTCATTCCGCCAGACTGAAACCCCTTATCTCTCCGAACCCAGGCCCCAAACCCTGGTTACCACTGTTCTACTTTCTACTGCTGCACATTTGACTACTTTAGAGACCTCGTATATTTGAAATTATACAGTACTTGTCTAATTACGTATGGTTTAGCTCACTTATCAGGATGTCTTCACGTTTTGTTCGTGTTGTAGCACGTGACAAGATTCTCTTCCTTTTTAAGGATGAATAATCTTCCATTGTATGTACATATCACATTTTTTTTTTTATCTCTTCCTCCCTTGCTGAACATTTGGCTTGCCTCTACATCTTGCCGGTTGTGAATAATGCTGCTGTTTCCTTTAAGCTTTGTATTGTTGCGTTAGTCTGATTTTCTTCAATGGTAGATTATCTATACCTTGTAACTTTAAAAATATCATTTTATATTAGGTAATCTACTGTATTACTACCATATATCTAAATACAACTTTATTTCTTTTATCTTTCATGTGAAAATCACAGTCACTTGTAGTAGGAAAGAAAATCCTTTTTCACATTCCAGAAAAATGATCAGGTATATACATTTCCTGTTTGTTTCTCCTGAAATTACTATTACACACATATTGGAGATTCAGTTTTTATCCCACATGTCTATAATATTTCTTAACATTTCTATTTTTGACTCTCTGTACTGATTTTTATATAAATCCCTTATTTCTATCTTCATTACTATTTTTTTACTTTATCATATCCAGTCTAGAATGTGTTCCAATCATTTGATATATTGATTGTTTTTTGAATCTACCTCTTCTTACTTTATATATGTCTGTTTTGTGTTCAAACTTGGATACTACTATAATTTAAGAGGGAAATTATCTTTCAAAGTCAGAGAGTCTGTTATAAATTATGGGAAGAACTCAATTCCCTAACCCTGCACTGTTTTATATAAGTATTTGTTACACAACTCGGTGTTAACTATAAATAATATGTATTATAGTGAAACACAATTATACAAAGAAAAAAGATACTATTATGCTAAGCCTAATTGTCAATCCATCAATTAGGTATGCCAATCTCATATAATAAGCAGTGAACTTCATTCTCTTTCATAAATGATCCTAAGAGTCAGTGATATGCAAACAAACGGTCTCATCCTTGAAAATTAAGTCTTTTCTGGGGTGGTAGGTAATGTCCACTGACTAGTTATGGGTGATGAATTTGGCCTATTTTTTTGTGCTTCTGGAATATTCTATAGTCTAAAGCAGTGTGAAGAATTAGGAATAATAGGGAGATGGTATGGATCTCTGATTTCAAAATTCGATAGAACCTAATTTTTAGGTACACGTTCAACGCTAAGTTAGCTATTTAAGAATGAACTTAATCCCCAGAAAAATAGTGAAAGATCTGAATTAGTATATAGATCCAAATGCAAACTGTCAGAGATGCTCTTTGAATGCTTTCATAGGCCAGTCAGTGTTTCTACATGTTCTATATTTTAGTCATTAAACACATCTTGAAGAAGAGGTCGCTATTATTCTGCTTTATTTTAGAAGCAAAACTGAGGCTCATAAAATCCAATCATTGCCACAAGGTCACATAGTAAGCGGCACAGCTGGGGTGTAAAACTAAGTTCCTTTCCTCCAACTTCAGGGTTCTTATTTTATCATAGCTGCCATATGGAAATACCAACTTGGCGATTCATCTGAGACACCCGGGTGTCTCAGTCAGTTGAGCATCTGACTTCGGCTCAGGTCCTGATCTCAAGGTTCTTGAGTTCAAGCCCCACGTCAGGCTTGCAGCTGAGGGGCAAAGAGTCCACTTCAGATCCTCTGTCTCCCTCTCTCTGCCTTTCCCCCTGCTTGTGCTCTCTCACAAATACATACACATTTGGGGAAAAAAAAAAAAAAAGATTGCATGAGGTCTTTCTCATCTTCAGGACCAAACTGAAATCTCTTGCCACTTTTTCTCTTGTGGACCCAATGTGTGCTTTACTTTACTTGTTGTTTATTTTCCCATCGTAAGGGAATGGGGATTCCTACCAAATACTTCTATACAGTTTGTCTTCATCATTTGATTGTAAAAGCTCAGTAACGTATAAAATTTTAAATGCACATTACATAAAGCTGTGTATATGACAACCTGCCATAGACCTTGATTGGACGTGTAGTTCATAGAGGAAGAGAATGAGCACGATGGACTTAAAAGCAGAGCACGGGGGCACCTGGTGGCTCAGTCAGTCAGGTGTCTGACTTCGGCTCAGATCATGATCCCACAGTTCGTGAGTTCAAGCCCCCGCGTCAGGCTCTGTGCTGACAACTCGGAGCCTGGAGCCTGCTTCGGATTCTGTGTCTCCCTCTCTCTCTGTCCTTTCCCCGCTCCCACTGTTTCTCAAAAAAAGGAATAAATGTCAAAAAAAATAAATAAATAGAGTGCGTACTCTTGCTTCACCCAAAAAGCTTGACCGACTCTACATATTAATATTGTCTGAGAACATTTACAGTTGGAATAGGATGGATAATCAAATCTTACAAACGTTCATACCCTTCAGTTTCCAATTTCCCCAGTGACATGGAAATTAGCTGTTGAACTAATCAGACTAGAACTGCCAGAAGTTGCTGAGGCCACGGGGGCAGGTCAGCCTGGGGAATCTGCCCACTGAAATTGATGCCATTCAGCCCAATGGGAGCTGGTGGCCGGAGCCTAAGTCCAAGACGATAAATGTGCAGTCTCTTTTCGGCTGGCATGGCTTCCCAAATATTCATACTGATCTTTTCCCTTGAACCTCCTGGGATTTCTGGCTTTGGGCCAGAAATCGGGCAGATCTGTTGAACTGGTCTCTCCTGACATTTTCTCTTTATTATTTTTTCTTGGATAGATCTCTAAAATAGCTTCTGGATAACTTTCTTAAACTATATTTAAAATTCAATAAAACTGAAGTAGGAAATTTTCCAACACAATGGACAAAACTTATAGGGTTGACAGATGCACCTGTAGACTAATGATCTCTATTAAGGTGACAGGAATTCTGGCAGGTTAAGTGATTTATCCAATGTCAAAAAGTCAGTGAAAGGCAAAACTTGGATAGACTACACTAACCATCTATTATTATTATTATTATTATTATTATTTTGCTATCATAATTCCCTATTCAATTCAGTCAAATATCTAATCTTCGTGGATATCATGAAGGCAATAAGCAGGCCTAAGTTAGACCTAACTCCTAAAAGTTGCTGGTATTCATATGATCTAAAGAGAAGTGACTTTTCCAGTCAGTAAATGCAAAGTTCAGTTTGGTCGATAGGATGTGTAGATGGATGTGTAACTAAAACATCCACGTGCCAAACATACCAGAGGATTAAAAGTTACAAGAATGGGTCACTTAAAGCACCTAGCGCTGCATGACAAAGCATTGGGGAATATCACCTCAGCGGTATGCCTCAGTTGCTGTAACATGAATGAGATAGATGGGTGGTCTTGGCAATCGTTCTTAGCTCACAGACTACAAAACAGTGACTCAAAGCTAAGGAATACACTTTCCCAAAGCCTCCTGTTATTCTCAGGGCTACAATGTCAAGGTTACCAAATTCATAAGAAAATCACTGAAAAGCCAGAAGGAACTCGGGTCATCACAGTGCATAATTTTCCTGTTTTGGTGCATCTCACATTTGGGGGGATAATTTGCAAGTTTGCTTCAGGAGTGGGAGTAGAAACTTATGTCATTTCTATCTCTGTCATAAATGATCTCAGGCCCTTGACTTTCCCTACTGTAGGCTCCTCTTAATTCTCTGTCCAAGTCAATGTTATCCCACTTATCGTTGGTCGATCACTCAATTAAACTAAGCTATAATCTAGCATAGCTCTAGCTGGCAAATAAGTTCCAAATAAATGACAAAAGTTAATAAATACATGCAGTAATATGCATTCAGGTTGAGTCGTTTTTGCACTAAGTGGATGGCTATTTTCAACTTGATGGTACACTCAGACCTTTATACTTTCGGCAAACGAGAGCACAAATCTCCCGGAACAAAGAGAGGAATCAATTCTGAGGCAGGGGCAGAGCAGTTGGGCGGAGTTGCCTTTTCTTCCCCAGGGTGGAGTGCCTCCCCTGTTCTCACTACATCTGGCAGCACAGATGGCAGGAAAATTAATAGGAGGGAGGAAGCATTGACCTCATGTGGATATAAACAAGTCCTGAGACTACACACGCAGACAAATCCGATAATAGCCTTAAAAGAGACCTTGAAAGTTCATTGAGTTCAGCTCCCTGCTGCTGGTAGAGCTGTGCTCAACAAAGTCCGATGTCCTGGGTGAGCATCCTTGAGGTCACGTGCATAGAGATCCTAGAATAGGTCACTGAGGACAGCCATGCAGTGTATCTCCCTAGGTAAGTGTTGAAGTAGGATATGAGCATCTGTTTTATATTAGTATATCCTGGTGGAGTTAGGAGACGAGAAAAAAATGACTACTTACGTGCTCCCTATCACATGTATTCAACCCATTATTGGAATCCTCAGAGACAAAGAGCCTGTACACAGATGTTCACCTTTGAACACATTTGTAGGGTTAACCCAACCAGCTTGTTTCAAGAACTTGCTGGTAGTTCACATCAATCACTAAACAAGTTTTTTGTTGATCGAAGAATCATTGAGCTGACCATGACCTGGGTTTTGTCCAGCCTGGACTGGCTATTCAGACATGGCTGACAGGCTCCCATTAAGAAGTGGCCCCATTGGCAATGGGCTTTAAACCAAAGCCCATTGGAGGGTTTTAAGGAAAACTGAGCTTTTCTGATTAAAGGGATAAATGGGTCTCATGCTGTGCTTTCACCCCTTCTACTTGCCTTGAACATGCACTTGATGATATACTGCTACCATGGAAGTAAAGCAAGAGAATTGCAAATTGCTGATATTGTTCCAACAACTTTCCTGGCAACACATTTTTGTTATATGAAGATAATTAAGTCCTATTTTTGAGCCAGGAACAATCTATTAACTTCATCTAAAATACACCTAATTGATGCACTTGATAGTGCCTGAATATTCTGTAAAATGTCTTAACTACAGGGGCGCCTGGGTGGCTCAGTGGGTTAAGCGTCTGACTTCGGCTTAGGTCATGATCTCACGGTTTGTGCTGACAGCTTGGAGCCTGGAGCCTGCCTTGGATTCTGTGCCCCACTCTCTCTCTGCCCCAACCCACTTGCGTTCTGTCTCTGTCTGTCTCAAAAATAAATAAACATTAAAAAAAATTAAAGAAAAAAAAGAAAACTTGTTAAAACACAGATATGTGGCCCCAGTTCCATAATGTGATATGATAGGTCCAGTTGTAGAGTCCGACAATTTCAATTTCTAACCAGCTCCCAGGTGATCCCATTATTGCTAGTTTGAGGACCACATTTTCAACAGCACGGGCACAAAAGATTTCAAGTGATGCTTGTTATTAACACTTCATACATGCACTTCAATATGGGAGAGACCAACTGTCGTTGAGAAAGGTGTTGCCATATGCTCCTTCAAAGCCATCCTTCTATTTCGTATTTAATATGACCACTACATAGCATTGGCAAAATCCTAGTTGATATGTGGATCAACAGCCTGATTTCCCAAACATACAATTCATAAACTTATGTATAAACATGTATAAATAAGTGGCCTCCCTCCTTCGATTATGATGGCTATTTTTTTAGTGGGCCCCTCCATTGCTATCTTTAGAATTCATTATGACCCATTCCAGGCCCTACTGCATGTGAACCATTTTTAAAAATATGTTAGAGCGATTATAAAAGGGCACATGGAATCTAAAATTCACAGAAAGATACAAGACTGTCACGATGCAATGATCACGTTTCAGTTTGTTTTTTTTTTTTTTTTTTTTTTTTTTTTAGTTTCCATTTAAGTAAGGAAGAAAGCATGTTTTTTACTAATCAGTATTCTTTTCTTCTGTTTCTAGTTTTAATCACACGCACACACACTCACGGACACACACACTCACAAGTTTCGCATGCTGGAGAATGCGGGGAAGATGCCTCTTTACTGTTGATGGAGAGGACAGGATGCTGTGATGAATCTCATGCAGCAGGTGTCTGATGGACTATTATTTAATCTCTGCTTTGGGAAAGAGCAATCAAATGGTAGCTGTTGGTATTTGTTTAATAAAAACTCCAGATGTTGACAATGTTTCCCCATGGCCATTGATATATCATGATTTGCACACAGCTGCTGAAAAACCATCAAGCCCCACTACTTTGTGAATATCACTGGGAATAATTCTTTTTTTCTTTGTGTGTTTTATGCACAGCCCTCATGGCATGACTCACATATTTCTTGGGTGTTAAATTGAGCCAGCTAAATAAGATTTATTCACATTTATTCTCTTACACTTCTGTAAAAAGCTCTATCACACGTTAATGGGGGCATTCTGATGTAACAATAGAAAGTCATCATTTTCAGCCTCTAGTTACCCTGGAAATGCAGCGAGCAACACATATTTATACAGGGCACCGTTTTGGCAAATTGTTCTTGTAAAGAACACAGAACTTTGAACACAGGCTACGAGAGTAAAGCACAAAGATTTTGTTGATTTATTAAAGGGCAATTCAGATTCAGACTCACTCAGCATTTGAATTTTTCCTAGAGTTAAAAAACAAAACAAAACATTTCCTTACTTTTATTTTTTAAGCAGTCAGCAAATGTCAGAAAGGGGAACATATTAAATTTGTTCCACGTCTGCTGAAATATTTTCAGAATGATTTCTGTGTTGCTTCAGGATTGATAGGTGGTTGTCCCCCAGAGAGCAAAGACGAGTTCTCTCTGGATCTCATAAGCCACACAAGGGGGTGAAGGGGGTCTAACAGGAATGAAAATGGTGAACACAACAAATGTCACATACGTTCCTTTCTTGTTTTTCCGTGCAGTTACTCATGGGCGGGTTCTTGTAAGAAGATGTGGGTAATCCTCCCGAGTCCGGCTTCGTAGATCACCTCAGATCCACAGCAGACCTGGCCATTCTCTCTTTCTCTCTCCTTCTCTCTCTGTCTCCCTCCTCTGCCTCCACGCTCTCAGTGTCAGAATAGGAATGGCCCCAGCCACACATAGCAACGCTGAACTCATCACCAAAATGTGTGTGTTAAAAATCCCATTGGCGACACTGAGTGATTGTAGAATATTGTGTCAGGCTCCCACTGCTGCTGTAACAAATTGCCACACACTTCCGGGCTTAATTCAGCAAAATTTATCAGCTTACAGTTCTGCAGGTCTGATGCACGGGATGGGTTTCAGCTGGTAGAAATTTTGGTGTCACCAGGGCTGATTGCTGTGGAGTCTCTAGAGGAGATGCCATTTCCTTGCTTCTTTCTGGAACCTCCTCCATCCTCAAAGCCAGCAGACAGCGCCTTCCAATGTCTTCCTTGCGCTTCCTTTGCTGTGTCTCATGTTTTCTGGCTCTCCTTCCTCCCTCATGTGAGGGTCCTTGTGATCACATTGGTCTCCCATGGGGATTCCTGTCGAAACTTTTTTTTTTTTAATTTATCTATTTATTTTGAGAGAGACAGAGACAGCGGGATCAGGGAAGGGGCAGAGAAAGAGGGAAAGAGACAATCCCAAGCAGGCTCCACGTCACAGGCACAGAGCCCGACGTGGGGCTTGAACCCACTAAACCCTGAGATCATCACCTGAGCCCCAACCAAGAGTTGGGAGGTTTAACCGAATTAACCACTCAGGCACCCCTCCCATCTAATCTCTTATCAAAAGACCCTTAACTTCATCACACCTGCAAAGTCCTCTTTGTTCTGTAACATGCCACATTCACAGGTCACAAGGACCATTGCACACACATGGGCGGCTGGGAGTGGAGGGTAGACTATTCTGTCCACCACCAGCCCTATAGAGAGTGTATGCTGTCCTTACAAAGCCCAGATGAGACCATGTCATTCACCCACACTCTTTATAGTTCACTTTCGAGCCATTGCCAATAAAAAAATAATAAATAACCGCTTTGATTTATAAGTTTCAAACTGTTCTTTAAAAAAAATATTTCTAAATAGTTAAATGTTGCAGAGGCCTAAATAAGATTACAAAGAGCCTATAAGATTTAAGGCAGCTATTTTGGGCTAACCTCTACTAATTACTACTAATTAACTGATGATAATGTGAAGATTAGAATGTTAATGCATATAATTTATCATAAACTGATTTGTAATAAAGAATTTGCAATGGATCAGGCATGATTGACACTTTGTCCTGAGGGTTCTTTTTACTCCCTGGAGTTTATTTATGAATGTCATTTTTACTTGATGGTAGAGGACGTAAGATTGGGAAAGGAAACTAGGAGAAAACAGAATATGGAAAGTATAAAATATGGGCGGCAAACTTTCTGTAACTTACTATGTCCAACATGTGAGTAGTATAACAAATGTGGCATGACCATTGGGTGAAGTGGTGACAAACAGAGAGAGGGCCATCTGAAGTCATATATAACAAGCTACATCAATCGAGAGCAATCGTGACGCTGAGTCACTTTTACGTGAGGACGAGCCCCAATTGTCCTCTCATTGGGCACCTATACGTCTTTGTCTGGGTGCTCAGTGAGCCTGCCCACAGGGCACGCCCTTTGGTGCCTTCTCCAAGATCTTCAGGGTGGTATTCTGAAAATCCTTCCAAACGTGAGAACTCCAAGCTCTTTCTTTTGTTCCTATGGCATGGCGTATGGCTCTGTGACTTTCCTAAATGTCAGTGAGTGTTTGAAAGACAGGAGTTTATGGATATGAAATATGCAACTCTTCTTTTAAGAAGAAAGGCAACAAAGAAACAGCATTTCAATAATTTTAGGGTGGTGTCAAAATAAGTTGAATGTGCCACCCACATTCCCATCCATTGAAAAACCCTCTTGGGAGTCCATATTCCTCTCCATGTTCTGCCTGTCTCTTTTCTCTCCTTAACTCACCTCCCATTCAGTCCTCAAGTCATACATAATAGCTTTGAAACAATTGTGTCAAAAGCCAAAAATGCCTTCGTTGCTTAAACCAATGGTCTTGAAGTCAGTTATCTCACTGGGTTCCTCAGCAACTGTGAGCCTCCCTGACCCATCTTCTTTCTTTCAAATATTTTCTTTGTGGTTGGTGACCCACACTTTCTTGGATTTTCTACTAAAACTTTAGCTGGTTTTATCAAGTCCCTTCAAAGGGCGGTCATCTCCTACCCAATCCCTTCCCTGTCCCAGTGCATGAAACTTCTCCCTCAAAAGTCCGTTTCATTCACTCTCATAGTTTCCAATACCAACAATATACTGTTGATGGCCACATGCCCCTCTCCCATAAACCTCTATTGTCATCTCATATAAATCCAATTGTGTAATTAAAATCCTATTCACGTGGCTCACAACGTATTCTAAACTGGTAGATCTTTTCCCCAACCTTGCTTCTCCAGTGTCCCCTCTCTTAGCTGGAAGCTAAGCCCACACTCACATGGCCAACTGGCCTCCCAGTCCTGCTGATTCTATCTCTTAGATGTTTTTCAGCTTCTCCATCTTCTTGCTCCCGCCACTTCCTTCCACCACACTAGCGCAAGCCACTGTCAACTCCATAGCACACCTTCCAGTTATTCTGCTTTCTCTCGTCTGTCTCAAAATCTCTTCTCCACTCAGAACCAGCACCATCTGATAAAGAAGCAAAGGTGGTCTACAAGGTTTGGGCTCTGCCTAAAACTCCAGAATTTGCACTTGACTTTTCCTCTACTTCCAGACACTACTCTGACCCCCAGCCTCCATGCATCACCCTCCAGCCATATTGACTTTGTTTCTATTTCTCCAATACCACAGCCTCTTTTGTATCTCAGGCATTTGCACATCTTATTTTTTCTCCCAGGAACAATGTTTACTTACAACTTTTCCAAGTACATCTTTCTGGGCTTGCCGACTGTGTGTGGCATATCCTTATACCCACATCGTACCCTCATGTGTATACATCTGAAGGTACATTGCATGATTATTTCATGGACTGTGACCCCGTTCATTTTTCCTCTGCTCCATCCAAGCACCAACATTTCTTCTTGCTTACAGCTAACTTCATAAAAAATATATTTACATGAATATCTTGATAGATGCATGATATGATTGAGAATTCCCTATTGATAGAAGTTGAGGATGGTCAGCTGCAGGGAGAACTGGATGAAGATTCCAAACTACATTGTTCATTGTAAACGTTCTTCCCATATTGAAGCATCCAAGGTTGTCCCTCCTGATGACCTTATAAAATAAATCACTGGAAAATAATGCATACGATTTAAAGAAACACTTCCAAGATCTACGAAATAACACATGGATAAAACCAAAATTAAAATGCCAAAATACAAATCCTAGCAGGAAAAAAAAAGTAGGAGAAAAAAATAAGCCAAAATGAAGAAAATCAATCCTTAAAAACAAGAGAAAACATAACCCAAAGCAGACAAATGAAAACATAATTCCCCAGAGCATGAAGCCTGGGACAAGTTCACCAAAGGTAAAGACTGAAGGTCAAGGGAAAGTGCTAGCTGGTAGCCTCTTACACTTCAACCCGCATCTGGCAATCCACCACTCTGGCCCCCAGCTGTCCTTTTCAGGTTCACCTGTAAACACAGCTGCAGTAATCTATTGGAAAGATTTAGTACCATTTTTCACAGAGTGAGTTCTTAGTGAATATTGATTCATTGAACAAATTGAAGCCTGAGTCTGTACTTGGACCAAATTACTCCAATAACTCATATTTGTAGACAATTCTAACCTCCAGTCATTGACTGAAAAACAAAGGGGAATACGGATGTCTTGCTTTATCTCTCTCTTTGGATAGATAGATAGATAGATATAGATAGATAAATAGATAGATAGATGATAGATATAAAGAGAGAAACAGTGAAAGAGGTAGACATAGAAAGAACGAGAGATAGATTACCACCAGGAAACATACTGACAAACAAAACAGTTGAAATACAGAAAATAACATCAGTAGTTCACATGTCTTCAATATCAATTTTCTCAGGAAATATACCTGGAAAACAAAGAGAGAAGAGTGAGGAAAAGTACTCTCAATCTCTACAAGCAAAATATTACTTCATGCATTCATTAATTCATTCATTCATCCAAAAATATTTCTACTCTCTACCCTGTAAGTATGTGGCAAACATTGAAAATATATAGAAAGAGATTATTAAAATTCTTTACTTTCTCGGGGCCCGTATTTTCTCACAAAGACTTACCTGAATCAGTATTTGACAAGCAAGATAACTCTACTTATCAGAGAAGTGCATAATGCCATAATGCAGATTCAAAGTGATTTAAGAATCTATTTGGCCTCACTGAGAAGCTGATTTCATCTTAAACCTGAAGCAGGGGACATTTTGTCCAGACAGGGTTAGGAGGGACACTCGGAGTGTCTCAGAAGAAATACCTATAAAAGTGGTTCTAGAACTTTAACTAGGGTTAGAAACGCCTGGCTGGCTTGTGAAAACACAGATTGCTGAGCCCATCCCCAGAATTTCTGATTCAGTAGGTCTAGGATAGAACTTCAAAATTTGCATCTCTCTCTAACAAGTTCCTAGGTGATGCTCTCTCTGCTGGCCCAGGGATCTACTTGGAAACTATTTCCTTATTGCATTGTTTTCAGATGGCAGAACATTTATCAAATAATGGAAAGCAATCCCACATTCTTAAAAGGTGAAAGAGAATAAGAGACCAGCTCAAGGTGTAGTTGAGA
The DNA here is from genome assembly GCF_023721935.1 of Panthera uncia. Taxonomy (NCBI): domain Eukaryota; kingdom Metazoa; phylum Chordata; class Mammalia; order Carnivora; family Felidae; genus Panthera; species Panthera uncia. The sequence goes on from NW_026057576.1 coordinate 72,797,755, forward strand.
GGGAAGACTGAGACCACACCATGGAGTATCTCTTAAGTTATTGTTGAACGGCTGGTTTAGAGACAATGGAAAACCATCAGAGATTTGACCGGTGGGGAGGGGGGGCAATTTAAGTTTGTTTTATTTCAATAATTCTAGCTGCATTTTGAGAGTGGTCTGTGGAAGAGAGTGAATGTAGGTAAGGAAACTGGCGAAGAAGGGAAAGAAGTGTCCCCGGCAGGTGCAATGGAAGGAAAAGCATACAGAGGCTGTGAATACCAGCAAGAGAATTTTGATGTCATCGTTCATGGTGCTTAAGTGAATTAAAAAGACACCAAAAAACCAGAAAGGGCCTGATAGATTGCTTGAAGTTGAAAACAAACCAGCATCTAAAAAGCTAAGCAGATTGGAGGTTTTGATGAGACCAAATCTAACTTAATTGGGTTAAATAGAAGTAATTGATTAATAATTTCATGGATCTTTTTGGTAGGGAAAAACAGAAGACAGGGAGACTTCTGATTCCAATAAAATAAAGAACTAGGATTGCAGGAAAGTCTTTCTACAAATTACTTAAGACTCTGGATTAAAGATAGCTTTTAAAATATTACGAGGTAGCTCCAAAATAGTCAGCAATAGCCACAAGGGCTCTAAGGTAGGAGGAAGCAGGTGACCAGGAAACAGGATGTGTTACCCTGGGTCATCTGGACCCTAAAAAGGCAAGGAGAGCCTTGAGAAAGGAGATGGGTCTCTCTGCCCCATATATTGGAAGGGACTGAAACTCAGGAAGCAAAGCCTTGATTTTTGCAGTGTAATAATCTCAGTGAGAAGCTGAGAAGATGCCCAAAAGCTGAGATGGGGAGATGGTATGGCTGGAAGACTATTTCTATCTTGATTTGGGGGTTGAGGATAAGTGTATTTTCCTAGAGAAACTAAAACCTCATGCTTGCACCTTGCATTATATTTATTTGATTTTTCATTACAGGCAAGCTGAGTAAATGCCCAAGCCCAACTTTGAACGTTAAAAATTGGTCCTCAGACAATGACGTCCTGGCACGAGCAGTGGGTACGCACTCAAGACCAACTTGGAGAAATACCTCAAACACCTAATTTCTCATAGTAGAAATAAGTAAATAAGGGAGGGAAGGAAGAAATCCTAACTAACAGGAAGAAATTTTCCACCAGGTGGAAAGGAGCAGATACAAAAACATGGAGGATTATCACACAAAACTTGAGGTAACTGAAAAAAATAAAAGAGTAACAAAATCAGTACGCTCAAAAAGGTGTGAAACGAAAAGAAAGTATTAAAAGATGCGAAAGGAGAGACCGTAAAGCGTACTTGGAAAAGGATCAAGTTTAGGTTTTGGAAACAATATATGATCATTCAAATTAAATTTTAATGCATGGCTGAAACAGTAGATTAGATATGTTAAAGAGAAAATTTGCAAATTAAATGATATACTTGAGGACATCACGCCGCACGCTAAAAACCAGTAAAGAGGCAGACAATTGGAAATTCTATTTAAGAGACGGATATAGTATTTAATGAGACAGTGACGTATATGAAAACTTTAAATTCCAAGAGGATAGAACAAAATCAACGGAGAAAGGCAATATCAAAAGAATGAAAGAACTGACGAAAAGACAGAAATCTTGATATTGGAAAAATGCAATCAATTTCAACCAGAAATAAAATAAAATATGCCTGGGGCGCCTGGGTGGCCCAGTCAGTTAAGCGTCTGACTTCGGCTCAGGTCATGATCTCACAGTTTATGGGTTTGAGCCCCGCATCGGGTTCTGTGCTGACAGCCCAGAGCCTGGAGCCTGCTTCAGATTCTGTGTCTCCTTCTCTCTCTGCCCCTCCCCAACTTGTGCTCTGTCTCTCTATGTCTCTCAAAAAATAAATAAAAGGAAAAAAAAATTTTAAATAAAATATGCCTAAGTACATCATGAAAGCATTGGGGCACTAAAGACGAAAGAAATTCTTGGAAGGCACTGGAGTGTCCTTGCTTTTAACCATTGGGCTATAGGCCACATGACTGTCGAATCTCACATTAAATTTAAAAATATATTTAATTATGTATGAGTTACAGAAAATAGGTGAAACATGCTGGTGTAGATAGAGAGTAAATTATAGAAAAACTCAAATAAAAATGAAAGAAAGCTGGAATAACAATATTAATTGCCTACAAAGTAGACTTTAATAAACATAATTAGGGACAACACACATTATTGCAGAATGATAAAAAGAATATGAATAACCAATAAACCTGAGATTTAATATCCTACACCTATGCGAATGTAAAAAGAAAACAATATATAATATAAATTTGATAAAATTACTAAAAAAATCAACCAATGTACAAAATAATTAGAAATTTTAGCATCCCTTATTTATGACAATTCTTTCTCAAGAAATCATGACATAAGTGATAGATCTGAAAATAAATAGAGTAAAATCGCAAATAACAAGATTGATGCAAGAGGTAGAGACAGAGAGGGAGAAGCATCTCAAATCAGACAATAGCTATGATTTTGAAATATCTGTAATTTTGAAGTGTACAAAGAATATTTCCAATTACCAACATAGGACAGAGAAAAAGTCGCAACAAATACAAAGATAGCTATACCATGTACATACATTAAATTGGGGATTCATATTTTAAAACATCCCCAAAGCTTCATACTTTGGAAAATAAAACACATACACATTTAAATAATTCCTGGGTTAGGAGCACCTGGGTGGCTCAGTCAGTTAAGCAACTGACTTCAGCTCAGATTATGATCTCATGGCTTGTGAATTCGAGCTGCAGCAGGCACCCTCCTGACAGCTCAGAGCCTGGAGCCTGCTTTGGATTCTGTGTCTCCCTCTCTCTCTGACCCCCCTCTTCTGTTCGTGATCTGTCTCTTTCTCTCTCTCAAAAATAAATACACACCAAAAAAAAACATAGAAGGCTGAGAATTCTGTGATGAATATTTAATTCAAAGAGTTAGAAAAAGAATAAAAGAGTGAGCTCAAGAAATATTGAAGTAAGTGGCTCATCAATACAATGTCTAGCAATTAATGAAATAGAAAAGAGAATCCACAGAAAATGTTTCTTTATATCTGAGTTTTTAGAAAGACAAATCCCATGGCTGAAACTCTGGTATGATGAACCCAGAAGATATAAAGAAAACACACACACACACACACACAAATCACGAATCAAAGTAATGTGGAATAATGGATTCGATTGCTTAAGAAACAAAATGGTTATATAGATAACTTTCTAACACACATAAAATAGACATTTTCAAAAAGGAAATATTATTAAAACTCACTCAAAATGAAATATAAGACTTAACGAGCCATTTGTGAAATTAAAGCTATAAAGGCTGTAGATTAACATTTACCCTCCTCCCCACCCACCTCCCACGTGCAAAATAACACCAGGCCCAGACAGTTTTATAACCAAGATCTATAAAACCTTAAAAGAACATGTAATCCCTGAGTTATACAAACTGTTCCAAAGGACTGAAAAATGAGAGTTTCCAAATGCAACTGATGAAGCTACTATGGCTTTGATAGCAAAACCAGGCAAGGCTAGATTGAGAAAGGCACATTATAGGCAAATCACAATTAAGAAAATCCATAAAAAATGTTAAATATCAGCATCCCAGCACTCTTACCAAAATTGTGAAAGTGAATGATATGTCATCAATGAGCCAGACTCACCTAAGAATAGCCAAAATGGTATCATTCACATCAGATAAAATATACATGAAATTCTTCATATCATATTAACATATAAGAGGGGAAAGGTAAGGTGATCATTTCTATAGATACTAACGTGATTAAATCAGCTGCCAGTAAATGAAACTAAAACAACGGACCTGGAAAATAAGGATAGAAGATAGCTTCCTTTATTTGTTAAAAGGGAACTATAAAAAATCTATCCAAAATAATATCTAATAGTGAAATTTAAGAAACAGTTCTGGCAATCATGGAACAGAGAAAGATCAACACTATTACTACTTATGCACAACACTACATTTGAAAGAGAGTGGAACAAAATATAAGTCAGTAAATGAATAAATATATGCAAAGAAAAAAATAAACTGTTACAAAACCACTATCCAAATGAGAATATGAGATTCAACAAACAACAGTGTTCCTAAAACTAAGAAACATGCAAATATACAACTCAGATGAGAATACCATCAAACTCCGTTCCATTTCTGAGGGGGGAAATTCTTAAAATATATGTTGGTTTTCAATAGGTACACTTACAAGAATTTGTCAGAGGACTTACATGTTAGACATAGTTCTTGGGGATAGAAATATATTATTCAAAACATTTCTCTTCTCAAAGCAGGTTAATTATTCCATGCAATTTTAAGGACAACTTCAAGTCCCTGTCTGGTAAGCTTGAGAAAATGGATCTTATCTTCTTATGGAGGAAGAAAGTCCAAGGATGGCCAAAACAGATTTAAAGAACAATAAATGGTGTTGGACGTAATGTTTATCCATATTAAAAAAAAATACATCCAACTGAATAGTCTAAACAAAATGTAATCTACTAGTTTTAAAGATAGAAACGCAAAAGTTAAAAAAAATATAATTCTAGAAAGAATTTTTATTTATGTTTCTTTTTTATTTAAATTTTAGTTAACCTACAGTGCAATATTGGTTTCAGGAGCAGAATTCAGCGATTCATCACTACGTACAACACCCGGAGCTCATCACAAGTGCCCTCCTTAGTACCCATCACCCATCTAGCCCATCTCCCACCCACCTCCTTCCATCAACCCTCAGTTGATGCTGTATCCTTAAGAGTGTCTTGTGCTCTATTTCTCTCTCTCCTCTTCCCCCCGCACTTTCCATATGTTCATCTGTTTTGTTTCTTAAATTCCACATGAGTGAAATCATATGGTATTTGTCTTTCTCTGATTGACTGATTTTGTTTAGCATAAAACATTCTAGCTCCATCCATGTCATTACAAATAGCAAGATCTAACTCTTTTTGAGACTTTAAAAAATATTTTAGATAGGATCGCCAATGAGGTTGGGGGAAAGAAAGAAAATGCTAGATAATTTTCTGCATGAAAATAAACAAGTGCACTAAATCAAAAGATCATCCACAAATGTGAGATGATATTCTCAAGACATTTAACTGAAAAGGATTAGTACCCTGAATATATAAACAGTTAACCACTGTGCAGAAGTAAAAGAAATTCATAAAAATGGTCGAAAGATATGAACAAGAAATTCTTAGATTTAAAAGCTTCATAAAAAAAGGATATGCAAGTTTATTATTTACACAAGTAAACAGAGGAAATGTGTGCTAAAATATCTCATAACTATCAAGTTGATCAAATCTGCACTAGTCTGATAACTCAGAGTATTGGCAACACTTAGGAACTCTTACCCCCTGACACCCCCCATGTGCACAAGGGGGTTTTCCCTACCATGCTTGTTGTATCATTGTTTTGCAGTAGGAATATAGCAACAACTTCTCTAATATTATGGGAATAATTAACTGTGCTTGAACAGTGGAATGATAATCAGTTGTATAAAAACATTGCCTAACTGTACATTTCATAGTCTTTCACATGAGCAAGATAAAAAAAAAATCCATATAATCATGATTTGTGTAAAATTTTTAAAAAGTAGAAAGAATGCTATCTATTATTTCTCTATTTCTCCATCACCCTATCTCTTATCCATAGAAAGATCTATATTGAGATATCTATCTATCTATCTATCTACACACATATATACATATATATACATATATATATATAGAGAGAGAGAGAGAGAAAGAGAGAGAGAGAGATACATATAGATATCTCAAAAAATATAAAATAATCCAGGAATGTGATAGAAAAGAAGAGCTATCTCACTGAGGCAAGAGAGAAGAAGAATGGTCTTGTTTTCTTTGTGTGTTTGCTTTTGTTTTTAGAGAAAGAGAAAGAGGGCGAGTCGGGGAGAGGGGCAGAGGAGCACAGAGAGACAATCTCAATCAGGCTCCATGCCCAGTGCAGATCATCAGATCCTGGGATCATGACTTGAGCCAAAATCAAGATTTGGATCCTCAACGGACTGAGCCACCCAGACACCCCAGAAGGGTCTTGTTATAATGAATATTAACAGCTGCATTCAAAAGAAAGAGGGAGACCAAAAGTAACAATGACAAAATATTAATTAACATGTGCTTGCCACTAAGGTCTCTGCTTTTCAATACGTTCGAAATATTTTATAGCTTAAAAAATTAATCCAAAGTTAAAAAGGCAAGAAGAATGCATGTTTTGTAAGCATACAAAATTACGGAGACCTTCTTACACTTCTGTGTACACATAGTATGCTATGTAATTCCTTACCAAAAGTAGATGTTTAATAAAAGTTAGCTGCCCTCAAGACACCATGCAACAGAAAAGAGAGTATTCGCAGCTTCTGGAAACAAACTGGATATATTACTGCCGCAATTCCTTAGCCACATGACTATGATAGGATTGATACCACAACTGCAAAGCATCTTGTATTTCTTGAATGCCTGTGGTTAGCTAAAAATGTGCAGCCAGTGTCAAAACCAATTCTCTACTTAGAAATTAATTTCTGAAAATATGCCCAATAAGTAAGGATACGTAAAGCACCAGGTGCCTCTGAGAGCACCATCAAGTCTTTCCAGAAGTCTAGACCCTTGCTCTATCAGCGTGGTCCCTAGACAGAGAGCGTCAGCATCACCTTGGAGCTAGTTAGAAAGGAAGAATCACAGGCACCTTACCAGATAAACAAAGTCAGAGAATGTGTTTCAACAAGATTTCCAAGTGGTTTATAGAGGCATTCATATTGAAAAGGCACTACTATAAAAATATATTGATCGGGATAAATCCAGTTGCTTCTCTGAAGAAGCATGTAATGAGCATCTACTCATTAAAGCGTATCACTTGTTTTGTCCCTTTTCTAAGAAAACAAGTATAAAGAAGAGCAACACACCTTTAATAAAAACCACTTTCATAAAGGTCACTTGTGTCTGAACACAGAAAATTCAAATGAGCTTGAATCTTTCAACCTTCTTATTTTATACCCAATTTAAATCAGAAGGTGTCAAGTCAATCACCCAAGGCTATATATGCAGTTAGAGAACTTTTTTTTTCTGTCAAACAAATCAAAGGGAAGTATCCAACTCTTTCAGAAAGACAAAGGACCCAAGCATTGGGCTCTGAGGAGAGATCTGGGTCCACATCCTGATTTGGCTCCTGGTTCGGACACAAAAATCTCTCTGGCCCAAGGAAAACCTATCAAGCATCTGTAATCCTTAGCTGCTAACCTGGAAAAGGAAAACACTGCTCCCATTTCTGGGGTCTGTTAGACAAATGAGGACACAGGAGAGAGGAATTCTATTAATGTGAATTTCATTATTGTCTGTCTTCTTCCTGACACCATGGTTGAGGCAGGAATACTAGAGTGTTCTGTAGTTGGGTAATTCCCTTCCCAGATAGGATAATCCCCTTCCATGGTGGTATTTTTTAAATCTCACCATCCTTTAACGGGTAAAATTTCCTGCCAAAGATAGTTGACTGTGACTATTTTCTCTTTACTTCAGCTTTGTACGAAAATGTAATACTACAGCTTATTTTACTCTTTACTTTTCAGTTTTCTATGAAGCTTCATTTCTACAGCATCTTTCCTCTGATCTCTGTCATGAAAATTTCGTTACAAACGAAAGAACAGAAATTTGCAAAAAATGCATCCTATTCAGAGCATAAAATGATTAGTCTTGAGTTTTGATGAAAATTTTCGAGAACTGAAACATTTAATCCACATACCTGGAAATTACAGATTGTCAAATTCATGCACTGCCCCTTAAACTGAGATTCTGAAATGAAGGATGGTCACCAGACAAATACAGGAATTACACCCTTGATCAGCTCACCTGCACCAGAAGTCACTGAAGCCATAAATATCGAAGAATGTTTGCATGAAAACCTGGATGAATTGCTGAAATTAGGGTATGGATTGGCATGAGAGTGAGAAAATTCTGAAGGTTGATGATTTAGAGAAGGGTCCACATTCTCCTGCGATTTATCTCCAGGAATCTTACAGGTTTCTCATGGAGAAGAGCCCAGGGGAAAAGAAAAACAAACAAACAAACAAACAAAATCTTAGTGTCCTATCCAGGGTTGTGGGTACGAGGAGAGAAAGAGGAGGAGAAGGTGAGGGACAAGAGATAATTTAGAAATAAGTCCAAGGGATTATCCTACCTGAGGTAGAGAACTACCCAACTACAGAACAAGCTAGTGTTCCTGCCTCAACCAAGTTGCAGGAAAAAGGTAACATGGTTCTGAAGTTCACAGACAAGGCTCACAGGAGCACTACAACAGTGACCTTTAATCATAAGATGACAGACTATTTCTCCTACCTCCTACACCTTACTGTCTTCTCAGCGGCAAACTGCATTATAGCTAATGCAATGAAACAAAAGAAAATAAATGTTTTTCAAATTGAAAATGAAGAAATTAAAATGTCTCATTCTGTACATGCCATGGTTTTCCATATAGAAAATACAAGGAAAAAAAAAGCAAATGAAAAGATCAGCACATGATAACTGATGATAGTAAGGTCATCAGATGCAACATCAATATATAAAAGTCAATTGTTTTCCTATATATCAGCAATGAAAAGAAGTAATTTCAAGTTAAAAACACGATGTTCTTTACAATAGCTCCAAAATATGAAATACCCAAGTGCAAATCTAATGAAATATTATGCTATATATTCAGAAACCCTGATGAAAGAAAACAAAGAAGATCTAAATATATGGAGAGGTATTTCAAGTTCGGGGATTGGAAAAGTCAATATTACAACATTAATTCTTCCCTGATTGATATATGGAGACATTACCATTCCAAACAAAACCCTAGCAAACTACTTTGCGGATATCAACAAACTTATTCTTACATTTAAATGAGAAGGCAAGCAACCTAAAATAGCCAATATAATATTGAACGAGATGAATTTGTAGGATGGGCACCACCCAACATCAAGACTTACTATGAAAGGACAGTAATCAAGACAATATAGCATCAGAAAAGCACATACTAATATATCAATGGAACTCTGTAGAAGCCCTGTAATAGACTTCAAAAATATAATCAACAGATCTTTGACAAGTGTGCAAAAGGAATGTACTAAAGGAAGGATAGTCTGTTCATCAAAGGATACTGGAACCATTGGATGGCCATGTGTAAAAACCAAACCAAAACAAAACAAAACAAAAAAACTAGACACAGACCTTACAGCTACACAAAAATTAACTCAAAAGGGATCGTAGATAGATAGATAGATAGATGATAGATAGATATTGACAGATAAATAGATACATGTATATAACAGAACTGCAAAACTTCTAGACAGAAACATTGGAGAAAGTCTGGATGACATTGGGTTTGGTGACAGGAGTATTTAGTTACAGCACCAAAAGCACCATCTAAGAAAAAAAAAGTTGCACTTCATTATAATTAAAAACATTTATTTGGCAAAAGATACTCTTAAAACAATGCAAAGTCAAGTCACAAGCTAGGAGACCGTATTTTCAAACCACATATTTGGTAAAGGAGTTATATTCCGAATATACAAATAAAAACACACAAAAAAAGAAATCTTAACTAGAAACTGGGCAATGGTCCTGAACAGATGTCTCACCAAAGAAGATGCACAGGTTGTCCAATAAGCACATGAAAGACGTTTGACCTAATTTGTCTTCAAGGAATCGCACATTGAAACCATAATGAGATACCACTATATACCTACTAGAATAGTTAACGTCCAAAAAACTGACAATGCCAAAATGCTAATTAGGATGTAGAACAACAAGAACTCTCATTCATGGCAGATGGGAACATAAAATAGTGCAGTCACTTTGGAAGACAGTATGGTAGTTTCTCACAGTTAAGCCTAATCTTACCATCCAATGCAACAGTTGTGTTCCAAAGTAGTTCCCCAATTAAATTCAAAGCTTGTATCTGTAAAAGCTTGCACACGAGTATTTACATCAGCTTTATTCATATTGCCCCAAATGAAGTAACCAAGATAGCCTTTAATAGGTGAATGGATAGGTAACTTGTAGTACATTTATATAATGAAGTATTACTAAGTGATGGAAAGAAATGAATCATCAAACAACAAAAAGACATAGAGAAGGGGTGCCTGGGTGGCTCAGTTGGTTAAGCCTCTGTCTCTTAGTCTCGGCTCAGGTCATGATATCATCGTTTGTGGGTTCATGCCCCTCACTGGCCTTCGCAATGACAATGCAGAGCCTGTTTGGGATTCTCTCTCTCTCCCTCTCCTTCTACCCTTCCCCCATTGGCACTTGCTTTCTCTCTCTCAAAATAAATAAATAATTTAAAAAAGACATAGAAGAAAGTTAAATGGATGTTGTTAAGTTACAAAGCCAATATGAAAAAGCTGCATATTATGTGATTCTAGTTACATTATGGAAAATGTAAAACTATGGAGGCAGTAAAATGATTGGTGGTTGCCAGGGTGGGGCAAGGGGATGGATAAGTAAGGTACAGGGGATTTTTAAGGTCTTAAAACTTCCCATATGAAACTGTAATGATGGGGGCACCTGGGTGGCTCTGTTGGTTAAGTGTCCGACTTCAGCTCAGGTCATGATCTCACGGTTCATGGGTTTGAGTCCCGCGTCTGGCCCTATGCTGATGGCTCAGAGCCTGGAACCTGCTTCGGATTCTGTGTCTCCCTCTCTCTCGGCCCCTCCCCTGCTCACGTTCTGTCTCTGTCTTTCAAAAAAATAAATAAATAAATGTCAAAAAATTAAAAAAAAAAAAACTATAATGATGGACACCTGGCATTATGTATTTTTCCAACCTGTAGAACTTTACAGCACAAAGAGAGAGTTTCAATACATGAAAATCTATTCTGAATTAAAAAAAGTTACTTAGGATCCCCTGGAATCTCAGGAAGAAAAGCAGACTGTGGCAAAAATTCAACTGTATTATAAATACATGAAAAGCTCCCTGAAGGAAGTAGGAGGAAGGGACTACTGACCGGTGTTAACTTTTCAAATGAGTAGCAGCTATAAGACTGAAGGTTGAAGGGGTTGCTAGTAACCATTGTGCTCTGGTTGATGAAGTTTATCCCATTAGGATATGGCTTAACAATTCTCGTAACTATCCGTGTGCCCTGAAGTTGAACAATAAAGTAAAGAAATGAATGAACACTGGATGACGAGAGCCAGACTCCTCACTACTGGGGAATATGCAGATAAGCGAGGGGGGTGGGAGTCTAGAATTGTCCATATGGATCACTGGAGAAGTCAGTGTTAACTCGTGTTTTGTTAAATACAGATACAGATGGTTCCACACAGAAATATGTATAGACATGTGTACATGCATGGGTTAGTCTGAACTGAGAGTGAGGAAAGAGATGATATCCTAGTAGCAAAGAACCCATCAGATCTTGGATTCTAATGTCATTTTCCAATAACAAGTTCCAGGACTATTTGGAGAAATGACTGATTCTAGGACTGGAGCAGAAGAATAAGCAGGATGAGCCTGGAGCATTATGTAGGGCCAGAAATTAAGGAAGTGCCAAAAAAAAATATCCCATTGAAGGGCACGTCGTTTTTTTTTTCCAGATATTTTGCTTATGTTGAGCCAGGCACAGTGCTAACTTCTTGCATTGATTTTCTCTTTTAATCGCAATGATTAGCAATTTCCAGGTATGCAAATTGGATAGTTTACCTGGATCATTATAAGGTCCATCATAGTTCAAATAAGTTACAGAGCTAGGAACCGAACAAACATCTGTAGAAGTCCCAATTTGCCTTTTTTGAAAATAAGCCCTGAGGCTCCTCTACCGGGAATATTGCATTCAGAATCATTAAGATATGCCTGTGATAGTAGCAAAATCAAGGGTCGTTTGTATGTTCAGGAAGTGTAATCAACTTTTTAAAGGTAGAATGAAATTTTACTGTGACTCTGAGTTACGGTGTGTTGTTATTTGGGGGACAGATTCCACATTTGTGGCAATTCAAGACTGCCTTTTAGCAAAATTCATCACGTAATAAATTATATCTTGGTACTGAAGTAGCAAACCAGTAACTGTTAGGTCATAATAAAGAAGTATCACAGACAACGGAAGAATCTGATTCACGCATCCTGAGAGGCTATTGTCCCTAATTCTGTACAGGGTTTGATACCAAAATACCAAAGATGGAATTGACAACAATTAAGAGCAGCCATGATCTCTGTAATACATGAGCTGCGCCCACTGATGCTTCCTCATAGAGCATCAAGCAATTGTACTCACAAGTGGGTACTTGCTCATGCAAATTAATGGTAATTGCAAAATAAATCATAACCGCCGCCAAAAAACCCCCTAGATTCTTCAAATTATACCTAATACATGATCAATTGTTAGTTGATGATTTTCAAAATATTACAAAGTGCTTTTTGAGATAAAGCTTTCCTTCACTATTTTAAATACTGTAGATTTATTTATTCCCAGATTTCTTAAAGATAGTTAATATGGAACAGTGGAAATAACCATGAGGCTATCTTCTGCACAATTGGTGTATCAATAGGGACAGATGTTCCTCTCTGGATTTATGCCACCTATACAATTTTAATTGCCTTTAAAAATAGTTTTAAGCATTGATGCTAGAAGCAAAGCCAAAGTTGGCGGTGAGCGTGTTATGCAGATTCACTTGAGCGTTTTAGACACCGCCTGTCAACAACTATCTTACATTTTCCACTTGGAAAATTATCTTCCTGATAATCACATAAAGAAAATATCTATCAATATTTAATTATTCTACCTTGAAACATGATTTAGCTGCCTTCACTTGAATTTCATTTTCAAAAACACAAAATTAAAGATTAATTAGTATGCAACTCTTATTAACTAATCAGAATTCCAAAAAAGGAGTTTGGTGGTACTTCTCTTCTCCCTTTGGGTCAGTGATTTAATTATATAGAAGGCTATCAAGTTTTTTGCTTTTATTTTTATTTTAGATTCTAACACTATTGAGCTTACGCACAGTGATACGCCATACGGAAATTTTTTTTTTCTCTTTTTCTGTAGTGCAAAAAATAAAAAATGAAAACAAAAACAAGTGGTCAAGTGTAGGTCTAGATAACGCTAGGTACAATGAACCTAATATGTGGTGATTTGAATATTCTCATTATCATCATCATTACTCTTTTAAGTTATTTTTGTGTTTCCTGTATTTAAAGAATCCTCCTCCCGGCTTGTTTCTTTTCTTTTTCTTTCCTCTTCTTTTCTTTTCTTCCTTTTCTTTTTTTAATATGAACATTTTCTTTTCCAGAGACTTTGAGTTTGGGTTTTGTGTGAATGTGCTCAGTTGTTAAAAGGGAATTGTCTTTGGCCATCAATTCATAATGCTTGGAATGTTTCCAGATGGCCACACTGATTTTAACTGTTCTGCTACACAATGTAGATTGTTTTAATGTTGGGCTGGGCTGTCATTGGGACGCTTCCAGAGATAAAATAACTTTAAACCATTTGGCTTTTCTTATCTTTCGTTTCTCATTATTTTAAATCTCTACCATAGCACTCACAGGAGCACCCTACAGTTTAGAAAAAAGAAAGAAAGACAAATACACATACAAATACCTTATAGACTCATATTTCTCAGCAAGATTCTCTTTCCAAGAAATGTTATCTTTTTGATAAGTGTCCCTTTGTGCTTCTAAAAAAGTTTGAAATTTGATAAGAGTGATAAAGAGCCATTATGTGTATCCTTAAAACAAATAGTAGGTGAGCTATAATTTTTTTTCACAAGTTGACCTAAGAATGATAGGCCTAGAAATTAGAGGTGGGACACAAATTTAAATTCTTATAAACCTTTAACTTCTATTTGAAAAGTAAGCAGAAAAAAAATAATCAAAAAATAAGCAAATAAATCTCTTAAAAAGTTTGTACATCCAGGAAGAATGCTTTTTGTCAATGGATACCTAAGTGTTCTTTACTTTGTGCCTGTATTAAGTTCATTAATCCACTTACACAAACACTCAGATAGCTATTCCTTGCTGTAATTTTTCTGTTCAGTATCCAGGTCAAATTATGAAAAGTAAAACCCTTGTAGAGAAAGAATCTATATATTAACTTTGTAAGTAATCTGAACTTAGAAAAACAGCATGGCCTCACCAATGTTCTGGCCCTACCCAATTTTCAAACCCTTGGTTCTTTTGCTCACATCTCTGTTTTATTTAACTGCCAGGCTATTAAGAATTCTTAAGGAAGATAACTCACATGACTCACAAATGTAATCCCCACACAATCCAGAACCATTCCTCAACCATAAGGAAAAGGGAGGCATTTAATATTTTTTAAAAAAGCATCCATTTTAATTCAGCTCTGGAACCAAACGATGAAGAAAGGGTACAAATGCAGGCTTTTTGGTATTTTTATATAAAATACCAAGTCCTCAGACAAAACGGTGCTAAAATTGCAGACAGAAGAAAATTTAGATAGATATCAGAATCCGATAGTCAAATGGGAGAGCAGAATTCAATGCTTCTCACCAAAATATATCTTTAAAACGTTTGTACCAATTATATTGTAATAGAGGACATCTTCTTCTTTCATGTTTCTGTAGACGTTAAAGGCAAAAACGGTTAATATGTGAAAGAAATATTTGAAGGAACCGGGCCATCAAAAACATCAAGCTATCAAGGTTTCAAGTTTCTCAAAACCAATAGGAAGTAACATCTTATAAATCAAAAACTAATTATAAAAAGAAAATTACAAAATATAACAGTAGATCTACTTGTGATTTATTTCGACCTTCTCCTTTGATCCAGATAAGAGTTTCTTTTGTAGATCAGATTAAGCGTCACAAGATTAATGGCACACTTAGACATACATTTGAACATTTTTTCAAGCTAGTTCTTTTGGAGACTTGGTCCTAAAGGCTCGTCTGTAAATTGCCTATAACCGATTACGGTTACATAAACACTTAATAAATGCAGACCCAAAGAACTTTCTCTGTTGGTTCCTTTATTGTTTGCCCCCCCTCTCCACAAACTTCCAAGAGTTTTGGGTTCTCTTGTTATCCAGCAACCACAAGTCTAGCCCCAAACTCATATCCTTAAAATTATATCAGTTCCCTTTTTTCACCTAACTCCTAACAACTTTTCTTATTGGGCTTGGCCATTGATGTCTGCTGAGTGATATCGTACAGTTTTCAAATCAACGCCTCCTCTAATTCCCAAGAAAATTCTTTCTTCTTTTATTGATCAATGATTTCATTTTGGGAACAAGAATTTGTGAATCAAGAATTCTTCAGGTACCAGAATAATTCCTGGGCTAAAGAGAATTTCAGAATCTCACCAGAAAATTTCATATGGAAAAGCGAAAAAGATACGAAATATGTCACCAAATTTTACCACTCTTCTTTTTGTAGTAGCTCTAATTTGAACTATTCAAGCAGGCAGAATTACTTAGATGAAAAAGTGTGGTATGGGGTGTATAGGTAGAATTTTTCACTTATAATTCCACTAGAGATATAACAAAGAGAACTTGCAGACCAGAGTTGGGAAGTAGAAACATAAAAAGAAAAAAGGATTAAGATACAATCAGTTCATTTCCATCTAACACAGCAGGCTACATTACAAATAATTTACTCTAGTTTCCAGGTTTTTTTGAAGGAACTTCCATGCTGTTCTCCAGAGTGGCTACACCAGTTTGCATTCACACCAGCAGTTCAAGAGGGTTCCCCTTTCTCCACATCTTCACCAACATCTGTTGTTTCTTGTGTTGTTAATTTTAGCCATTCTGACAGGAGTGAGGTGGGAGCTCATTGTGGTTTTGATTTGTATTTCCCTGATGATGAGTGATGTTGAGCATCTTTTCATGTATCTGTTAGCCATTTGGATGTCTCCTTTGGAAAAGTGTCTATTCATGTCTTATCCAGCAATTGCATTATTAGGTACTTACCTAAAGGATACAAAAATACAGATTCAAAGGGACACATACACTCCAGTGTTTATAGCAGCATTATCAACAATAGCCAAACTATAGCAAACTGTAGAAAAAACCCAAATGTCCATCCATTGACTGCTGAATGGACAAAGATGTGGAGTACACTCTCTCTCTCTCTCTCTCTCTCTCTCTCTCTCTCTCACACTGGGATATTACTCAGCTCTCAAAAAGAATGAAATTTTTCCATTTGCAATGGTGTGGATGCAGCTAGAATGTATTAAGCTAAGCAAAGTAAGTCAATCAGGAAAGACAAATATCATTTGATTTCACTCATATGTGGAATTTAAGAAACAAAACAGATGAACCTATGGGGAGTGGCAGGGAAGAGAAGAGAGGAGAAAAAGACACCTTTGTTAGTGCAGCTCTAGGAAACCACCTAAATATATCACTTCTTATATTTTAAAACAAACATCTATTTAGAATTTGCTATGCATCTACCATTCTACTAATTACAGATAATGTAAAGACGATGATTGTTTGGGATTGGAAAGTTGTGGGGTGAGGACGATGACTGACTGCAAATGGTTGTGGAGTTTATTGATGGGGGACAAAAGGTCCTAAAATTAGATTGCACTGATTGTGCAATCATAGGAATACACGAACAACACTGACTCAAACGCGGTATATGAATTTTACTTCAATAGAGCTGTTCAAAAAAAATAAAACAGACTCTGGTTTCAAGCAAATCACAGTGAGTTTGAGGACAGAGATAGGTAACTATGAGAATTTGTATTTAATTGAAGCATGATGTTGGTGGTCACACAGGAGTGTTTCTCACTAGGATGAAGTGAGGAGTGGAAGAAGTCAGAGAATGTTCTCGAAGAAGATGACAAGAGGGGCAAGTCGCTGATAATGAAGAAGGGCCAAAGAAGAGGTGAGAGAATGGCATTCTAGTTAGGGGAGGACATCCTTACAGAGACAGCTTCATGTTCAAAGATCTTAAGCAAGAAGAAACCAAATCAACATACACCAATCACTACTGAAGTGAAGTAGAAAAATGAAATCTTTAACAGTGAGAAATATACATGGTCAAACCTGAGTTGGCATGTCAGGATATTTAATTTGATTTCAGAGCTTAACATGTCTTCTACTCTTCACAAATTTTCATATATTCATGTCTCTGAGCCTTTCAGTGAGATAAACTCAATGAAAAAGAAAATTCCTTAAAAAACATTATTTTAAAACTCTTATCTACCATATTTAGAGTCATATCCAATTTATCTGAATATACCATTTTTCTCAGGGCCCTTATGAAACATACAACAGGCTGTTTTTCAAAGACATTCTCTAAGCACGTTCTGAAAAGATGGGTTAGTTCTGCTGGCTCGAGGCTTAGGTTCAGCTTGAAGGTCATGCCACATTGAGGCTAAGCTTTTTGGGTGTGAGAGCCAGTGAGGTAGCTCACCTCGTAAGTGAACACTCACATTTGATCAGTGCTAGATCTTTGCTACAAATATGGATCTATGCATGCTTCTTGGGTGCATAAGTGTGGTTTGTGCTTAAAATGCATTACTATGTTCAGTGAAATACGAAAACATGGTAAAAAAAATCTTATGTTAAATATCTGTTGTTGATTTAAAATGTATATGAGAGACACAATAGTACAGAAATAAAGACCATACGTTTGAGAGTCAGTCTAACTTGATTTTGAAGGCCTGTTTCTAGCTGTGGGCATTTGAACAAATTCCCTCATCTTTCTCTGCCGGTTTCTTCATGTATTAAATGGTGATATCAAAAAACCTAGCCTTAGTGTTGTCATGAGAATTCAATAAGATGATGCCACGTGCTTGCTAAGTAGAGTAAAATTTTGTTTCGGGGGAAACAAATAAAAAGGTTTCTGATCTAATTTTTATTTATCAACTATTTCGATTATTGGGAAGTTATAGAGTAGGCAAATTAGACACTAAATGACAGGAGGTTTTGTGTTCATGTTTTTTTTTTGCTTCTAATAAATGTATGATACTAGAGAGTTTGAGAATGTTTCCTGGGTCAGATCAATAGAGCTTGAATATGAGCTTCACCATTTACCAGTTCTGTATGGAGCATTTTATTTAAACTCCCTGTACTATACTTTTATTAGCTGTAAAATGGGTAAATATTTAACTATAGTTGCTGCAGAAACTGAAAAAAACACACTAAATGTAATATGGAAAAGCATGCAGTACTCATATGTGATTAAAAATGTGAATTTTTCACAACCTGCCCGCACCACAATGTGATGGTCTACAAGGAGTCCACAGGCATGACCATCAGCAGAGGCATGAGAGAGTAGAAACAGACCCGCAGAGCTTCCAGATACAGGTTGTCCTTTCAGACACCAGCTTTAAAACATCCACTCAAGTCACGTTCAGGAAGAAAAACGCACAATTTAAAGGTTTAACCAAGTGTGGAACGTATTTCTCAAAATTCCAGAAAATAAAATTCCATTATTAATTCCACTTAAGGATCCACGGATTCATTTGGCAGTCTAACAGGCCCAACTGAAGAAGGCATGATTAAACTGGGAGATAAACAAGAAGAAACTCTTCAGGGGCGCCTGGGTGTCTCAGTCATTTGAGCGTCCGACTCTTGATTTCGGCTCAGGTCATGATCCCAAGGTCTTGGGATCGAGCTCTCCCTTGGGGTCCGAGCTGACAGTGCAGGACTGCTTGGGATTCCCCCCCCCCCCCCCCCCCCCCCCCCCCGTCCCCACTCTCTTTCTCTCAAAATAAATAAATAAATAAATAAATAAATAAATAAATAAATATTTAAGCAAACAAATTGAAAGAAAGAAAGAAAGAAAGAAAGAAAGAAAGAAAGAAAGAAAGTTTTAAGACGATAATAAGACATTGCATGGCTTAATAAAGGATATAAGTACCAAAAAATATGAGACTCTTCAACTTGCCATTGTAGTACAACAACATCCCCTAACCTGCACAAATCATAGAAGTGCAGCATGATGAAAAATCACAGGTGAATTGACCATATAAAGACCAACCTAATTAAAAACTAGGAAATTATCAGAAATTCACCAGGTCTGTAAGGTAAACCGTATATTCTAAAACGTAGAACTATCCTCTCTAGTGGTATTTATGTTAATAATAATATTAATACATCATATGTAATTTTGTCTTGCTATTTTTGAACTTTACATGCATTCAGTATGTTATATTTTATGTTATGTCTGACATATTTTACTAAACATTGATTTTTGAGAATCACTCATTCCATTCATTACCATTACTGATAGTATTCCTCTGTGTGAACATGCCACAAATTATCTATTTCAGCATTGGTGGACATTTGCATCTTGTTGCCTAGGTGCCGTAATTGTGGAGACGACATTTTGAGGTGTTTCACGTTCAGTCAATTACATTTCAAGGAAACCCGAATGTACACAGATACATGATGGAAATTATTTCAATAAGATATTGATGTAAAAAAAAAAAATATATATATATATATATATATATATATATATATAATTCCATACCTCCATTCTACCCATTAGTTTTGCCCCCAAACATATACAGTAAATTACAGAAATAAGTTAAATTAAATAAATTACAGAAATAATAATTAAGCAATGGAGGACTGTGGTTGAATCTTTGTTATTGCAGACATGCTGCTTTCTGTGCTTGATAAGAAAATCCTGAGGATGTTTCCAAACTATTAAACACTTTGATTGTCTGGTTTAATCAGATGGGGACAAAGTAATGGAGAGGTTAACCACATCCACCTCTGTTGACCCAACCTTGTTCATCATCTAAGAGGTGTATGCAGGTAAACGGTGGTAGCTACGGTGTACTGAGGGGTTATCCTGTCTTGAGATAGTGAAGAGAGAACAAGTGTCAACTCTCTCACCATGAATCACAAGAAAACACGCTTAGTATCTGTCTCAGGCAAAGTTTTCAAATACTCTAGATATAACTGTAAACATTGACAACATAGAGCGAACGAAGACTTACATAAATTAAGCAAACAAAGTAGTGTCTAAAGAGTTAACTTACATGGTGTACACACCGTGTGGAGAGTACTAGAAAGTTTAACGATGACAATACCCAATGTAGACGGTTCTAACTACTGATTTCTCTAACTATCTTGGCATAATGATACTTAGGTCTATTAACTTTATACCCACAGAAACTGCCCTCTACCAATCATTGCATTCCTGCTAACTACATTTCACCTATCCCTTCCCACAAACCATAGTTAACACTGTAAAGACAGTAATAACTCAAATACTAAAACCGCTTCTGTTTTGTTTCAAAAGGAAAACGCCATTTTTATTATTATATATATATATATTTTTTTAATTTTTGATGTTTATTTATTTTTGAGATAGAGGGAGACAGAGTGTGAGTGGAGGAGAGGCAGAGAGAGAGAGGGAGGCACAGAATTCCAAGCAGGCTTCAGGCTCTGAGCTGTCAGCACAGAGACCGACGCAGGACTCAAATCCATGGAGCACAAGATCATGACCTGAGCTGAAGTCGGACGCTCAACCAGGCGCCCACCCGGGCGCCCCCTCTTATTTTATATATATATTTTTAGCAAAGTTGCACTTCATGCTCCTTTCTAATTCTAAGGTGAAGTGGTCAGGTGAGTCCTTCACCCAAGAAAATTCACGAGAACAGACGTCAAATTTGCTTTTTACTCACCATGATATATACTGATCCTAGTATATTGCCCAGGCATATATTAGACAATCAATATGCGGTGATTTGTTTGGATACGCCAAGAAACAAATTATAGATGTACTTAGTCAAGGGTAATTGGTATTGGCTAAGTGTTATACTGTAGTGAGGAGTATTTCAAAGTTTCAGTGGCTTTGAACAGAAGGGTTTATTTATTGCTCAATCCTCGTGCTGCATTCAGGTTGCCTGAGTGAATCTGCTGTAGATCTCTGCTACCAGAGTGTCCACCGTTTTATTATGTGTCTCAATGCAAGTTTTCAAGGTTTGCCAGAGCAAAGGAAAAAAGCAGGAGGACTAACACATCAGCTCTGAAATGCTCCCACCTTGCAGTGACGTGTTTCCTAACACTCAATTATATTAAATTCAGGAAGGTGGGAAAATCTAATCCTCTCAAAAGCTCATAGGGTGGGAAGACCCAGGAATACTGATGGGCTGTACTAATGTCTATCTCATCAAGAGACTACAAACGCCATGTGTGCTTGAGAGAGATTTTATTTAGAAGCCTCTAATACATACGAGCATACTATAATTAACTTTAACAGCTGTATCCCTGGGGGATATTATGGGATATATGAGATATTATGGGGTGTGCACCCACACACGCAAACACCTACACACGTTTGCACCCACATGCCTTTACTCCCAACACACCGACACGGTTTCATTGAAAAGAGTTCAAAGACCTCGATTAGAATCCTAGCCGTCTTCTACTGAGTCCATTTGGAGACATAAATTAACCTTTCAAGCCTTATTCCTAACCATGAATTGAACCACGAATGACTAAGGGGCAAACTATCTCTAGTATGTGGAACATGTCTTTGAATTTTGACTTTGATACTTAATTCCTGATTTGGCTATCAGAGACTTCCATAAGCGTCTGAACCTCAATTTTCTTACTTTCAAAATGGAGATGCAGTGTATAGTTTATTCTAAATAAAATCTTCTAAGTGTCAAGTAAGAAGCAATGTGTTTCACAAGGTGTCCTGAAAATATAAGTTCGTACCAAGTATTACGAATTATGCCTACTTCACACTGTTGTGGTTTGATCACAGACTTTCAGCCTCTGGAACTGTGAGAAATAAATTTCTATTATTTACAAGCCACATAGTCTATGGCATTTTTGATATAGCAGCCCAAACAGATTAATAGGCACACTAATATAATCTACTGCCAATAAATTCTCATTATTTTAACTCTCTAAGCTCTAAGTAATAAATCTGACATAAATGTTACAACAATGATCCTTTTTATATAAACCTTTAATTCAATGAATTATTGTGTATCATGGATAAAACATTGGTTTCTTTGTCATAGTCATCCAGCACCCAACACCGTGCCTGAGACATAATATAAATGGATGTTTGCATTGGACTCAGAACACAGTAAGACCAAACCCCAGTAAGTCCATCCAAATACGTACAACATGGCAAGCACATCATTTAAAGAGAGAAACCTTCAGTTGTCTTCTATGGCATTGTAAATAATAATATCTGATTGACAGAGCTGAAGTGAGAATTAATCAAAGTTTGCCTAAAAACAGCAATTCTCCTTCCCATAAAGCAGATTAAGTTACAACTTAACCTCCCACTCACCAAACCGCCCACTGAGAAGAACTGGAAAAAATTGAGGAAATAGACTGTAGAAGAGCTACTTGGAGGCATTAGAAACCTACCGAGGTTACTAGGACTCAAGGAGCCAAGACCTGGAGATGGGGGGACCTTGCCACCGTGTGACTCTGCACAGCTCCCTGGGGGTTATGTACCAAGTCCTCTGGGGTCAGAGCAGAGAGGTGTGAGGTCAAGCAGAAAGCACATCCCCAAGGATGGGCATGGGAGGCACAGATGCTACAAAGTTGACCCCCTTGGAATGATTCTTCAAGAAAACTGGCAAGCTGGAGATAAGAAGGATGATCTGTTCTCATATATGTCTAGTAACCTCTTCATTTGTTTCGTTGGGAAGAAAAGTATAATGAGCTAACCAAATCGAGACAGAGGAAAATTATGCTTTGAATAAACATCAGATGCCTCCACAATGCCGTGTCTTTGGCTTATCTTTTCAGAATCCACTTCTTACCTTTGGGCTTAGAAGAGTGGTGTTCGTGCTTTGCAAAAAGGAACGGGGAGAGAAGAGCCTCGATGTCACTCTTCACATGTATAGGTGGGATCCAAATACCTCAGTTCTGCACATGTTATTCGGAATTACCAAAAAGAATTCAGAGCTGGGTGTAATTTGCTGTGATGAATGAAAAACAGTTTTGATTGTCAGAGCAGAGGAGGTAAGAGAATATTTGTCAGAAACATCCCCAGTTAATTGTGATAATAGATACCCGAGGAACGTCACAGAAACAGGTTAAGGATCTCAAGAAGGACATGCTATAAAGGAGCTTAATTCATAACAGATGTCTACATTTAGGCTGAGCGAAGAGGTTGCAAGGGCAGGAGTCACTTCCTGACACTTACAGGAATCTATTAGAAATGTACATGGTGACTATAAATGATAATGGTAAATGGTAAATGGTATTATAGGCAGAAACAAGCTTTGAGGTATAGAAATGAGGCAAAACTTCTTCAAAGAATTCTGCTCTTTCTTTTCACATCTCTCCATACTGTTTTCTCATCGGTCTGTCTGGCAGGCTTGTGGATCCTCCGAAGGTCTAAGGGGCTGTCTGTGAATGTGCAAGCCTCTGTCTCCGTGACCATCATTGTGCTGTCGCTGAAATACAGACCGGAAGGAAGGAGCGTACGACAGATCTGTGTAAGCCCTGAGTTACTATTTGGTCTTTTTGCCATGTCTTTGGAAGTATGCTAACTCCTGGCAAGACTGGAGGTGAAAAAAAAAAAAAAAGCTCATTGAAAGCAACTTTTCATTCCCGTGGGTGCCACATGACTGAGAATACGAGTCTCCATGCTGAATCACTCTCTCCACCGTGCAATGCAGAGACCCAGCAGGTATACAACTCAAGATGATGTTGGGTATTTGAAAGACATCAATCACTACTCATCTGTTAAGAATACCAGGAGTCATCTGACCCCAGGAGAACCATCGAAATTAGTTGGTGGCAAATTCGAGGAAAACTTCGCTTTTAAAAACATGAAAATAGTGGGCCTATTCTTTTTTTTTCAATATATGAAATTTATTGTCAAATTGGTTTCCATACAACACCCAGCGCTCATCCCAAAAGGTGCCCTCCTCAATACCCATCACCCATCCTCCCCTCCCTCCCACCCCCCCATCAACCTTCAGTTTGTTCTCAGTTTTTAAGAGTCTCTTATGCTTTGGCTCTCTCCCACTCTAACCTCTTTTTTTTTTCCTTCCCTTCCCCCATGGATTTCTGTTAAGTTTCTCAGGATCCACATAAGAGTGAAAACGTATGGTATCTGTCTTTCTCTGCATGGCTTATTTCACTTAGCATAACACTCTCCAGTTCCATCCACTTTGCTACAAAGGGCCATATTTCATTCTTTCTCATTGCCATGTAGTACTCCATTGTGTATATAAACCACAATTTCTTTATCCATTCATCAGTTGATGGACATTTAGGCTCTTTCCATAATTTGGCTATTGTTGAGAGTGCTGCTATAAACATTGGGGTACAAGTGCCCCTATGCATCAGTACTCCTATATCCCTTGGGTAAATTCCTAGCAATGCTATTGCTGGGTCATAGGGTAGGTCTATTTTTAATTTTTTGAGGAATCTCCACACTGTTTTCCAGAGTGGCTTTACCAGTTTGCATTCCCACCAACAGTGCAAGAGGGTTCCCGTTTCTCCACATCCTCTCCAGCATCTATAGTCTCCTGATTTGTTCATTTTGGCCACTCTGACTGGCATGAGGTGATATCTGAGTGTGGTTTTGATTTGTATTTCCCTGATGAGGAGCGATGTTGAGCATCTTTTCATGTGCCTGTTGGCAATCCGGATGTCTTCTTTAGAGAAGCGTCTATTCATGTTTTCTGCCCATTTCTTCACTGGGTTATTTGTTTTCCGGGTGTGGAGTTTGGTGAGGTCTTTATAGATTTTGGATACTAGCCCTTTGTCCGATATGTCAGTTGCAAATATCTTTTCCCATTCTGTTGGTTGCCTTTTAGTTTTGTTGGTTGTTTCCTTTGCCGTGCAGAAGCTTTTTATCTTCATAAGATCTAGTGGGCCTGTTCTTAAAAGGGGTTCTGCACAGGACAGTTTATGTGTGTGAAAGAGACAAAAGGGGGCTCCTGGGTGGCACGGTTGGTTGAGACTCTGACTCTTGGTTTCATCTCAGGTCATGAGCTCGTGGTTTGTAAGATCAAGTCCTGTGTCGGGCTCTGCACTGACAGTGTGGAGCCTGCTTGAGATTCTCTCTCTCCCTCTCTCTGCCCCACCTCCTCTCCCTCAATCTCTCTCTCTCTCTCTCTCTTTCTCTCTCTCCCCCAATATCTCTCTCAAAATAAATAAATAAATAAACATTAAAAAGAGAGAGAAAGAGTGACAAGCAAAGCACTAGGACAAGGTACTCCATGGGGCACCCGGGTGGCTCAGTTGGTTAAGCGTCTGACTTTGGCTCAGGTCCTGATCTCATGGTCCATGAGTTGGAGCTCCACATCACGCTCTGTGCTGACAGCTCAGAGGCTGGAGCCTGCTTTGGGTCTGTATCTCCCTCTCTTTCTGCCCCTCCCCCACTCATGTTCTCTCTCTCTCTCTCTCTCTCTCTCTCTCTTTCTCTCTCTCTGTCTCTCTAAAAAATAAACATCAATTAACAACAACAGCAAAAAAGACAAGCTACTCCAAACATGGTTACCCATGCATGTGGGCATCTGCGTGTCCCATAAGAATGATAAAATGAAATATGTCAAATAATAATTTTGTTTTTTAACAACAAATCTAAAGTCTATTTTGTATTTTTAAAATTTTTTTATATCTTTATTTTTTTTGAGAGAGAGAGGGAGAAAGAGAAAAAGAGTGGGAGCAGGGGAGGGACAGAGAGAGAGGGAGACACAGAATCCCAAGGAGGCTCCAGGCCCTGAGCTGTCGGCACAAAGCCTGACACGGGGCTCGAACTCAGGAACATGAGATCATGACCTGAGCCAAAGTTGGATGCTTAACCGGCTGAGCTACCCAGGTTCCCCTATTTTGTATTTAAAAGACTTAATGATGAAAGTAATTAACTAGTACATCAGTCGTTGTAAGAAACATTGTATGAAAAGTCGAAAAAATAGAAATTAAAAAAGAAAAGAATGTACCACACAACAGAACGATATTGTTGAAATTCAGTCTCTAAGAGTAAAAGAGGAATGGGGTAAAATCATTTAGATTAATAAGAGGAAACCATTCCTCAACCACACGAAACCATTCCACAAAAATAATATTGTCCTCATGAATAATTTCTTCAAAAGATCAATAATAACAAATGGTCAATATTACTCTTGGTTCTACTCAAAGTTGGTACAGGGAATTGAAAACCAAATGCAACTGCTTTATGCTGTTGTATTTAGGGGATGTGGAAATGGCAGTTTTCCTCGACAGACACATCCTTATCACCAATGGAGTTTACTTAGGTCTTCCGAACTTGTGTAAGTCAGCTTTATAAATGTCATTTCCGTTGAACAATAAAACGCTGTGTGCACATCCAATTTTGTAGTTTGATGAATCCTGTAACACCAGTTCATCGCGGGGAGTTAACTTGCATAGTCATTTGGTCACGTGTGTCACAGGGTCAGACGCTCAGTCTTAGGATCTGCTTCTGAAATGGAGAATAATTATCAAGGAAAACAGCCAGTACTGTGATTCTCCTACAAGGAGATTTTCAGAGTCTCCGTAGAGCTTCTGTATCCGCCGTTGACATTTGTGGCTCATAAAACCCAAGGAGCAGGGCCCCTTCTACTACATTCTGGAACTGCTAGAGAATTTTACTTGATCCAGACCCGATTTAAATGTGTCAGTTTAACAGGTTTGGGGCAATGGATCAGAGCAACCTATAGAAATGTGTCTCTTTCTTTATGGTAGGCAGTACAAGGTACAGAAGATTGTCTCTCAGAATATCCTCAAATTCCCCAGATCGTTGAAGTTGTCGGAACCCCTCCCACTTGTCAAGCCCTGGACTTAAATGGGATTTATGTCTTTCCTCTCTTATGTGTGGTTTGCAGTCTCCCATTTACCAGATGCAATTAGCACAATGCCCTCAAGGAACGGACAGGGTGGTGTTCTTTGTGCTGTTAACACTATAGCCCTACTTGAAATCTATGTTATTGCAGAAATCAAGAGAACTGACGTTATCCCAATGTGAGAAAGGGTAGTGAGACTGCTGTCCATGGCTCAGGAGGCAAAATGATCTCAGGATCTTTGTCGAAAAGAAAGCATGGCGCCAGGTCAAAATTTGCGTGCCAGATGGTCCAGTAGAGATAATACACCTGTAATCCCAGCTGCAATTTATACCATCACCCAGTTATAATTTTAATAATCCCTAGTCATTCCACAGGCCCACCTGGCTTTTTCACCAGTCAGGCACATCATATAGAGACGTGTTAGGAAACACCCTGAACCCTTCAAGGCATCAGTGATGTTACCAAGTTGTTTTGTGTCCTCACGGAGGCAGAATTGCTTTTGGTTGGGTACTATGAGAGATGAGAAGTGAAAGGAGACAGTTTCCAGCCTTCTACTTGGCCCATCCCAACACAGTAGCTCTTCACAGTTCTGGTAATCCACGTGGAGGTTCCACGTGTTACCAAATATGTCTGCTGTCACTATATATTCTAAAATTGAAATAATAGCAATAGGACAGGCTTGTGGTTCAGTTGGACCCCTCAGAGACAAACTTGGGCCAAGACAACGTTTATCACTTGACTTCCACAAATTTCTACTTTGAGCAATGGATCTTGGTGGAATCTCAGAAGATTAGGATAAAGAGAGATGGCGTAAACTTGTGTCATGCAGGTAAATGGCTACAGATACCTTTAGGGAAAGACTTGTAGGAAGATTCTCAGATATAGATGTGGGCGGCGATATGGGTTCTTCCTCAAATAACCTAGCTTCCTATCAATCGAGGGGCATCAAGTCTGCGAATTGACTTGGTCTGGAAAGTGGGCAAGAGGCAATCAATCCCCATTAATGCAACCCAAGTCAATTTCCATCCAACAGACTCTGAATTATTCAATTAAATATGTCAAATGGGACTTAAAGGGGTGACCCATGTATGTCACCCCTAGAGATTTGTGATGAATTAGCCACAAGCACAGATACCTGAAGGTTATCATGGTAATAAGACACACCTTTATCTGATAGTGAAGGGTCACCACCTGGGCCTCTACTGCTCTGCAATTATTGTTATAAGAATAGTTTTTTATGCAGCAAAACCGAACTAAACTAAAAACAAGTACGCCCAATAGGGGGGGGGGGGGGGGGGGGGGATTAAATAACTGATAAAGTTCATTATTTTTTAAAGTTATTTTCTTAGGGTTTGTGATGTTGGTGTTATCTGACAGCTTTTAAAACATTTCATTTGCTGGGGCGCCTGGGTGGCGCAGTCGGTTAAGCGTCCGACTTCAGCCAGGTCACGATCTCGCGGTCTGTGAGTTCGAGCCCCGCGTCGGGCTCTGGGCTGATGGCTCAGAGCCTGGAGCCTGTTTCCGATTCTGTGTCTCCCTCTCTCTCTGCCCCTCCCCCGTTCATGCTCTGTCTCTCTCTGTCCCAAAAATAAATAAAAAACGTTGAAAACAAAACAAAAAAAAACATTTCATTTGCTGTGGTTGTTTTTATCATTCTAAATCAATCATCATTTTTACACTTTTTTGTGTGTTGATAACATTATACTTTTTCCTTAAAGAAGCACTTCAAAATTGTGTAAGCCTCCTACCCCACAAAACTTTGCTCAACCTCTGAATCTATTTTGACCAACATCGCCCAGTGCCACCTGTGACCCTTGGAGGAGACACATTATTTCATTTCTTCAAGTCCTCGTGCAAGAGGCATCGTCCAGCCTTATTGCCAGGGATAAGGTGAGGAAATGGGAGGTATGGCTGAGCAGGTTGTACAAAATGAGTCCACACCAACATGCCTTTCTTCTGAAGTTCTTGATTCCTTTAGCACAGGGGCGAGAAAACTTTTTGTAAAGCACCAGATAGTAAATATTTTGGGTTTTGTGGACCATATGGTCTCTGTTGCCATTTTTGTGCAAAATCATCCACAGAAAATGCATCATATGGGTGTGGCTGTGTTCCAGTAACACTTTATTTACGAAAACAAGCTGGCTGGCCAAACCTGGCCCACGGGCCAACCTGTGATACTATACAGCATGTCCCGCAGCTCTCGCAATTAAATCCCACAACTGAGATGAATCAGGCTTAATTAACTAATTTAGTAATCTATCAATGCCACTCCCAGTTGCTTGAGCTAATATATTAAATCCTTGCTTCTAGGTGTGTGTATCTGCATCTTTTTTTTTTTTAATCCTTCTTGGCCTATCCAATCCATTCCAACACATTCCCCAGTGTCTTGTTAATGCAAATGAAGATGTTCTGCGAGTTGTCTGGTATATAGAGTCTTTTCTCCCTGAGGGGACCATCTCTGGTAGTTCCCT
The DNA here is from genome assembly GCF_023721935.1 of Panthera uncia. Taxonomy (NCBI): domain Eukaryota; kingdom Metazoa; phylum Chordata; class Mammalia; order Carnivora; family Felidae; genus Panthera; species Panthera uncia. Next base: position 72,826,959 of record NW_026057576.1, read on the forward strand.
CTCTGGGCCTTCCTCGGATGTGACTTTTATGATGGGCCTGAGAGCCGTGAACTTGGTGAGAAGAGATATCCCTGGTCAGGTACCCGTTCCAGGTGCCATCCCCTCCAGAGTTCCATGACTGGGAAGGTCGGGCCTGAGAGCCATGAACTTGGTGAGAAGAGATATCCCTGGTCAGGTACCCGTTCCAGGTGCCATCCCCTCCAGAGTTCCATGACTGGGAGGGTCGGCTTCTTCGTTTAGTGGAGAAGAGTTGCGTTAGAAGACAAGGGCCCTTCAGGGAGAGGTAGGGTTCCAAGCTCTTAGCCTCGATTCTGTCTGCTCATGGGTTTCCATTGAATGTGGCAGTAGCATCCTCTTCTTGCTAAGAATCCTTTATGAGAAGGACCCTGGAAGATCACATTCATCAAAGCTGTAATCATGTGACAATTGCAGGTGAGACCAGGACCTAACTTTCACCTTTCTTTTTGGAATAACTACAGAGGATTAAGGCCATCTTTCAGACTGTCTTGATGGCCCTCTGAGTTTCCATCCATGCCCTGAGTTGGGCATACACCCAAGTGTTTCAGTTGGTCCATTTCTCTGAGTATTCTCTCCTTGACCATCTGAGACGGCCAGACATGCCTTATTTACTACATTTATCACTGTAGCTCTGGTGGCTCTGAGTCACATCCATTTACTCTCAGAACACCTTGTCCTCTGCCTGCCCTCATGATGCCAACGTATGCGGCAGATCATCATGCCCTATTTCTCTTGGCAAGGAGACGATCAGTGCACTCATCCAGTATGAAAGTAATCCAATACCAGAATTCAACTCTGAGGTCTGTTTCCGGAGGCCATTGTTAGTGACAATTCCCATACCGAAGTTCCAGAAGAAATCAATGTAGTCTCAGGAGGGAAATTGAAGAGACCTAATAGAATTTAATGAAATGGCTGATTTATCATGGTGTTAGTCAGCTTATGTTAGCTAACTGTGGATAGTAAGAGCCCCAGGGTCAGGAAAGGGGTGGGGCAGGGAGAGCATTTCCAGATCTGAAGGAACAAGGAAGGGTGCATTTGCTAGAACACCGGAACCAGTAGCTCTAGGTACTGACCAGAAGTTTTGGAAAGCTGACCAGAAGTTTTGCCTTGGGCAGGGGAAGGCTGCCACGACCAAAATGCAAACTAACAGAGAGAAGCCAGAAGAATGAAAGCCTGGCTTCTCTTTTTTCCTGCCATCTATGATTGTTGCTGTTGTCTATTGGTTAACACCATCCAGACGACACAAGGCGAGGGAGAAGAGTTGATGCTACCCATAAAGATTGCTTCCTGGGACAGAGCACAGTCGGAAAAAAATGAGTGGAGAGTAGAACTGGTGGGACAGATTGAGAATATCCAGCACAGAGACCTCACGTCTCAAATCTCCCTGCCTTTGCAGTTTCTTCATAGGTAAAATAACTTCTGTTCTTTGCTTAAATAATTAACCGCTTATAAAGTTTGTGGCTCATAGTAAGTATTTACTAGTTTATAGCTTCTCAGATTATTACTTGAGCTCCACAAAACCATCCAGAAGAACAGGGTATCCTAGAAGTAATGTTATTTGATGTCTAAAGTACTTTGAATGCATATGTAACATATGCAAAAACACAAACATATGTGTTTTGCATATTATCAGCAAAACACGTATAAGAGAATCTGATAATTTGTATTAAAGAGCAACTATATTTAAGGACAGTTAACAGAATAGATATTTAGTAAATGATATTTGTTTCTTTTTATTGCTTGAAACTATACACAAAAATATTCAGAAGGCTTGACTCCAGGTGTAGCATTTTCTGATGACTAAAATGCTTGCTAAGTATGTGCAGTATATTATTAATCAATCAGTGTTATTTACCACCTAGAGAATTTAAATTTTAGACAATTTCTAAAACATTGCATAACTCTCTGGTCCAAGAGGACTTCTGAAAAAAAAATGTCTTTACTTATTAACCTTTGTGTCAGATAATCATTCCATGAGGGGAAAAAATGATCATCTGATTAAGAATTAATAGTGATCAGTGATACCAAGAGAATTCTACAATGATTGTTTAAGCAAAAGTCCAACTGTTGAAGACAAGACCATGGGGAATATTATTGGAGAATTGACTGATCGCTTTCCTGTCAAAGCTGCAATTGCTAGGAAGTACCAGACTTGTGGTATCAGTTTTCCTTCCTTTTTCCCTCTGACATATATCATGGTCTGTGTATTAGCAGAGTAGGAAATCTGCTCCCGTTCAGTGTCTTGAATGTGGTCCAGGATGTGTCTTGATGTTCACTATGTTTTAGACATGGATATTCTTAGAGGGAGGGACAATCCATTGTGAGAAGGGGGGAGTTTTCCCTAGTTATCCACCTTGCTATTTAGAAGAGCTTCTCAAGATCGATTTCTGGTTATCACAAGGCTGTTTGCAGCTCCAGAAGATTAATCCAGTGGGAAGGAAATCTTACCAGTGATTCAAGTTGTTTTAGGTAAACCAAAGGGACAAGTACTGACCTCAAGGACACCTTCACCAGAAGGAGAAGTCAAAGCCAACACAGAGCTTTTTTCTTGTGACTCCACTAGTCCAGATAGATGATGACTCACATAGGGGGCAGGGGTGGGGTTGAGGGCTGGGGTGGGGGGTGTGGGGAGTCTCAAAAGCAGAGCTGTAGGAGGTCTTGTTACTTCGCCCAGATGACTAAACTCATAACCAGTGCTGTCACAATTGCCGTTTGGGGTCTTTCTCTATAAAGGTTCAGGTTTCTCAGTTCTATTATTTTCTTTGTAATCTGGGCATTCAATAATTTAATGGTGGTCAAGTGTGTTCAGAGAAGTGCTCTCACAGCCAGGAGAAATCACATGGTGCAGTCACATCCACAGACTGGAAAAGGGCAGATAATTTTCTCTACGGAGAGGACACTTGGGGATAAAAGTGAAAAAGTATAATCTCCTCAACCTGGTTCTGTACATGCCAGTTTGTTTTCTATCGGTCCAGGCAGATCTAAACCGAAATGCCAAGAGTAAGTCATGGCCAGGGGACCAAGGGCCACATCCAAGGCAAAGTTGCAAACCATCAGAGCCTGTTGGAGGAAATGAGAAGTCTACACCTCAGGGAGAAGAGGACAGTGATTCAGGAGGTGGGACAAGGTGATTGTAGGTGACATAAAAAAGCTACAGATCTACACAAAGATGGGAGCCATGGGTGGTTTTGAAATGGCCTCACATCCTGACAGATTGCCTTCTCTAGTTCTAGGCCCTTGAAATAATTTGTCAGGAGCTCTTTCTGATTGTTTTGGTTTTGGTTTTGGTTTTGGTCTTGTTTTAACCAAAATAGCTTGGAGGGATCCAAAGTCCTCTGCAGTCTTGGTTCTAGCTGTGCCAGAGCTAGCTGGGCCCTGTAGTTCACATTCTTTGTTTTTGTTTTGTTTTTAATTTTTTTATTTAATTTTTGAGACAGAGAGAGAAGAGCATGAGCAGGGAAGGGGCAGAGAGAGAGGGAGACACAGAATCTGAAACAGGCTCCAGGCTCTGAGCCATCAGCACAGAGCCTGATGCGGGGCTCGAACTCACAGACCGTGAGATCATGACTCAAGCTGAAGTAGGACACTTAACCGACTGAGCCACCCAGGCGCCCCATCACATTCTTGAAGGATAGACAAGTGGTATAAGGTGAGCAGAGAGGGAGAAAGAAGTGAGGAGAAGAGAATACAAGAGAAAGAATAATGAGCATTGGCTTAGTGAGAGCGATGAGGAGCACATTTCTTTCCTCAGGGTGTGACTGAGGTGAAATAAAAATGGACCATGATTTCGTCATTGTAGAGGCTGAGTAATTGGAATACATTGCTTCCTTCTACTAGGCTATGTATCTTGTATATAGTTGTGAGATTTAATAATATAAACTTTTTAATAGTTGGAGTTATTGGTAGAAATGGAGCAGTGCCTGTGCGCGCACGCACACGGCTATGTGTGTGCCCAACTTTGCACACACCTGCTCTGCGTCTGGGAGAAGGGACATGAGAGCACAGCAAAGGGAAAGAAAGAGTGAAAAACCAAAAGCGTTATATTCATGTAGCAGTAGCCTTCAGGCAGGAGCCTACACTGCATACTTAAGAACAATGAGATGCTTCTAGGAAAGAATATTGGGCCACAATGAAGAACTCTCATGACCTGTCTGCACAATGTCATGGCAGGAAACAAGTTAGGCAGTCATCCAAGTGTCCAGGCAAGAAAGCAACATCTGCACTATAAGGTAAGTCAAGAGGACCAAGATGAGGGCACAGACACAAGAAACACAGCAAGGATACGGGTTAGAGAGCTAAGAAACAAGATGCAGAAGGAAAAGGGGGAAGAAGAGAGCAAAGAAAATTTCAAAATGTTTGAAACTGGTGATGGGGGAAATGTTGAACTTGATAATCAGCAAGCCTAGGGAAGACCCTCCTGGAATGCATGGGAGACACAAGAACTGGGAACATTCTTATCAGTGTCACTACTCTCAGCTGATACAACCATGTTCAAGTGTTCCTTCTAATTACTGCTCATGCTGTTACACTTCCTTTCCATTGCTACCACCAGTTAACTTACTAAGAACTCAGTTTCGCACTATTCCTTGTCCAAAATTCCTAAACCTTTCCTTTGAACAAACCTACCTCTCCCTTATTCAAAATTCTACATTTCCCCACTGAGTGGAGAATAAAGTAAAAAAAAAAAATTAATGTTATATCTTTATTCTCTAGCTCCTACCTTCTTTTCCAGAGCTATTTCCTATTAAACTCAACATGACATTCAATTGAAGTCAAACTAGTCTCCGAACTGAAGCGTGACTTCACTCACGATCCTCTCAATATCCTTTTCCTTTCTTTCTTTTTTTTTTTTCCTTAAAATCATTCTCCATTCCTCAAGGCATGGCTCTCTTTCCACTCTCTCTGTGATCGTTTCTCTGAAAACTAGACCATAATGAAACCTTTCCTCCTCTAAACAACTCCAACATCACACCAAGATGATGGTGTATCTTTGTCAGACACATAAAATTGTATTTGCGTAGAGTACTGGTCACGCAGAGGAAGCTACATTTGCCTCTTCTTGCTTTGTGACCTCCGGAAATATCTTAATCTGAGTCTCAGTTTCTATATCCCCTGTAACTTCCCACCTCAGCCCTCATTAAAGACCAGCTTCGGGGCGCCTGGGTGGCTCAGTCGGTTAAGTGTCCAACTTCAGCTCATGTCATGATCTCAGGGTTCATGAATTCAAACCCCACGTCGGACTGTGCTGACAGCTCTGAGCGTGGATCTTGCTTCAGGTTCTGTCTCCATCTCTCTCTGCCTCTCCCCTGCTCATGCTCTCTCTCTCTCTTTCAAAAATAAATAAACACAAAAAAATAAAATCAGCTTAGAGTCTACACAACCGTACATGATTTAACTTCTGTCTAAATCTCCAGTTTTCAAACCCCTCCCTTAGTCAACTGGCTGCAGCCATAATGGCGTCACTGCTGTTTCTTGACCACACTGAGCCTCACCCTCCTCCAGGCAGCCTTTTGTTGGTCTGTTGGCTCTCCTAGGAGATGGTCACAGGGCCAATTCTCCCCTTCCATCAGTCTCTCTTTAATTGTCTCCTTATCAAAGAGGTTTCCCTCACCATCCTAGTTAATGTATCCCTAACACCCCACCCTGTATGTTCCCTGTTCCCTTTCCCCACCTTACTTCTCTTTCCCCTAACATTAATGCCACTTTTCATTGTGTGTGTGCGTGTGTGTGTGTGTGTGTTCGCCTGGCTTCCTTCCCTGGGAGGTGATCTCTGTGAGGGAGGCAGCTTTGTTCATTAATCTACCCCCAGAGTTAGAACACATAGATTATGGAGAACACTGGCTTATACTACGCTCCTTATAAATATATATTTTTTAATAAATGAGTGTAGGGGCGCCTGGGTGGCTCAGTCGGTTGAGCATCTGACTTCGGCTCAGGTCATGATCTCGCAGTTTGTGAGTTCGAGCCCCACATCAGGCTCTGTGCTGACAGCTCAGAGCCTGGAGCCTGTTTCAGAATCTTTGTCCCCCTCTCTCTCCATCCCACCCCTGCTTGTGCTCTGTCTCTCTCTGTCTTTCAAACATGAATAAACATAAACAAAAATTTAAAAATAAATAAATAAATAAAATAAATGCATGTATGGAAATAGAGTGGAATAATCTCTTCATAGTTCTCAATAAATAGAACATTTTATTAACATTATTATTTAGTTGAAGCACTTTAGTCGCAAAAATATTATAAACCTAGCGAACATAGATTATGTGTCAATTATCTCCTTCCTTTCTAGTGGTTTGAACGTTGGTGTGAGCTTTGTAATATCTGTTGTTTTGGAAGGGAAGGAAGTATGACCTACTTCTCAGCTCTGAAGTCATCAGACTGAGGAGATAGAACAGCATGTAATTTTTATTATTTTCTTGACTTGATTCACTTTCCCTACTATAAGAACGGGATCATTCCAGGGACGCCTGGGTGGTTCAGTGGGTTAAGCGTCTGACTTTGGCTCAAGTCACGATCTCACGGCTCATGAGTTCAAGCCCCGTGTCAGGCTCTGTGCTGACAGCTCAGAGCCTGGATCCTGCTTCAGATTCTGTGTCTCCCTCTCTCTTTTTGCCCTCCCCTGCCTGTGCTTGCTCTCTCTCTCTCTCTCTCTCTTAAAAAAAAAAAAACATTAATTAAAAAAAAAAAAAACAGGATCATTCCATAAAATTCTCCTACTTTTCTTTCCTAGTTTGGTTTTTGGATAGGTTTAGAAGTAGAAGGCTGTTTGTGGCTCCCCAGAAAGAAGGGGTGCTATAAAAGGAATAATATTAAGAAGAGTGTATGTGAAAGGGGAGGAGGGAATTTAGACTGTCAGACTTGGCATGCTTTAAGTTCTGGCCTTTGTCTACATGAAGATACTTATTCAAAATGGAAACAAATGAACTGGAATTTTGGCCATCGAATGCATCCTAGCAAACGTGAGTTATGCATTCCCAACTTCAGTAAAACAGTTCACGTGTCCTATAACTGTAATTATTCTCTTGTTTGGGAGACTAAAGCTTACAAGCATGGTACCGGGAAACTCATTTGGGGAAATATTTTCTATAATTTAATCTACTGTTCTCTGTAATGCGATTTCAAAGCTAGACCATTTGTTTAGCAAGATGGCCCCTGTCTAATTCTGTGAGTAACTGTATTTAACTGACTTTTTAAGTGAAAGGAGGAAAGAGAGGAGCTTAAAAAAAAAAAAAAAGGCAACTCCAGTTAAGTCACTGGCTAAGTAGCAAGAGCTAAATAAAGTGGCTAAGGTGGGTACATCTGCATAGGGGTATATCAATAGGTGTCCAAAATCACATTGTGTCTCCATTTTCCAAATTCTAGCAATATAATCTCTTTTTTTTTTAAGTTTATTTATCTTGAAGAGAGAGAGCATAAGCAGTGGAGGTGCAGAGAGAAAGAGGGAGAGAGATAATCCCAAGCAGACTCCTTGCTGTCAACACAGAGCCCCACATGAGGGCTCGAACCCATGATCCATGAGATCATAGCCTGAGCTGAAATCAAGAGTTGGAGGCTTAACCGCCCCTCTAGCAATATAATTTCTAATGCTTTTCATTCTGCCATTTTACTCAGCTACAAATTATTTTCAAGATTGTTTCTCACATCATAATCCCTCAATAACCCATTTTTGGTATTTCATTTCATTTTTTTTAACCTTTAAATGTTTCTAGTCTGTAGATGGAACATAAGTGAAAAACAGTAAGATGTAAGAGAAAGAAAACATAAACTTTGCTGGATTTCAAGGCTTTGAAGAAGCAAACAATTAATGGAATGTTGATCTTATCACAATGTAAATATTAACTACCCTTGCTTTAAAAATGTAGGTAGTGGAAATTAAAATAAATGACAATTACAATTTTTTAAAAATTTTTTTCATGTTTATTTATTTTTGAGAGAGAGAGAAAGAGGGACGGAGTGTGAGTGAGGGAAGAGCAGAGAGAAAGAGAGACACAGAATCCGAAACAGGCTCCAGGCTCCGAGCTGTCAGCACAGAGCCCAATGCTGGGCTCGAACCCACAAACTGTGAGATCGTGACCTGAGCTGAAATCTGATGTACAACAGACTAAGTCACCCAGGCACCCCATAAATTTTTATTAAAATGTTTTCTTTAAACAAATGTCCTCTACGCATCCTTACTTCCCTCCGTTCGTCTCAAGCCCCAACCAGTTCGGGGCTAAAATAGTTGTGTGGTTTGTCCCAGAGTGTTATGCAAGGTCAGTTTTTACTCTAAACATTAGGAGGGGCATGCAAGAAGACTTTGGTTATGAAATAGAAAAATATATTCACATTAATGTCAACATGAGGTAATTATTTGAACGCTGATTTGAATAGGAAGTCTGGGAACACTTCCCATTCACAGCTAAATGCCTCAGAGCTGTCATACGTGTATATTTGTGGTACATACCTGTTTGTCACAATGTACTTTGGACCGAACTATCTCGATGTACTTAAAGATCCAACATTCCCTCATTAAAAAAAGCAAAACAAAACAAAAACAAAACACAGAAATATAATTAGTTTGAAGTGTTTGTTTTGTTACTTATTAGATGTGAGACTGCGAGCAATTCATCTGAACTCTATGAGTCTGTTTTCTATTTCAAAGAGTTGCTCTGGTGAGTGATGCCCACGTAAGGCATGGTTGGGAATGCCCGGTTCAGAGATGGTCACTCATGGCCACGTGAGCAATGGTCAGTGAATGCCAGCAACGGTCATTGGTTATGTCGTGATTGGTCGACAGTTCACACTGAATTGTCATCTGGAACTTACTTCTGGGGAAGAAATTCGTCTGGACACCAGAAAAATCACACCGAATTTCTTTTACATGCAGGGTGCACGAGTAAATTCCGGATTCCCAAAGGTCTTTTTGCACGAAATTTCTGAAGTGTCACGAACAGAAAGCCATTCCCGGGACATCAGTCGTCAGGATGGTGTCAGACTAAGATAACAAACATTATATTTACAGATGAGACATAACAGCTACTGCCAAATTTAAATTATGTGAAATAAGTGTAAATGATAAATACAAAAATACAGGTGGTACAATGCAACAATATTACTTAAAATCAGCACTTTTGTTTATTGTTAAATAATTTTTTTTAAGGAGCCTCATTTAGTTTGGTTTGCAAACTTTTTTTAGCATCTCTCTTTACTTCTCACATATCATTTTTTAATGAAAAAAAAAGGTTTGGGCAAATAAGAATCACATTGCTCTCTTTGTTCGGTGATTTCAAATTTTTAATTATTCAGAGAACTCAAAATGCAAAAGTAAAAATGTAAGCTCCAGATATACCTATGTTATTCAGGAAATGACATTTCACAGAGGACTTTATATACAACGTGCTCTGTCCTTACAAATAATTTACCTACATCATAAATTTGAAGCATAAAGTTAACAATTGTCGCAATATAAATAGTGCAGCCATGCATTAATCATTTCATCACATAAATAAGAAACTAATTATATTTGTTGTGTTGATAGAAACATGTCACCGGACAATTTTTGTTAATAACCTCCAGGGAATTTTTTTTTCCCCAATTTGGGTTTTGCATCCAGTGACACAGAGATGATTTCACATCTATATTTTTGGCCCCATTTAGGCTATTAAACATTATAACCCTGTATTTAGGCTTGCTTCATTAAATATGTATGCTTCCAGCAACCTGATTCCTAATATACATCACTAACATTGTGCGCTAACGGCATTTCTGTTCTCTCTAATGGGTCTGTAACAGTAATGCTACCAAGAGGAGGCTGGGGAGAAGCACAGAAGCCGAAAAACAGCACAGCAAGCCTCTGTAAAATGAGAGCCCAACAATTTATATGTGGAGAAGCTACTGATCGTCTGGAATGTGACACCAAATTAAGCAAGCGAGCGAAATATTGAAATTTATCTTCATTTGAACAACAACAAAAAAAGCAGCAAACGGGGGCAAAGCCGGCTGTTAGGTCACCACGAAGTCATAGCAAATGAAGCTAACGCTAGTGTCCCACTAGCAAGCACCATTAGATCCCGATGAGGAATTTTCCTGTGTGATCATATTATTCCTGAAGAATCCTAGGACCAGGTACTTGCAGATTATAATATATATTACCTACATATATATATATATATATATATATATATATATTATATATAATATATATATAATATATATAATATATAATACATATATATGTATAAGTTATATGAATATATATACATATATACACACATATATACCATATATATGTATATATATAATATAATATATATACATACCATATATATTATATATATATATCTATATAATATAATATATATACATACCATATATATTATATATATAATATATCTATATAATATAATATATATACATACCATATATATATTATATATATTATATATATATATACATACATGCACACACATACCTACCATATACATACACACACACTCATATATGGTATATATATGGTATATATACCATATACATGTATACCATATACATACACACACATACCATATATGTGTGTGTGTGTGTGTGTGTGTGTGTGTACGTATAATGATAAATGTTTTCTTCTGGCAAATCAATACCATGTGGATTAGCCAAAAAGAAATCTCTCCATTGTCCTGAATATACTTTCCCCACATTTGATGAATCTATGTTGATAAGGATAATGATGTGCCACATACTGCTTTTGGAACCAAAATACACTGGTCAGAAAAGGCAAGTACAAGTTTCAGGGGTTTCGTTGACTTTTTTCTTCCATCTTTGAACCTCTCCGTTGTGTCCTGAGCTGCCAGCAGCTACCTGCCATGTCAAGATTGATTTTGAGGACCCGTCTTCCTCATCCCTCTGTGCACCTTTCGGTACACAATGAGAGCCGCGTGACCAAACAATCCAAGCAAGTGCATTTCCTTAGGACGTTACCCACAATGCTAAAGGGTAGCTGATTTAGGGCAACAGAGACTAGTTAGGATTATCAAACAGTAATTTTTTTCTTTAAAAAAAAAAGGCTTTATTCAGTAGATCATAGGCTAGATGTTCTGGGTTTGTTTCATTTCGTTTCGTTTTATTTTTATTTTTTAGAAAGTCTAATTGATTTGTTGAAATATAACCTTTAGGTCAGGTCTCTTAACTTACCACCCACATCACAGAAAGTCCGATTATTTCAGCCATTTCAGGAAAACCCTTCTCACTTTCTAATCATGGAATATCGTCAAAGGAAACAAAATTCTAATACTAGTTTTTCCGTCGACAATCCATGTGACCTTACAACAACCATGGAAGGTTTCCGGACGTAGATGCCCACGTGCAAAGTCAGTGTGTTGGTGTTCAGTTTCATGCTCAGTGCTCCCCTGTGTCTGGAAGTTACCGGCAAGGCTGGCGTGCACCCTCCGAACGCACCCACGGCTCACTTGGTCGACCCCCAGGCCCTTCTCTTGGGAGAGGTGAGCACTCGTGCGGAACCGGGCGGCACGGAGGTCTGAGTTCCTGCCAGACCCCCAATTTTGATGCCGAAAGTTTTGCAAATGTCCCCAGGCTTTTTTTTAAAGTACAGAGCTAATCATCCGGCAGAGTGATTTTGTACTCGGGGACACAGTGTATAAACTTTGATCATTCCTAAAGCCAAGACTGAGTTGGCCCAAGGTATCTGAAATACACAGGATAATTTCTTTTCAAAAAGAGCCCAAGTTTTACCAAAAATTTGACGTAATTTACAAATAATGTACCAAAATTCTGTATTGGAGGGGCTGCATTCTATAATTATATGAATAATTTGATTGAGTCAACAAAGGGGAGTACCACCTTATTTAAATTCTTTTTGGTTACTTTGAGGATTTTTAATTATTAACTTTATATACTTTTAAAAATGTAGATATATTGTAAAGAGCGGATACAATTAATTCAGATAGCAAAATCTTCTGCTATTAGCCAAAATACAATAAATTAGGCAAAAATATCTATTTACAATGAAATTCTAATAATAAAGTGATGTTTACCTTGTTAACATTAACAGAGTTCTTTCTGACACACGCTCTTGATTCCATTTCCTACTAGAATACATGAAGTATAATTTGAAAATTAGTTTGAATTTCACTTATTATGGGTGCTGCTTTCATTTTAAATCATTAGGCGTGTGTTTTTTTTTGTTTGTTTTTAAATGTTTAATGTTTATTTTATTTATTTTGCACGAGCGATATAGAGCGTGGGCAGGGGAGGGGCAGAGGGAAAGAGAAAGAGAGAGAGAGCGAGAGAGAATCCCAAGCAGGCTTTGCTCTGTCAGCTCAGAGCCCAACTGGGGGTCGGGGTGGGGAGGGGCTGGAACTTTCGGAACCATAAGATCATGACCTGAAGCGAAATCAAGAGTCAAACACTAACCTGACTGAGCCACCCAGGTGCTCCGTGTGTGTGTGTGTGTGTGTGTGTGTGTGTGTGTTTAATGAAAAGAAATATAAAATACTAAAGAACAGATGAAGTGGTTAGCATAAGGTATTTAAAATCAGTGAATGTCAGCACCAAGGGAAGAGTGTTTTTTTTTTAATACCTCAAGAATGCCAGGCACTATACTTTACTTGTTTTATATTAGATATGCCTCTGATTAAAAGCATATAATAGCACTGCCTTTAAAAGCATACTGGGATTGTGGCCATCATCTTCAACCTTCAGTCTTCTCTCACTGCCTCTCAAAAAGTGGCATGATTCTCAAAATCCTAACGGGAGGGTCAGAACGCATTTATTCAAAGAATCGTGAGATATCAGCCATATTCTGATGTGGGTTTTTTTTTGGGGGGGGGGTGGTGTGGAAATAAGAAAGAACCCACATCACAAGTTTTGAAAGGGAGACACAGTGTGGGATAAGAAAGTGGATAATAGCACCTACAAATCTAACAGCTGGCTTAGCTACTTCTTAATATTTGTTATATTGGCCTTTCCTCCCATGCGGAAGCTTGATGTCATCTGTAAACAAGGAAACTTCGCTCTGTGCTCTTTTGCTGGATGTTTTATAAAAAACCTCTAAATGGCACCAGCCTTGGGCAATGGCCATGGGCACGCCACACGGCCATTGATGCCAGATGACTCTCCAGTTGTCCTTCCGTGTAATTTAAATTCATGACCTTGCTCTATGAAAAACTGGCACTCCCTTAAGAGAGACGAAGATTTCTTTTGTTTATCAGAGGAATCGGGCTTAATGCTGAGAAGACATATGCTCTCATTGAGAATGTTCTTGCTGTTTTTATTCACAGTTGAAGAGCAAGCAACTTGCTAAGAGATTAAAAAAATAAAGTGAAACAAAACAAACAACAGAAACAATTAAGCTCCCTCAATGGAATTAAATTGACAAACATTTCAGTCAGAGAGATCGACTCTTCAAAGCAGGCCTAGTCCCTAGGCGAAGCTAGAAAGCTGACTTTGATTTCGGGATTTTATTTCCCTTGCTCTAGTTCATTCTTGTCATTTTTGGCTATTCCAGTAATTACAGAGGTGATGGGGGTGCTTATGTTCCCAGTCCCAGCTGCCACTTTGCCCTCTTTACTTCCGGGGTGGCCCCACAGGGAGGGTTTCACATTTAGGACCGAAGTAGGTCACCCAGAATCTTAAAATCATGTTATGTTGAATTAGAAATTCTGTAAATTCTGTGGACAGGCTCCTCCCTTAAGGAACCAGTTCTCTGAGCACCTGGACGGCTCAGTCGGTTGAGAACTTTAAAAGTAGTTCTAAAGAAGCTAATTTTTACAGATCCTCTGGATGGTAATGGTTTTGTTACCTGTTCCCATTAATTTGTTCATTCCATAGCATTCACTCCAGACTCCCTACGCCCAGTCACGGAGCTTATGACGTGTTCTGCCCCACGACATACTTTGGCCTGACCTTGAGCTCCTGATGCTGCCTTCCTATCTGCGCCTGTTTTCTATGACACCTCATCTATGTTTATCCCTGGCTGCCTGGTTTTGGAATCACTATGTGTCTTGCGCTTGGCAAGTAGTAAATGAGTTTATTCCTAACCTCCCGTAGTCTGTTCCATGTCCTTGCTGTGACCTTGCATAAATGGATACAGCACTCTTGGCTTCACAACCTCAGCTTTTCTTTGGCCTTGGCATAGTCACCGCTGGAGCCATCCCATAGACACCCTTTCCTTCAGCTTGTCAGAGTGCCCAAGGCTCTAGTCTTTGCTCGAAAAGTAATACCCTATGAAGCCTATTCTCCAAATACTGATCATTTCAATATGATTAATTAGGCAGGAATGCATGTAGAGAAATATACAATATGCTTGAATCCAGTCATTAACAATCATGCCTGTAGAGTGATTTGCAAGACTCTGTTGCCGTGTATTGCAAATAGGCATGTTTCATAGAAAAGAAACGATCCTGTTAACAATGTTGCTCATATAACTTCCTAATTATGTATGATTGGTCATGAGGAATGCTCGTCAAATATAAACATTTTAAATGTTTTCGAGCCTGATAGTTTCGGTAGAATGTAGAGAATAAGGTTTTGTCATCATCTGTTACCTGACCTTTATGTGAATAATCCAGTGGGTGAACGAATATTACGTATTCTCTTTTTGTTCTGCTTCTCACTGGTAGAAAGGGAATAGCAGTTGGAAAAACTTCCATCTCTCCACCTGGAGTCAGTCACTCTCGTTTAGAGAGGCGAAGGAGGCATGGAGAAAGATTGATTTCAGCCAGATGAATGATAAGCCAACAGCTATGCCAAGTAAATGGTACAGTGCAAATAAGTAACTTTGGCATTTACCGATATTCTGTAATATAAGTTAGCACATTTTTCCTAAAAATATTTCTGTTATATATGCAGGAAAAATGTCTCTCTCCATTCCAAAATAAGGAAACCAAAGAATCCATTTAAGAGGCTTTGTCGGGAGGTAAGTTTTATGCTTCTAGTGTTAAGGCAGCCAATTCCACTGGGTGGTAATTATGATTGGCGAACCATTAAGAAATAAAGGTTGATGGGACATAGGAGATTGGTCTAAAAAGTCTGTCTGGGAAATCTTAACTTTACTGAAAAAAAATATATAAGTCACCGAATATTTTGAGCTCAGGGATGTTATAATGAAAATTTCATTAAATTTATCCCCTCTGAGGGATTTGTATTGTCCCCATTTTACAGGTGAGAACATCAAGGTTTAAGATTACATTATATCTCTATAAGGTCACACGGACGGAAGCCAGCAGAGCCAGAATTCAAGAGCCTGGTCTGCTTGACAGGTCTGTCCTGGGTCAAAGCTGAAGATGAAACAAACAAACAAACATAAAAGCCAACGGATGGAGGTGGGGGATAAAAGAGAGAGAGATTTTAAGGATAGAGATGAATGGATTTAGTCATTGTTGACATACAGGCTAATAAGGAGGGGGAAATGAAAAGATAATCCCCTATTTTGAAAGCAGGAAAATGTATTATTTTACATGGGAGGCAAATTAGTATTGCAGAAACAAACTCCGGCATGACAAATACATCTTGTACAATGTTCTTTTACATTATTAAAAAGAAGGGCACCTGGACAACTCAGTCAGTTAAGCGTCTGACTCTGATTTCCGCTTAGGTCCGATCTCATGATTGGTGAGTTCAAGCCCGATATTGGACTCTGAGCTGACAGTGCAGATCTTGCTTAGGATTCACTCCCTTTCTCTCTCTGTGCCTCTCTCTCTCTCTCTCTCTCTCTCTCTCTCTCAAAATAAATAAATAAACATTCAAATACATTAAATAAATAAATAAATAAGAATGATTTAGGGCATCATGTTAACTGAACATGTTACTGCATTACAAGTGACTAACATTTATTTATGGCCTCACTTTTTAATTCATAAATTCCTTCGTATGCATTTTTATATTTGATTTTTCGCAACTTCATGAATCAGACCCTACTGGTACAGGTAAAGAGATTAAGGCTTAGGGAAGATGCTTAACTTGCTCAATGTTACACAGTGAATGCGTGATCGAGTTGGGGCATAAATTTGTGTTTTCTGATTCCAAATCCAGGATACCGGGAGGTTTTTAGGATACGATAAACAGTCATAAGCACTTTCAACTTCCTTGAATCAAATGGAATACACATAAATCCCAAACTAAATAGAACTAGTTATCCATCTATTGAAGGGCAGCAAGGAGGGAGATTTAGATAAGCTTCTTGGGCATGATTTCTAGTTCACCAAAGATACGATCCCTCACTAACGCAGACATGAAACAGCCTTATCTCCGAAGCCTGAATGATGCTGATAACCCCCTGCCCGAGCAAGATTACCTGTGACCCATTTACAGGCTGTGAAGGTGGTCTAATGACCTGAGGGGTGCCACTTTAAATTCTAAGTATGTTACCCAAAAGAGCAAATTCAATTAGTCTTCAAATCATACCCTCACCCTTTTTAAAAAACGTCTCTGATCCTGAATGAAGTAGATAGTCTTTACTCCAAAATGGATATGGACCTCTCTCCCACGGTTTTCTCTTTGCTGTGGAATTGGAAGGTTTCCCTGAGCCTGCAACTCCTTATTCCCATTTCACATCTTGTGTTTTTGCTTTTTAATATTGAGAATCCATAAAACCCCTTAAGACTTTTCCTGTAGCACACGTGCAACAATCAGTCTCTGTCACACAGAGAAACATAAGCTCGTGAGTGCGTGGCCCTGCTCTATCCCTAGGCGGCTGACCGTTTCTCATCTGAGAGCTTCCTCAAGAGACTCTGTGATTTGGTCTTCAGGCCCAATCACTGACAAATTAAAATCACGTAAGAAAACAGCAATGACAACGGCAAGCTTTTACTTAGCAGTTACTACACTTAATAATTAGCACGTATTCTATATCTGATGCTTATTTTTATTTGCAATAAAAAGGAGAAAATAAGTGATACTTTGCCAATGAAACTGACCAATCTTCGTGGAAAAAATAAATCTTTGCAAGCCATTCTATACTTCACAGAGACAAACGGGGTAGAAGGAGCACAAGGTGAAAACTCCAGTCTTTATCGGTTCTTCCAATAGCGAATTAATGAGGACAGCAAATTAATGAAGATTTGGAAACAGGGGTCATTGTTATATACTGGGAGAGAGCTAGGAAGAGGAACACAGGTAGTCTTAAAGGAGGAAGAAGGTGGATCAAAACCGTTCACACAACCTCTTGGTCACCCCCACTTGGAGGAATAATTTGCTACATTAAAGATGGCTGCCGTGAATTGTCTTTCAGAGGCAAATCAATGGTGTGTATTGGGCAGTGAGTTACTGAACAGGAAAGCAGGTGCAAGATCGCACGGATTTGGAGGCCTGGGTAAATGGAAAACATTCAAGTCACTTGCTCCTTGCCAGAATTCCAGCAGATTTCTAAGGCAGAGCAGCGGAAATGAGCTGGTTTTGGATGTCAAAGAACAAGTTACCTCAGCAGTCATGTGGTTTGCACATGCATTACACCTATTTCTAAATCCAAGAACTTGGGAGGGAATATTTTCCCATTTTCTTCACTAGGAAGCTGAAAAATGTCACATAAGAAATATACTCATGAATTGAATTCAAGTTGGACAGAATGAAAAAAAAAAAGGATGATGGTTAAATATGTGAACAGGGTTCAACGGTTGCTTAAATGTCATGGGAAGGTAGAAGCAGGCCATCTAAGCAACGAAAGCTTGAAAAGCAAACATTTTCCCCAGTGTATCTGCCAATCCTTTTCTAATCACCTAAAACCTTCTAGGAATCATCAAAAGAGTTTTGTTTTTTTTTTAAGTTTATTGATTTCTATTGAAAGAGAGAGAAAGAGAGAGAGAGAGAGAGCACACATGAGCAGGAGAGGGACAGAAAGAGAGGCAGAGAGAGGATTCCAAACAGGCTCCTCTCTGTCAGTGCAGAGCCTGATATGGGGCTCAATTCCACAAACCTGACATGGGGCTCAAACCCATGAACCTGTTAGAGCATAACCTGAGCTGAAACCGACTCGGGTGGTAACAGACTGAGCCCCTCAGGCACCCCATCAGAAGAGTTTTATGAATGGGGAAGTAATACCTAAACTAACTTAAT
Source organism: Panthera uncia (assembly GCF_023721935.1). Lineage (NCBI taxonomy): Eukaryota > Metazoa > Chordata > Mammalia > Carnivora > Felidae > Panthera > Panthera uncia. Next base: position 72,845,013 of record NW_026057576.1, read on the forward strand.
TATAAAGATATCTACTGTAGCATAACTTTGTGTGGTGTGTACAAACAGATATGACATCATCTGAACAATTCTTTTTGATGGAAAAATACATTTTAATAAGACAATAAAGAATAGACCTCATTGGCTAGTTAATATACATATATAGACACATAATACTTATTATCAGACTTCTACCTGGGTTTGTTTTTTAACTTCTTGTATACTCTTAAGGTGTACTTAATACCTAAGTAGTAATTTGTTTACCCGTGGTTTTAAATGATATGCTACAGAATCATTGTAATTGGATATATAGTATCCCCTTTTATGTGATTTAGTCAAATCTTTATCATTTAAAATGTAAATTCTTCTCAATACTCAAACATTTTAAACAATATTTTGCATCTAAATTTTCCTTATAGTAAACTATTTAAAATGGAAATTTAGCATCAATTATACATTTTTAAAAGTTTTTTCCTGCATATTTCTGATTTGCTCACCATTAAGAACCAATATAAACCCTAGCATGACATATGAGAGGGTGTAGCCTTGTAAATCCTGGATAATGTATTTCAATCCCCCATTTTATAGGTAAAACTGGAATTTGATTATTGCCTTTTCTTTCCTTTGATGCTTATTTGCCTATAATGTGTCACGAGCCCATTGGTCATTTGATTCCTCCTTCTTCTCAGCACCAGTTAGGTTCTTGGTCCATTTTTTTCTACTGATATAGTCAGTTAGTTAGTATTAGGAGACACTTAGATATTAAAAATTAATATTTTTAAAAATTGTTAAGGTTTATTTATTTTTGAGAGAGAGTGTGAGCTAGGAAGAGGCAGAGAGAGAGAGAGAGACAGCGACAGAGACAGAGACAGAATCCAAAGCAGGCTCCAGGCTCCGAGCTGTCAGCACAGAGCCCGACGTGAGGCTCAAACTCACAAACTGTGAGATCATGACCTGAGCCAAAGTCGGACGCCTAACCGGCTGAGCCACCCTTAAACATTAACATTTTAGTATTTTAATATTATAATATTTAATTTAATATTATGCTATCCTATTTTAATATTATACTACAAAGGATATCTATCACTTGTAATGTGACTCCTTCATATAGAAAGTTCGCGTCACCTAGTCAAATTTACTGCTCTCTCCCTTTCCCTTCTGTCTTGGCATGTGTGCTTCCATAGACCTCCTTTATGCCAACAGCACGTATTCACCTATGTTTCAGTGGCTATATATATTTATATAATATATATACATATTTAAGTGTTTAATCCATCTGGATTTTATTAGGGTGCATGTTGTGAGGTAAGGGTTTAACTCCATTTTCCTTTTCCACATGGTTAGCCAATTTGGCCCCAAACCATATGCTAACTCATTTTTCCTTTTTCCCCTGATGCAAAATGTCATCTTTGTCATGCTGCCTCCAAGTACCCCTATCACATATATTCAGCCTGTTTATGGGCTCCTTTTCCGTGCCATTTATCTGTCTGTGTCGTCCTGCAAGCGGGTCAGACATCTTACCCGCAGAGCAGGTCGGAAGACATACGACACAGGAAGTTGGCTGAGAGTGGGGGTGCGGGTGAAGGGTGGGGGGGTGCCGAAAATTGTTAGCGGGGAATAAGCGCAGGGGGTTTAATCTGAGGATCAGCAGTGAAACTCTCTGAGCAGACAAGAGCTCTCCTTTCCCTTGACACAAACCGGAGCAGAAGAACTCCACGGGAGGACAGGCACAGCCAGGAAGAGAAAGCAAATGACAAGACGAAAGAAATCGAGTTTATAGTTGCCGCCTGGCTCTTCTCTCCACGGTCTCCCCAGCTGAGGAAAGTATGCAGCGTCGCTGTGAGTCTCAGAGCAAGTGACTGAAGTGGGAACAAAGTTAGCAGACTGCCAGTCTGTCTGGAGAGGCAGAAGACTCGCGTTCAAAAGCTTGTCTCACAGATTTGGAGCAGAGTGCTGTTCAAAGCGGTAGTAAATAAAACCCTTCCCTTCTTCGGACACCCCGGTGGCATGAGGGAAGGCTGTCCTAATGTCCCTTCACAGCCACCGAGAGTGTGGCTGTAGTTTTGCATGAACAGATCATGCACGCATGTACGTTTTTAATTTGATATCTAATATAAAGCTCTGCCAGGAAGGTTTGATGATGTATGAAATATTGGAGAGTTGGAGAGGTGGGGGGGTGGGATGGAGAATACTTTATTTTTGTGTAACAGATATTCCCTTTTGCACCCTATATTAAATTACAGGGGACATAAAAAATATTACCTGGGCCATTTATGGCTGTGCTCGCAAGCACAAAGGTTTCATGTGAATTTCAATAGGACCTCTCCCCAGGCATAAGATGTGTTCTCCATAGAAGGAGCCTGATGAGATATGATTACCACGATGTCAACGTCTTTCCAGCTCCTGACGCGCATTCCTTCAACAAATCCTTACCCTCCAAGACTATCTCCAATGGCTGGGGAACTTGACGGTTGGGTGCCTTGAAACAATGCTGCCTATTCAAACACAGGAGCTAAGTGTAAGAGAGTGCAAACAATCCACATGTTTAAATGAGCAGAATCAGGGTTCTGCGTGTCTCTGTACCATCTGTGGAGGTAAATTACATACAAATATTTCAGCACCAGAAGGCCACGTCGATGAACATTTCTCAGCAAGAATCCAAGTTGGAGCCACGGAGAATTCTTAAAAAATGTATTGAGGCCTCACACAAGCTCCCAAACCATCTTCACAAGTGGAGGGCGTTTTTTTCTTTTTCTTTTTTTTCTTTTTTTTTTTTTTTTATTGTGTGGATTTCACCTGGGATGCATCCTGCCTGGCTCAGTGCCAAGGCCCTTTTCACAGTTACCCAGAGAGTAAGGGGGAGGAAGCCTGGCCACAAGAAGCAGGTGGCATCTTTAGCATGCCTGGAAACTTACACCAGGTTTATACAGGAAGAGGGGCAGGACTGGTCCCAGGGCTTCCCTGCAAAGCTGAGCAGGAGGATGTGCTCATTGTACTCATTGCTCTGGAGTAAATTACTTTTCCTCTCCAAGGGTTTCAGGCTTATTGCTATCTTAACGCCGTTGGCCACTTGCCTCTGGAATCATTAAGCACTGATTTCAATTTGCTTTCACTTAATCAGAAGCCATAATTATGAATCGTTTCTGATTGTTGAAATCAGACCGGTTGTTCCTCTGGAAACCTTTTCTTTCTGTCAGCAAAGAGATGGCTTTGCCTTTTCCTGTTTTCTCTTGTTCGCATTTCCTGCGGTAGAATTGACAAAATCGTAAGACATTTAAGGTGTAGATCTGGGTGATTTGATAAATTCACACATTTGAAGGCATCGCCCCACTTCTTTACCTTTTGTATGTGTGGGGAAGCACCTTAGTTCTACTCTCTTAACAAATAGCAAGTATAAAAAATATACCCGTTACACAACCTAGTGTTATAACTCGGCACCGTGCTGTTACATTAGATCCTCAGACTTTATTCATTTTATCCCTGAAAGTTTGCATCCTTTCATGAGTCCCCCCCCCGCCATTTCCCCCACCCCCCTGCCCCTGGCGACCATGCTTTTAACTCTCTGTCCCCGTGTGAGTTCCACTTTTCTATTTTGGATTCCACGGGTAAGTGATAGCATGCACTGTTTGTCTTTCTCTATCTGGCTTATTTCACTCAGCATAATTCCCTCCAGATCTATCCGAGTTGTTGAAATGACAGGATTTTCTTTTTTTTTTTTTTGAAGGCTGAATAATACATATATGATGTATCGATCGGATTTTCTTTATCCACCACGTGCACCATCTAGATTTCAGCAGAGGTGTCCCCTGCCATTCTAGACCGACCTCTGGCATGACATACCAGTTCTCCTGGTTGCAGCCTGCTTCACCTTCCTCGGGGTGCTCATTACGTGTGGTGCAAACCAGAACATGCCGAATCACCTTGTAATTATTTGCTCACATCTGTCTCTGCCCATTAGGGTAAAACTCCTTAAATTTTCAGACCGAATTTTGTGCCTGTCACGTAGATGTTCAATGGATGGAGAATGGATGGATAATCAGTGACCCTGGCATTGAAAACGAATGTTGTCCGGAGAACAGATAAACAAAAAGAGAGGGATTGACTAGCTATCCCTCCATGCTGGTTGCAGGGTCTGAGATTAAATGATGTTTGACTTTCCTCCACTGATGAGGAAAGAACAGGGGCAAGTACTCTTGCAAATATTTAAATTCCATCTACAAATACCAGTGGGCTACCAGAACTCTCCAGACCAGCATGAGGGAACGTAACTAATGGAACAGGAGGTAATTAGGAAAGTAAACACTTAGACAAAGTATTAAGGAAAATATTCCAGAAGGATGAGCTTCTAAGGTCAAGTGCAGGAAACTTTGGCTTGTATAGTTTAGCCAATGTGAACAAAATTTTTAAAATATAGGTTCTAAACTAAATATTTCTGTGCTGAGCAAATAACCTGAAGCATCTAAAAAGCCTTTGCAATTGTGACAATAATTTTAATCCAAACATAGACATGTTAATCTCTATGTATATGAGTTTGGATTAGGGTTCAGGTTATGTAAGAAAACAAACACACACCTTTCCAGTCTTTACTTAACTTTCCAAGTTAATTTCATATCAATCTGATGACTTTTTAATAATTTCTTCATGTTTATAACCTTATTTTTTGTATATAGGTACAGTATTTTTCACTTTAGAATTAATCTGCCATCAGTCTGATACAATCAGATGATGCCAACATACTGAAAACAATGTAAAAAAAAAACCTATCTACTTCGGTTCATAAAAGATGACCCTTAGACCTGCTTGAAAATTCCTACTTGTTGATCTATGTACCACAAAGTAAAGGTCACACACTGATATATTTTTAAAACAATAAGTCAACATGAAATTGCCAAGATGATTTGTTAAGAGCATCCTTTCTGTTTTGTTTTCCTTGAACAAAAGGACTGATAAAAATGAAAGAGTTATGTGTTCTGGGATCTTGTTTCTGGGCTCCTATGTGTCACATAGGGAACACGTGTTCCTAAAGCTCTCGTTGGGCACTAAACAAGTTTCTTTTCGTATGCCTCATTATGACCTGACTTACTGGGGTGGGGAGGACTTCATTTCATTATAAAGTGAGGCTCCCCGAGCAGTTGAAATTTGGTTTTCACCCTTACTGCTGTGGAATCTGAACTAACCAGCACAGCTCCATGATTATTCCTTCCTTCCTTTTCTCAGCATCCCTGTGCTCACCTGGGCATCTGAAAACACTCTTCCTTCCTTGTATTAATTAGTCTTCTCAGGGTGCCATAACAGTGGGCCACAGCTTGGGTGGCTTCAACAGCAGACACTTTTTTTTTTTTTCCCTCGCAGCACTGATTTCTAGAAGTCTGAGATCAAGGAGGTGGAGGGCAGTTCTTTGTGGGTCCATGCTCCTTGGCTTGGGGGTGGCCACATTCTCTTCCCTGTGTCTTCGCTGTGGTCTTTTCTTCTATGCATTTCTGTGTCCTAATCTCTTCTAATTAGGATATCAGTCCTATTGGATTAGGGCTCACTCTCATTAATTCATTTAACCTTAATTAGCTCTTTAAGACCCTATTTTCAGATATGGTCACATTCCGAGGTCCTGGGGCTTTTGCACTTCAACCTGTCAATGTGGCAGGACAGTTCAATCCATAATGTTACCAAAGCCTCAGAGTTAAAGTTTACCTATTTGGGAGCTCCCCAAGTCTTTTGCAAATATCTCTGCCATCTATTTTCCACTGCGAAATTATCCTTGAAAATCCTCTTTCCATTCATACTCCCTGGGGATCTTATTCAATAAATTTTGACTTTTCACCTCCATAAAGAGGATTAATCTTTTGTTTCATTTAGGGTCCTTGGCTGCAGGAAACAAAATCCACCGAAGCTATTTTAAGCAGGAGGGGATTTATCAAGGGATATTAGAAAGCTCACAGAATCATTAGGAAGGATGTAGAAATGGGATATAGTGTAACCTAAAGCAATGAATGACTCAAGGCCTTCATCAGGGAACTAGAATTGAGGAGAGAACTGTCCAGATACTGACCCCCAAACTGTCTGAATCTTCAACCACCTGTCCTTCCAAACAGCTAAACCATGCTGTTTTTTTTTTTTTTAAATTGGCATTTAGAAATCCATCCCACGTGGGTCCGTCTGAGAAGGACTACTGGGATACTATTGAATTCTGTCTATGAATTGGGAGTTGAGTTCAGTCCATTCAATTCATCGGGCTGTTTACTCGCGTGTGGTGTGTGTGTGTGTGTGTGTGTGTGTGTTACACTATAGACTAAAATTTAGGGGCAACCATAAATAAGGATATGTCCACCACTCCTCTCTTATGTTAGCCTCACAATCGTGATCATATACAGCAGCCCACATTACATGTCCGCAAGTTCATCTTCTGAAATAATCTTTCCCATGCACAAACCGAGTCACCTGTCCCATTTCTGGTATCAAATGCTGCAACATTCTAATGAAGGCATTGGCAATTTAAAGATCTTTCAGCGCTTTGCCTATGGTTTTGAGTGTGTGCTTCGATATGTTTTATTTCTCGGGATTCTATCGTAATGTCAGCAACAAAGCTTAAATTTTTTATAACCAAAATCACTTCTACCATTTGTACTGTATCCTGACAAGATACTGATCGTGTATGAAATAATGTAAAAATATTAACCATAAGTGTAACATCATCTCTTGGGTCCCTAACATGTACTAGGCAATTGCTAGCCCCATTGTATAAATAAGGACAATGTTTTTAAAAAAGTTAGATAGTTTATCCATTCACACCAATCATAAACAGCCGTTTATTCGTGAAATATTGAGTAATTCTATGTATATCCTAGTGATTATTCTGGTCACTGAGGATCCAGTGGTGAACAGAACAGACTATGTTCTGGCCATCATGGGATATATGTTTTGTCAGAAGACACTGAGTTTTAAAAAATATCAAATGTATGTAATGTCAAGTGGTGTCCAGGGCTCTAAAGGAAAAGATAGCAGGTTAGGGAAACAATAAGTGTTAGTGAGTGTGATGGAGACAGGGGTGGGAATAGAGAAGGACTCACCAAGAAGGTGACAAGTGACAAAGGAGACTTACCGGAGAGAGAGCAATGTGAGTCAAGGCTCCAAGGTGGGAAAATGGCCGGCAAATAAAGAGGAGGAAGGCAAGGGCAATGTGGTGTCTGGGGGGAAACCATTAGGAGGTAAGGTCAATGAAGGAGAGGAGATGGGGGGAATGTTGGTAAGACACTATCTAAGCAACATGTGTAACCTGGACTCACTCAGACGCCATCCCTGAGATGAGAATTTGAGGCCAACTCATTTCTTTGGGAGGAGATTCTAGAAGATACCGGTACTGAATGTGAAAGGGAGGGGGCAAACATAGAGTCTGTTCGGGAGCAGGTTACTGCGTAGGGTAACAGGAATCACGCCCTGTTGGGTCACGGGGAGCTGGTAGATCACATACCTCAGAGCGGCCTTACTCTAGAATATCTCTTCGCCACTTCTGTCCGGCACCTGCTGAGGGCTGCTCCCAGAAGCATTGACTCTTCTGTGCATCCAAACCACCCTCTCACAACCTGTAATCATCAGGTACAGACAGAGGAAGTCCTGAAGAAAGAACCCCAGGCCCTTGCACTGAGGTCTTCAGGTTTTGTAATGGAGAATGATGCTGTGGGATGGGTACATAGGAAGGGGGCGCTGACAACGTCTTGACTTTGCTGTTGGGCTGTCCTGAACTCAGGAGTGTTGTCTTAGGTCATCGGGCCGCTGTAACAAAGTGCCACAGGCTGTGTGGCTTACAAAAGACAGAAGTCTATTTGTCACAGTCTTGGAGGCTGGGGGTTGGAGATCAAGGCGCCAGCCTGGTCCAGTGAGGGCCTCCTTCTGGTTTGCAGAGGTCTCCTTGGGTCTTCGCATGGCAGAAGGGTCTAGGGAGGTCCGTGGGACCCGTTTCATCAGAGCACTAAACCCATTCGAGAGAGTTCCGTCATGACTTAAGCATCTCCCAAAGGCCCTGTCTGCTACGACCATCACACTGAGCATGACGATTCAACATAGGATTCTGGGGCGGGGGGGGGGGGGGGGGGGGGGACACCAACACTAAAACTATATCAAATGGCGTGAACAGATACCCATTTTTACAGGTCCCTCTGGCGACTGGGTTGAAATGGGCAGGATGTGGTGTTCAGAGCAGAAACCGGGAGTCAGCTAGGAGCCATCCTCTTGATCGTCAAGCAAGGTCTTGAAATCCTGCACCAACAATGTGAGATGTGGGAGGAGAATGGATGTGTTATGAAAAGACAGCTAACAGGATTGTTGATAAATTTATTACGGAAGGGGCAGAAGAAAACGACTATGAAAGGTGTCTCCAAGGAAATGGAAGAATGGAGTTGTCATTTACTCAAATAGGAGAGATTGCAGGATAAGCATTTGTTTGGGAATAAGAAAAAGAAGTGTGAAAACAAGAATCTCAAGCCTGAAAGTATCTTTACAAAGTAGACATCATCATTCCATGTTTTTAGATGAGAAAAGTGTGCTCAGAAACACCAAGAGTTAACAATATTAATAGGTCTTCATATAATATTTTATATTTATATATTTAGATATATATATTTAGATATATATTTAGATATATATAGATATAGATATAGATATAGATATATAGATATATATATCTAAATCTGTATTTAGAACTTAGATTCATTCTTATTCACAACTCTTAACACTCAGGAAGTTTCTCAAAACAAAAGACCATTCAACAAAATGCCCGAAATTGACATAGAGCAAGGAGGCTGAAGGGTAAGTTAAAGCAGTTAGGGTTTATCTGCAATGTAAATAAACTTCAGATAAATGGTTATTCTTTGTAATAAAAGCAAATTCATTTTAGTAAAAATCACAAAGGCAAAATAGGAATTGGTCACATTGTAATAAAGGAGCCATAAATAAGGAATGGTTGGCCACTTTCCAAGAAAATGAGATTACAGAGTGCTATCTTGGTGGCCTCAATGTCTTAATAGTTCCAAATACATTCATCCCTAATTATTCAGAGCCCGATTAGTCTCTGTTCCATTATCTGGGCCACTCTGGCCTCCTTTTTATTCTTTTGGGTTTTTAAGCACTATCTCTGGGTTTACCACCTAAGACCTTTATTAACTGAGGGCAGAGAAAATTACACTGGAGCATCTGGCTAATTATAATTGTTTTATTAAGGTGTGTGTAGGGAATCGACTGATACTTAGGGCTGCCATAAGACTTTTAAAGGTCACTGTGGAAATTATGGAAAATAAAGCCAGCCATGTTTTTAAATTATGATTTGAAATATAAACCCGTTTTTTGAACACCAGATATCTATAATGAAAATGAGCTATAAAGTAGGCTGTATCTTAAATAGAAGTACATTGTATAAGTCATGAAGAAAGAATAATGATTTATGCAAATCTTGCGCTTTATTAAAAGTCCAGTATTCGATAGGAAAAATATTAAAATATCTATACTGATTTTATATGTAAAATTTATATACAAAATATATGTATTTCGGGAGTAGATTCCTTAATGCCCCTTGCACTGTATGCTAACTAACTTGGATGTAAATTAAAAAAAAATAAATAAAAATTTAGAAAAATAAAATAAAATAAAATATACAGATTTAACAGACATCCACAAGCTTTGCCCTGGAGCAAAAAGTTGTAATGGCCACAGTATGTGTTACAAACTGTGTTAAATAGCTGGCTCATGGAACACAGAGCTTCATAGAGTTCGCTCCCATGCCTTATACTATATTTCTTTTTATCTGTGTTCCTGTCCTACCTGAAATACATTTTCTGATACAACAGTGCCAGAAGTTACATATTTATGGAAATCCCACGTGCATATTTTCCCCTTCACACCAGAACAAGAGAAATACTGGCCCTATACTTTATAAGAGTTATTCATTCAAATAAATGCAAATTCTTTTTCTACCCATTATTAGTAGTAACATTATTAGTGGTGGCGTTATCGGTTATTGATATTTGGGGAAAAGTAACTTGAAAGCAATCAGAGGTACGGGTATTCTGAACATACTTTATCATTATTATTATTTTTTTTTTTTACTTTTTTAGGTTTATTTATTTATTTTGAGAGAGAGAGGGAACATGAGGGGGAGGGGCAGAGAGACAGGGAGAGAGAGAATCCCAAGCAGGCTCCATGCTGTCAGCAACGGAACCCCACACCGGGCTTGATCTCACAAACTGTGAGATCGTGACGTGACCCAGAATCAAGAGTCAGACGCTTATCTGACTGAGCCACACAGACGTCCGGATCGCATTGTATTTATACCTAAATAATTTAAACAGAGTGATATACTGTGTGTATTCTGTTCCCAAGGATAAAGTCAGAGGAAATAAGATATTGATGAATTATGCTTTACCAGAATATATTTCTGATTATTTGCATTATAAGATGACTAGACATTAATGTGACTTTAAAAAAATAAGCATCCTTTTACTTTTATTCTCAGTGCAGTATGAGGGATTTACTGGGGCCCAAGTCCTTTATTATTCCTAAATATTTGTGTTTAGAAAACTTTGTTGGCAGAGACATTTACCATATCACGGTAAGTACATGTGACAAAACGGGAAAGGCTGGTAAAAACGCATCACTATCGGCCTGCGTAAGCACGTAGGAGAGACAATGCAAGATGTTAACAAATGCACAGCAAATTCAATAAATAGGCTGTTTATTTTAAATACTTCACTTATTACCATAAAGTAAATTAAGAAACATGGAAATAACCTAACTCTTCGAACACCGTAGTTATTTTAACGTGTTGTCTCAGTATCGCTTTCAAATAAAGATGTTTGAAATGGTATGTGCAATCTACATTTTTGATCTGCCTGAGTCACTGCTGGCCTCAGCAGAACATTAATGCAAATCTAATGTACCTGCTGGTATGATTAGCTGAATCAAATGATGGCATTTAAGTAACACCTAAATAATCTTAATTAGGATCTTCGACTCAGCTTACCACTTAGAACTCTACAGATGGATAGTCTTAATTATCAGCCTTTTGATTAGGATAACAGCCCTAATCAAGATGATGTGGGCCTGATAGACAGGGGATCAGTAAATTAATGGCTGCTGTTATGTGGGAGCACACGAGGAAAAATAGAGCAGCTTTCTATGAGAGACAGGATGACGTCTATGCAGAGGAATTAATATCGCTAGGGGAAAAAAAATCAGAGTAAAGAATTAGGGATTGGGATTAATATTAGTACATCCAAATATAGCTGAGTCCTTATTGTCAACTGATTATGTAAGTTTAGTGTTTACATAAAATTGACTTCATGCGGGTTGTTTTACGAATGTTCCTAAATTCTGTATTGATAACTTGGTAGAACTTAATAGATCTGATATGTGTGCATCAAAACTATTGGGAATGCCTTTCTTATGATAGAAATTTTGAGACGATAAAGTGAGAGACAGGAAGATGTAAACTATTTTTGGTTGCTCAATTTCTCCAGAAATAATTTCTATCCTGAATTTTAACTTTCCAAATTACCACCTGCCTGGTTAGGTAATCATAAACCAATATGAACGAGTGTTTTCTTGTATTTGGAGATGACCTCTTTGATTCCAAAGCTGTCTCTCTTGTTTTGTTGTTGTTGTTGTTGTTCATTTAGTTACTTATTTAGAGAGAGTGCACATGAGCAGGGGAGAGGCAGAGACAGAGGGAGAGAGAGAATCCCAAGCGCGCTCTAAACTGTCAGAGTTCGATCTCAGTGTGAGGCTCCTGAGATCATGACCTGAGCTGAAATCGAGAGTCAGAGGCTTAACCTACTGAGTCACCCAGGCACCCCTTTCCTAAGCTTTCTCAGTATTTAATAAAGAAGAAAAGGAAACACTGTATTTACATTCTTTTTGTCGGACTGTGAATTGATGTAGAATCCAGGGCCTTCACTCATTTTCATTTTGTACTTTACCCTCCTCGGTCTTAAAAATGAAGGCTATTGGGGCACCCGGGTGGCTCAGTCAGTTAAGCTTCTGACTTTGGCTCAGGTCATGATCTTATGGTTCATGAGTTCAAGCATCACATCAGGTTCTATGCTGTCCACACAAAGCCCGTTCTGTATCCTCTGACCCCCCCCCCTTTTCTCTGTCCCTCCCCCCCATCTCTCTCTCAAAAATAAGTAAACTTTTTGAAAAAAAAAATGAAGACTATTGTGCCATTTTAGCTTTTACCAGAAACTTTCCTCAAGGCTATGGCCCTTGTCCTCAATGTCTAGGGTGCAGTCTAGGCTTCTCCTCAAGGCGTCCTCCCCTCTGCCTCTTCCACCTTCCTTTTAAGGACACACCTGGCACTTTCCTCTTCCACTGGTTCCTGACGCCATCTTCTCAGTCCAGCAGGAATCCAGAATTCAGATTAGTGAAGTTTCGGGGAGCTCCTTGCCTCTCATTGACATTTAAGTTTAGTTTCAGAATTTACTAGTTGGAACCACAAAGTATCGGTAAGTGTAGCAATGGGAATGAAGTATCCATGCCTATATAAAGCAGGAGACGCTCCTTTGGGTGTGGGTTGGTGAGAACAGCATGAACCTATTCTTGCCCTAGAGGAAGACAAAGGCAACACACTGATCCCTGTTTGCCATTTGATACACTGAACACCCCCCACCGTGGTGAGGCAATTCTGAATTCACAGCCTGTCTGCTTCCTGTATCAGGTGGTGCGTGTTCAATGTTTCCTACTTACATGCCTTATCCTTTGAATAATCCTGATGATGATGGTGATGGTGATGCCCAGTGATTATGGGCACCTGCCCTCCTTGCACACCAACACATGCAGTGAGAGACTTCCCTACACAAAGCCACAAACACCTCACCTGCCAATGTGCTCACTGATTTATCCCAACCCTTGAGAAAGGAGAGCTGTGGAAACATCCCCTTGAACTCGCAGGTTCCTGACCCTCTGGGGTCTCCTACTTCATAGATTTGGTAGCCACCACGTCTTGTAACTCATCTGCTAGTTTCTCTTCCTTTAAGAATAGCTTCTATTCCTAAATATTTTTTAAATTAGTTTTTCCCCCAAATTCTGCCCTGGTCATCTTCCCACAAGAAACCCCTGCTTTATCAATTTCCTCCACTCCTAACGGTCAACGTTTACGTCTCTACCCATTAGTATCTTCACACCTTATTCCTTCCATTCTTCTCACCCCATATGCTCAAATGCCTTGCAGGTGCCCCCACCGGGGTACAGTCTCACAGCTTGAACAGCAGCTTGCCCGGATCTGAAGTCACCGTCTTCCTCCTCACCAAGATGTCGGTGCACTCCAAGCTCGGAATCTTGCTCTCTCCTCCTTCCCTGCCATCTGCAGTAGGTCACCAAGGTCTCCTGACCGCGCCTCCTAAATGTTTCTTGCGTCTGTCTCTCTTTTCTTATTCTCATTGCCGATGGCGCGTGTTCAACCCTCTTTGCCTCCTTCAACTCATCTCTAGCCACCCGCCACCTTCTCTTCCCTGACCCCAGCTCTGTTCAGCACACAACATCCACTCTTACAAGTTGAAATCGCCATCCTTAAAGAGCAGGAGAGAAGCTCTCATAGCTGCAGCATGGAAACAACAAACACAACTTTGACCAAGTCTATTCTGGCACCACCCAGAAACACAAGTCCTTTGCTATCCTTTTGGCCGCTGAGAAAACTTCCTGCCCAGGTCCTCTTTCCCCCCATCTCTCTGGCTCCTCCTCCCTTGTCTCACTCTACCCAAGTTCACTTCCCAACTCACACCTAGGCTGGCTCCCACCTGCAATGCTCAACACTGCTTATGACTCGCTCTCTGAACTCTACCCCAGTTTCTGAAGTGCCTCCACACTTTTAGGCGTATTTCTTTCTTTATTTTTAATGTTTATTCATTTATTTTGAGAGATGGAGAGATGAGATGAACAGGACAGAGAGAGACAGAGAGAGAGAATCCCAAGCAGGCTCCAAGCTGTCAGCACAGAGCCTCTGGAGAGGCTCAGTCCCACACACCATGAGATCATGACCTGAGCTGAAATCAAGAATCAGACGCTTAACCGACTGAGCCACCCAGGCACCCCGAGTACATTTCTTACCATCCACTTCAGCTCTTGGGTTGTATTTGGTATACCTAATTTCATTTCCAGGATTTTCTCATTTTTACCTATTGTCTCTCTTTCAACTTACAACAGGAACACTTCCTGACTGTCTGCTGACCTAATTCTTTTTTTAAAATATAAATTTTTAAATTTTAGAATGGTTTCAGATTGATGGAAAAGTTACAAAAATGGTAGATGGTTCCCATATCCCTCATAACCTGTTTTGCCCATTATTAACATCTGCATTAGTATGCATCATAGAGGTCCCAGAAAGAGCAGAAAACTTATTTTGCTGATTCAGTTCTGATTGTACTTTAATTGTTATGTCATTGAAGAAGTTCTATCTCACTGTGATCTATATGCTAAGAGATCAAGTCCTGATTTAAGTTACTGACATGCTCTTTCACCATTTGGCTTCATTTTCTACTCATAGATTGTCCAAAAATAAAATGGAATAAAGTAATAAAACGTTTATGTTAAACATGGGTCTTAGAAATAAAAGGAAATGTATTATTGTAAACATAAGGCAAGATTATTATACAATTACCATCAGCAAAGGATAAATTTCAACCTTTAGTGGCTATAGCAATCATTCTACACTTGGATTTGCTTGCCATTACTCACTATGATCCGTAACCCATCATACATTCAGTCAATAAAGTGAAATTGGAGGCTAATGTTTTACTTTGTTGGGAGGGGTGGAATACACAGATCTATAATTACTATTTTAGCCCCTCCAACATATTCATTTCTTAAGTCATTTTTTTTTTAAGTTTCTGCACTCCTTGTGACCATCTGGTCACCCCTGGATCAATCATGCCAAGGAAATGATACAAATGCAAAAAGAAGGGGAAGGTGAGCCTCGCAACATCTATTGGCTGCACAGGAAAAGTGGACAGCTGCCCACAGTGACTAGCTATCGTGTTTGATTTCATAAAGGAAGTAGCAACAGCAGTTAGCTAACAAAATTTAGCAAAATTTACTGTTTCTCAAACTATGCCCCGGAGGAAACTATTGTTTTCTGAAGAAAGAAAATAGAGGAAACAGCGTCCCCTGTTCATTTCACGTTGCGGAATTCAAGTTTAATTTAATTTACATTTTAATTTCATTACATTTATTTTAAATACATTTTAGTAATTTGTGTATTCTGAAAGGTTGTACACGAGCCACAAGTGCTACGACTGATCAGTTCCTCTTGGTCAATACTCAGCTAAGGGGATAGCTTGTGTGGGAGAGTTTTTCAAATATAATTTAGGTGCCACCTAGTTTTCTTAAATCTGCAGAGTTTTTTATTATTTGTTATGTCTAATGAAATGGGCATATCCTTTACAAGTTGTGAATTAAAACAGAAAATACTGATAAAAATCGTAATTTCAGAATACCCTTCACTATCAGATAAAAGTACATGAAAAGATAACTCCAGTGCTTGTGAAGAATGTGAGTCTTAAGGGCGTGACATGAGCTCCGTAGCTGACTGTGATGGTTCTATGTCAACATCTGGAAAGTCAAAGCACGGGTAGAAAGTGTGACATGTACAGATGTGGAAACTGGATGCTCTCGGCCCAAGGATCCCCAGTACAATGGCTGTTACAAAATTTCGACAAATAGAGACAAGAATCCACTGGGGCACTTATTTTCCTAAAAACGAAGAATTTATTCAATTCTCCAAGAATAAGTTTAAAAATAGCATTTTGGTTAGGAAGTTGATTTTATAGATCAAGGTACAGAAGACAACAGAACTACAAAGGCATCATGGAGAGTCGCCCTCCTAACAGAACAGGCACAAGTCACAAGATTTCTGAGAAGATATTGATAAATACATCCCATTGGAAAACAGAAAAGAAAAAAAGCTTGTAGCAAATTCTTCAATCACACTTAGACATAACATGAAATTAATTATAGGCGACATGAGAAATGAACTGTTATGCTCTTTGATGTTAGCATACGTGGTATTTTACGGTCAAATAAAACTTAATTTATTAAAAATGTTAATCAAGTCCTGATATATGCAGAACATTTTAAGGAGGAAGTTCCCAACAACTTTTTGCACTAAACTTTCTTGCAGAAAACTCTGTTTCGTTTGTTTCATTATAATCTTTATGTGAGTTATGATTTAGCCCGTTGCCTGACCCCACGACGAAGGATATTTTTTATAAGTGGTAACATCGTCTGCATTGCTATGCCACCAATGTTTTCTTTACCTTAAAATACACTTCAGGTGTTTTTATTTCATTAGTTTTGAATTATTTATTTCAGTGTTGATACCATGTACGTATCCCTAAAAGGCAATTGATGTCCAAATTTTAAGAAACTCCAACAAATTCTCTACTTTAGCTTTTAGAGCTGACGTTTCTTCACATCAGTTTGCCTTGAAATCAGGTATAGTTTTCTGTTTACATAGAAAAGCATGATAGATGTCACCGAGGCATTCAAAATGTCATATGTCAAGGATGTGTGCCTCTTTATGATGTGTTTGCTTGGAGTCTATGCAGGCTCTGAGAACTGCTGTATAATTGACACTGGTCTTAATTGTTAATTGGATCATATCAAAATTCTTGTCATAAATCTTTCACAATTTCCCATTCGCTAATTAATTCAACTTGAACTCAATCTGGCATTCATAATAAAGTCCTCAAGACTCTGCTCACACTTTTCTTTTAAGCCTTCTCTGCCATTACTTTCTCTGAGTGGAGACTCCAATCTAGGTTTTCTTTTGATTTTAAGACCATTTCTGTCATTTTCCACTGCCTCAGCCTTTTCCATCTTTCTTCTCAATTGCCATTTTTACACTCAGAGTTTAGGACCCACATTAAATGTTTTCTTCTTATCAACAAAAATATCATCTCCTTTGCTTTTAAATCCCAATAGCAGTTATTTGTATTTCCTTTCAATTGCTTATTACCTTGTGCTCGGTACATCCCAAATGGCCATTCATCTTAGAGAATAGGGACCATGTTATATTTATCTGTTTCTTTATCCCAACCAAAGCATTAAGCCTGGTATCTTGGTTATGGCAAGGGCTCCATATATATGTAGTAAAAAATAATGAATAAACACCGCAGTGTAAATGTAGACAATGCTCCTAATTTTTTTGATAAAGCAGTCTAGTAAGATAATTCTCATAAGAGCTCTAAATGCCAATTCCAATACCTAGACTTAATGTCCTTCCAAAACCATTTTTTGATTTGAGGAGAAAAAAATTAAATTAGTCAACAAGTGGTGTTAAAAAGATAGAAATCCTTGGGGTGCCTGGGTGGCTCAGTCGGTTAAGCGTCCGACTTCGGCTCAGGTCACGATCTCGCGGTCCGTGAGTTTGAGCCCCGCGTCGGGCTCTGGGCTGATGGCTCAGAGCCTGGAGCCTGCTTCCGATTCTGTGTCTCCCTCTCTCTCTGCCCCTCCCCCGTTCATGCTCTGTCTCTCTCTGTCTCAAAAATAATAAAATAAACATTAAAAAAAAAAAAGATAGAAATCCAGGGGCGCCTGGGTGGCTCAGTCGGTTAAGCGGCGGACTTCGGCTCAGGTCATGATCTCACGGTCCATGAGTTCAAGCCCCGCATCGGGCTCTGTGCTTATAGCTCAGAGCCTGGAGCCTGTTTCAGATTCTGTGTCTCCCTCTCTCTGACCCTCCCCCATTCATTCTCTGTCTCTCTCTGTCTCAAAAATAAATAGGGGCGCCTGGGTGGCGCAGTCGGTTAAGCGTCCAACTTCAGCCAGGTCACGATCTCGCGGTCCGTGAGTTTGAGCCCCGCGTCAGGCTCTGGGCTGATGGCTCGGAGCCTGGAGCCTGTTTCCGATTCTGTGTCTCCTTCTCTCTCTGCCCCTCCCCCGTTCATGCTCTGTCTCTCTCTGTCCCAAAAATAAATAAAAAACGTTGAAAAAAAAATTAAAAAAAAAAATAAATAAACGTTGAAAAAAAATTAAAAAAAAATAAATAAAATTAAAAAAAATAAAAAAAAATAAAAAGATAGAAATCTGGAAAATATAAAAATTTTCTTATGTCACATTGTACATCAGAACAATCCCAAATTGGTGAAGGATTGAATGAATAAATGCATAATAAAAATATTAGGAGGCACAGAAAAATTTTAATATACCTCACATTTTTAACAATATAAAATACACATATAGTTTCTACCAAAAGCATCACAACCAAGGTTAAAAAACCAAAACATTCTTAAAGGTAATATATAAAATAAATATGATAAACTATGGTATCTCTTATATGAAAAAGTTATTACAAAGCAATTGTTTACAAAAGGTGACTAGCCAATATAAAAGTGCACACAAGATATGAATAAGGTTACCCCTAAGAAAAATAAAATTAAAAGTCCCATAAAAGATACTCAACCTTACTAATAATTAAAGAACTACAGAAAGCAAAAATTTTCTAACTAAAAGTCGACTTGTATCTCAAATTAGCGAAGATTTAGATATCCCCAGAAAATGCAGTATTAGTAACATTTGAAGAAATGAGTTTGAAGCCTTCCAAAGTTGAAAGAAAAAAAATCATGCAGTACTCAGGAGGATAGCAACTGGTCGAAGATTTGGAGAGCGCCTTGGCCACATGAATCAAAATATAATTGAGCCAATCAATGACCAACTCTATTTCCAAGAGTGTATCCAACCAAAATATCGGCGCAAGTATGAAAAGATCCATGTCTTAGGATATTCCTTTAGCGGTGTTCAAAATATTTGGAAATTGTAAACAGCCTAGCTATCCACTGATACAGAACTGGTTAAAGAATGGCATCCCCAAACAGTGGCAATTAAAAATGAGTTCAGGTTGGGGCGCCTGGGTGTCTCAGTCGGTTAAGCGTCCGATTTCGGCTCAGGTCGAGATCCCACGGTTCATGGGTTCAAGCCCCGCGTCGGGCTCTGGGCTGACAGCTCAGAGCCTGGAGCCTGCTTTGGATTCTGTGTCTCCCTCTATCTGCCTCTAACCTGCTAATGTTCTGTCTCTTTCTGTCTCCCAGAAATAAATACACGCTAAAAAAAATTAAAAAACTAAATAAATACAAATGAGTCCAGGTTGTCAAAGGTGAAGGAGATTTTCTTAAAGAATAAGGGCAAACTTAGTGGAACCCAAAATAGGTCACCCAAAACTTCAGACAGCAGATATGTATGAGACTGAAGGGGAATTAGAAGCAGCAAACTTTACTGGATATTTACAAAGTGCCCAATGCTTTATTCTAACTCCACTTTTATTTTTTAATTTCATCTCCACAGTCAGGTCTAAAAAGGTAAATTGTCCGGGGGTCACAACACCAAGCATCTGGACCAGATTTTAAAGTCAGGATATCTGATCCCAAAGCTCATGTTCTGTGCATCACACCTGAATTCTGCATTCTGTGCCAGAATTCAGCTTTGTCTTTGAGGTGCTTTTTTTCTCTGTGTGACCTATGTGTTTTATAGGTGAGGTTGATTACACTACCAGAAAGATAATTATGCTAACCTCTATGGAACTGGCTTCCTTTGAATACTCCTTTTCCTTGTGATTTCAGAGTCCCATCTATAGGAAATGTAAAAATGTCTACTAAAATGTAACTAAGATCAATGAACTGGTATTTTATTATAAGCAAACACACGGCATATACATTGGAATATAAGTTCACACCACTGCTATTGAAAATGTCTATGCATACCTGCATCACACTATTCAAATAATTTCCTATTCTTTTTTCAACTCAGTTACGTCTTTTCTGAAAATAGACACTTAGCATAGCTCTTAGAGATCTCTTCATCCATTTGAACATTTTGAGTGGTGTTTCTTCACCCTTCTAAAAGCAGTTGTTCAAGAAAAAGTTACATATATACTATTTATCCTCCAACATGCTTTCCTTCTTTGGGGCAGGATACATTAGTCACTGCATTTGTAAGAGGCCTGAAGACCACAAGTTAGTTATGGAATTAATAGCATGTCAATGGACGAATTCTGTTTTCTACTGGCATCACTCGTCTTCAGGCATTGTAAGAATGCACAAGCATACATCTAAAATCCCTCATCATTCCAGTGAAAAGCACAGTCACACAATTCTTTTTGGCTTCTGAAATATTACAAAATGCCATGATGCCTTTCATATAAAACCTTCCAAGACAAGGTCATAAAAAGCACATATAAAATCTGTTGGCTCAGGGGAAGTAAAATGCTTGGCAAAAGGTCCCCAACTGGTAGCATCCTGTATAGAAATTATTTTGTTTTTCAGCTTACTTTCTGTAAATATATTTATGATCCTTTGTTCTATTTGTGTCTAATGATGCCTAAGTACGGTTGACACCAAAAATAAAATCCAGGTCATGAACTTTAGAATATAATGGGTCATTATTCCAGTAGCAAAAATAAGGGGAAAAAAGTCACATTGCCAAAATCTAAGAAGACCCCACCTTTGTACAACAAAGAAGATGTGAGAATAAGATATGGAAAAGTTGCAACCCAACCACACTCGGCCGTCACTTCCTGGACAGTTATAGCACCCCTGTAACCCACCAGGTGCCAGCCACTGTGCTAAGATCTGGGGGAGTGCAAGAGAGAAAAAGGAGGAGGAAGAGGAGGGGAGGAAGAAAAGGAAGGGGAGAGGGAGGAGGAGGAGGTGGAGAAGGAAGAGGAGGGGAAGGAGGAGGAAATGGAAAAATTGATCTTCTCAACCCAGGATTAGAAATTGGAAAATAAAATCAATGTTGTCCTCCCTCCTTCCACAAACCACCCTACTACGGCAGACATGGTTAAAAAACAGTCATGGCGTCTTGGTGAAAGAGAAAAATGGGAGTCTCAAATCCATGGCTGGTGTGTGTCCATTTTCCTGGTGCTTCCCAGCTGTGTTTCAGAGGGTAATTTGGGACCCTTGGGGCCTCCCAGGAACTTTGCAAGGCATCTGGAGACGCAGACTCTTTTCTAACAAAGCTAAGACATTATTCGCCCTTGTCGCAGTGTGAATACGTTACCAGAGGGAGAGTCTGTGTTGTGTGAATGGAGGTCCTGGTCCTTGGATTCTCCAGGAGAAGATGTGCATCTTAGGGATCAGTGCTTGGATAAAGACAGCCAGCAGGAAAGTAGCAAGGGCAAAGCCATTCGTTAAAGGGAAAGTACTTTCAAAGTGGGAGAGCCAGCAGGTTCCCAGAGGAAGAACCGGCCCCTAGTCGTTTGGGGATTGGATATTATTGGGTCTCTCTGGGCTGGGAGGTCTGGGATAGACAATGGGTGGTCTCTAATAGAGGCTGATTCCAAACATTAGCAAACTCCTCCCTCAGGTTGGAAAGAGGAGTTTTCGACCCTACAAGATTGGTACCAACCTTCATGGGCAGCCTTTCCCCAAGGTCAGGGCCGTACCCACAATGCAAATGCATTATAATGAGTCTAGGGGTGACCTTGGGGCAGAGAACATCATATGCTCTGCACCTGTGGCTCTGTGGTCTTGGAAACCACGAGGTCAGGATGTTGAGTTCTCCGGCTTTTAACCTGTAGCTGATTTAACCCCATCCTTGACTCCAGCTCACGTCTCTACCACCCCCCCCCTAGGACTTGGGACTCTGCCCCTGGGTGTTCCTTCCACTGCTCAGGTGTAGCTTTTACCTAACACGTGTTGAGAGGTGGCACCTTGTGGGTGTGGGGAGAGTGGCACCAAACACCCTGAAACCCAGCGAAGCAGCTCCAGTTCCTGGGGTGCCTGACCTTGAGCTTCTGTCCCTGGGGAATTGAGGCGTCTGCAAGCCCAGCCCTGTCTCGGTGGGGCTCCGTGGTGGAAAACCTCAGGTGGCTGCTGGGTTGTGGGCCAGCCTCCCGTTTTCTCTTATGGAACACCACTATCACGTGAAAGAGCCGTGCACACAGAACTAAGGTTATTTATGTTCGGGTTTTTGGCAGACTTCCTAAAAAAGCGAATGACGGAAACCTATCACTTCCAGGTAAAGGACCAGCAGTGGGTGCCGGGCAGGCCCTGTCCACTAGGCGAGGAGCCACCCCACCTGGTCCCCAGGCTACCCGACCTCGTCCCCACCGCTCCCTTTGCTGCTGCTGAACTGGGCCAAGAGGAAGTCAAGTGCTGAAATGCTGAGAAGGGCCTCTGAGGACCGGAGGCAATGTGCTTTGTGCTAAAAACTGAGGAGGTGACCGGAGGAAGCCAATGGATTGTAAATTCAAATGTACCTTCCAATCAGAATAGTTGGAAAACAACTTCTGTAATCCACAGCTACTCCCTCATTTTGCCTCTGAAGACCCCTCACCATGTCCAACAGGACATTTTCGGGGTTTCTGCTTAAGTCTGTGCTCTCCAAATTTCCGTTCTAGACCCCAGAACAAACATGTCGCTTGCATTTCAATGTCTCATCGTTCCTTGGTCAACGTGACAACAGTAGGGAATCATTTGAACTGTGTGAAGGTGCTGTCGTCAACATAAGCTTTACAGCTTCCCAATATTTAAAGGCTTTTCTGATGAGAAAGGATCTGCTTTCGTTTTATATTAAACAGCAAATTGTGTCCATGTTTGGAAAATCTGCAAAAGTCAGTGAACCAGTATTTCCCAAGGACCAAAGCCTCACGGTGTAGAATCACTGTGGGTAAGAGATTTATTCAATGTGCAAGATAGAACGGTGTCTTTTCATGTAAAGGAATTTAAAAAGTTATTAATATGGTTTCAGACTCCATGTTGCAACAATATACTTTTTTAATTCCATTTGTTAAGCTTTGGTGTGGTATAAAAAAAAAAAAAAGAAAGAAAAGAAAAAGAAAAAGAAAAAGAAAAAGAAAAAGAATATCCACAATTACCTGAAAAGAATTTCCAACTAAATATCTCTATGAAATCGAGTTTTTTTCTGTATATATATATTTTTATTTTTTTTTAATCTTTATTTCTTTTTGAGAGAGAGAGAGAGAGCAGGGGAGGGGGCAGAGAGAGAGGGAGACACAGAATCCGAAGCAGTCTCCAGGCTCTGAGCCATCAGCACAGGACCCGACTCAGGGCTCGAACTCACAAAGGGTGAGATGATGACTTGAGCCAAAGTCCGACGCTCAACTGACTGAGCGACCCAGGCACCCCTTTATCGTATATTTTAAAGCAATGAATTGCCACATATTGAATGCAGAAGCTGATAAGAGAATACACGTTTCTTATATTAAGCCAGCCATTAAAAAGATTTACAGAAATGTAAATCAATGCCATTCCTCTTACTCATTTTTTTTTGTTGGTTCCTGGAAAATCATTATTTTTAATGACTATTTAACAGTAACATAGAATGTTTTTTGCAGTGTTATTTTAGTAAAATGAAAATATTTTTAATCTTTGCCTGACATAATTTCCTTTTTTTTTTCAGTTTATTTATTTTGAGAGAGAGAGAGAGAGCATGCAAGCAGGGAAGGGGCAGAGAGAGAGGGAGAGAGAATCTGCTGAGCCTGATGTGGAGCTGGAACTTAGGAACCATGAGATCATGACCTGAACCAAAACCAAGAGTCCAAGGCTTAACCGACTGAGCCACTCAGGTGCCCCTGACTTAATGTCTAATATGGCAAAATATTGGTAGATATAACTCAGAAAAGCAAAAGCTCTTTGGAGTCCTCAATATTTTTTAGAACGTAAAGACCAAATAGTCTGAAAACTATAGCTCTATAGCAACCCAACAAAACATGAGACAAGGATGTACTTTTTTCATATTTGTATAATGAAAATCTACGTATGTTGTTTTAAAATGTCATCTAAAAGACACATGGGGAAAGGAATAAATGTTCAGATACATTTACTCCCTTCCTTCCATTGTAAAGGCAAGCCTGCTTCCAGGAAACTTACTGGAAATGAGATTTCCTTCAAGCACTTCCTGAATAAAGAGGCAAACGCCTTAGTATCTCTTAACATTTACAATGGGCCATGAACGCTTTTATAATTTCCATAATACTTTCTCCATGAAGATTTTCTAAATAACTGTGATTTCTCTCTTTTTTAATTTTTTTTAACATTTATTTATTTTTAATGGACAGAGAGAGACAGAGCATGAGTGGGGAGGGGCAGAAAGAGAAGGAGACAAAAAAGGAGCCTAAGCAAGCTCCAGGCTCTGAGCTGTCATAGAGCCCGACACGGGGCTTGAACCCACAAACCGTGAGACTATGAGCTGAGCTAAAAGTCAGACGCTTGATCGACTGAGCCACCCAGGTGCCCCAGATTTCTCCTTGTTTGAATTATCTGGGCTTATGTTTATATCAAGCAACTTACCATTTTAATCAAATGCGAATTTCCATTGCTCACTAGGTAACTTTCATTTTCTTTACCTCTAATACGTTTATGGATGTTATTTCCAAAACCAGGATGTAATAAACTTATTTAGGAAAAACCTTACAGTTTGCCCTTCTTTTGAATCCCCTCTGCTCTTTTTACAGTGCTTTGTTTAGATGAGACACTAACCAATATTTCATCTGTGATTTTCAAAAGGAAAATCCCTGTGTCCCAAGTTATTGTAAATGCAGACATAATTGACCTGTAAAAATACTTCCTGTTGCCCCCCCAATTGTTCCCCCTTTTGCTTAAAACAGCAGCTTCCATATGACTATAAACTACTTGGGCCACTTAAAATTGATTATTTTTATATAATAATGATGTTGACAAAATATATCATAATGTCTGGTATATAGTCTGAGTTTAATTTCAAATAATTGAGGCTTTGGAGTTCCATATATTCATACATGGTTATTTGTGGTAATCTTCAACCTATGGATATTTGTTAATATTTCACGTACTCTAGCAGATTCCCCATAATCATATTCTATCCCAGTAATCTGTTACTTCAGCTGTTTTTATCATATCAACACTAGACAGCCTGATGGTTAGTAACATGGGTGTTAAAATGAGTTGAGGGGGCACCTGGGTGGCTCAGTCAGTTGAGCATCCAATTCTTGCTTTTGGGTCAGGTCCTGGTTGTGGGATTTGAACCCCGTGTGGAGCTCTGTGCTGAACGTGGAGCCTGCTTGGGATTCTCTCTCTCCTTCTGCTTCTCTTCCCTGGTCACTCTCTCCCTCTCAAATGAATACAAATGAAAAATAACAAAAAAATGAACTGAGTCATGTTTAAGATTCGTGAATTGACTAGAAATACCGTTGAGGCCACCCAGCTCTTTAATGAACCACGTATGTTCTCTGTTGAGCAAAGTCTTGCTTCACTTCATGTTGGACACGTGGCTTTCAGACCCTGAAACGGTGTCCTGTTAGCTCAAGAGACAATCTGAGTCCAATTAGGTCAGATGAGACCTGTTGCTTGAATTCCCTTGTAGCTGCCTCTTGCGTACCTGTCTTGCAAGGTGCTTTCCTGGCTTATGAAGGTCCCAAGGGCTCGCTTACAGGAAACGTGGAGCAGTGGTTTTCCTGCCTGTGGCTAGTAAACACTGGGATGTGTGGCAGAGTTTTGTCTGGAACCAGCTTCCATTATAGCTTATTGCCAGCTATGGAGTTTGTGTGGTAGAAAACCTGCATCCTACCCAAAGTTACTGATCTCTAATAAAAAGAACAGAATTATTATCAATGACCAAATTGATTCAGGTCAGTTTGCAACAATAATTTATTTCCTTCCACATGGAATTCAAGGTTGTTTATTTAAATGCCTAAAAGAAAAGGTAACCAATACAGGAAAATCAGTATTCAGAAAGACACTAAACAAAAAAAGGGCAAAATCAAGGAAAAAGTAATCATGCAAAATGTGATATGATGAATTATGTTGCCATACGTTAATGGAAATTTACGTTCAAAAGTATTTTTCATATGCTACCTAATCACTTTTATTTGTTTAACTTGATTTTATAAACAGATTATATTTTTATTTTCAAACCCCAGGACACATTTATTGGTATTCTACACAAACATGGTGTTACATTGGACTGGATAATCAAATCACAATTATATAACTATGCATTTATAAGTAGTCTTTATGCACATTACAGTTTCTACCTACATTATTGTGAGGAGGAGTTAGTTCAGAAGTGAACTAGATAGGCCAAATCACTTATAACTTTTTAGTACTATTGTAAAAATAACATCTAATTAACTGAGCATCATATTTAACCTGAAAAATGCTTTCCTTAGAAAGGTAGTGAATTGTTAGTTAGGTAATTATACATTTATAGTCTGTGAAATCAGTAATTAAATGGTAACTAAAATGTACTTACATGTTTACACACCATAAAATTACGGTATTTTTAACATACTGTAATTAATTTACATTTAACATACACTTGTGTATGCTTGATTAAATGTCAATTAGGCACCTATTTGTGAAAAATCAACCATTACCAATTTATGGAAATATTAACATAAAGCTAACCATTTTTTCCTTTGAAAAAATTTTAGGTTGGATTAAATGCCATCCTCCAATCCAATTTTTTTTACATTTCTCAGCATGTTATATAGATATAGATATAGATATAGATACATAGATAGATATATATATATATATATTTTATATATATGTTATATATATGTTTATGTATAATCTAATTAATTGCATAATTCAGGACAAATATTAACTGCAAGTGCCTAAAAAAAAATGAAAAGCAAACAAAAGTTTCTTACCCAATGGAGAGAATTTTGTTGCAATAGATTAGTATAGATATTTTAACCAAAACACATTATTAGTTCTATTTCTTGCATTTGTCACTATATTTTCACCCTCATTATTTTCTCTATATTTTATGACTTTTTAATGATCAATGATCTTGGCCATGTAGAAATTTATCTTAGGTATATTTTGCACAAAGTTCCAATAAAACGCAATTTCATAAAGCTATAATTTTATCACTATTTTTATAACATATTTTTTGGAGAATGAGTATTGCTTATATATAAGTATATATGAAAGACCTAGATTATTTAACCTATTTAAAATGATATACACATCTTTAAATAATGGTGTGTGTGTGTGTGTGACTTTAAAAGTCCTGTAAAAAAAGGACAGAGACAAAGAAATCCTTGATGGCATTTTGATCGTGAAATTGCTTCTCATATGCTTTAGTACTAATTGGTCTGTAGCTAAGATTTTCACATAAAAGATTCTATGCTTCTCCATAGTAGGTATGACTATAAATTAGCAAAAATTCCAGCATCTCAACTGTTTAAGAAAATTATACATTTCAAAATGGAGACCAGAATTCTGAAAACTTTGGAGGGTAGACACACACACACACACACACACACACACACACACACCACTGGGTAATATAACAGCTTTTTAAAAATGCTACCATTTTTGCATGAAATTCAACAAGTGCTACCACTGAATTTGACCCTTCATATGGACATCAATCGTGTCATTTTTCCTTATTGTGTCAGTATGAAATTGCTTGTGGATATAGAACAATTGCTTATTGGAGGTTGTTTTTGAGAATCTTTGTTTATTTAAGTTTGCTTATATTTGAGAGAAAGAGAGAGCACAAGTGGAAGAGTGGCAGAGAGAGAGAGAGGGAGACACAGAATCTGAAGCAGGCTCCAGGCTCTGAGCTGTCAACGTGGGGCTTGAACTCATGAAATGAAATTATGACCTGAGCTGAAGTTGGATGCTTAACAGACTGAGCCATCCAGGCGCCCCTTCAGGAAACTCTTTAACAGCGATAGCTATACAGATGTTCTCAAGTGTCTTGTGGAGAATGGTCGTGGAAGTACCTAATGCTCAGTGGAAAAATGATTAGCATTTAGTTTTATCAGTTAAATCATGTTACATGGTTACAGGTTATAATGTTCCACTTTTAGCACATTTTAGCCAGATGAATATGCTGTTCATATTCACTAAAGTTAGTAAAAGGTGATCAAAGAAATCGTGTATGTCGTATTGACAAACAGCTATTAAGGTAATTTTTAGTTCAATTTCAACTGATTATGCTATCTATTGCTTGGATGTGTAGATTTGTGGCGTGAGGTCAAATATGAACAAAAACAAAGTGATTCAATCTGCTGCTGAGGGACCATCTCAATTGTCCCAGGAGTAAGGAAGTCCAAGGTCCATCTAGGATAATCTCTACAATGGTGTGTTGGAGGAGGGACCCAGGCAAAGCCTGGCTGCTGACTGATTAGTGTCATCGACCCAAACAAAGGACATCAATACCGAGAATCATGCCCAAACTGGGCAACTACTTTGTGTATTCCCATAATTAGATCTCAAAGGCCAAATCATAGTAGCATAATTAAATTAAAAGCATTCTGGCATGCAGGAACACCAGAAATTGGGTTTTTTTCCCTTATTTTTTAACCCAATTCTCCATTTCCTCCCCAAAGCATCCTGTCACACAAGATGCTCATCAGTCTTCGTTTATTAAATCCTTGAATGGCACAATGAGAAGCATTATAGCGAGGCATGCGTGAAATAATCCTATTTTTCTCTTTAAAAGCCATTTTGCAGTAGTCCTTATAAGTTATCCCAATTTATTCCTACTTTTGATTTATTCCTAGTCTTTTGCCAAATTCCATCCTCCAGTATGTGTAAATGCGTGCATTTGAAAGAAGGCTTCTCAAAATCAAGATTCACATGGTAGTTATAGAAACAAGTTATCTATATTCCAAAACATTTATAATGAAGCCTGTATTTCTTAACACTCTATAGTAAAAAAAAGAAAAAGTCAAAAAGTCACAGACTAAAATAATGTATGTAGTTGTAAAAGAATTAAAACCCACAGTCTGTATTGAGATGTAAAATATTTAAGGTAATGCCCCCGATACATAGTAGGAGACATTTCATTTTCTGCTGAAAAGGTAATGCGAAAGCAATTGAGTAACATGTCCTAAAAATGTTAATGTAGCCTCAGTGTTTACTTAGAGAGCATTGATATCATACACCTATAAAGATATATAAATATATGTATATATGTATTTAAATATATCTAAATATGTATATATCCATCCATTTACATAGGAGATGTATTTTATATAGGAGAAGCTTACGAGTAGATATTTGTGGCCTCTGTTTAACCACCTATGTTAAGACTTTAAGTTTATGGTGGTAGTTATTCGACTGTTCTTAATCTAACTCCCCTGTGTTTTTATTGACAAAGTTCCAATCTTCTGCCAAAAAAACAACACAGATTCAAAATTATAACACTCTACAAAATTAAGAAAATTAATGCATAATAAGGAAATGTTAGGGAGGAATTGATTTAACTATGGCAAAAATATATTGGCAAGTGATCAGTAGCCTGTGGAAAGATATCACTTTGTAGGAAGAAGGCAAAGAAACATCTTGTTCTCAATCTCCTTGCAAAGAACATTGGAGAAAGACACAACTTTGTCATCATAACCTGGGACAGCATGAGTGGAACTTTCTGAGGCGGTTAGGTGCATCTCACGTCCTCTCCTCCATCCTTGCCCATGCATATCTTCTTTATTTGTAGACAATATAACTTGAAGAAAAACAAAGAACAGATGAAAAGGATTAATGATGAGGATTCATGAAAAACTAGAATATCATCTAACCAGGTAAGCACAGAGAGAGGAAAATGCTGGGTGGTAGTCCTAAAGATTTTAGCTTCACGCGTTTTTATGATGAACGTAAAAGAACCCGACAGACTCTTTTCAATCCCCTTAGTCACCAGAAATTCTTCACATTTATAGAAACAGAAAATGGTGCCATAATTATTAACTTACCTCTGTTAATCAGAATGTGGTAACAACAAGCGCAAATTCTCATGGCCATCATGCAATGAAGGTGTATTTCTCCCTCCCCTGGGGTTGCCGCGTGGTCCTGGATCACTCTCCAGGGCAGCTTTATACTATGACTCAGCAATCCAGGGAGCTCCACATTGTTTGCCCAAACCACTTCATCACAAGTGTGTTTCCAAGATCATTGCAATACGGGACAGAAACTGGAGAATCCTCCATGGGTTTTCCACCACAGCCACAGCCACTAACTGACGCATTTTTCACATTTTATTGACCAGTCTCTATCCCAGCAACAGGGGAAATACAGAACCATGTGCGCTCAAAAGGAAAAGAGAAAGCAACATTGACAAATGCTAGTAATGTCTACCAAACAACTTTCTACACGTCTGCTGGATGCACAGTAAATGTGGGCTAGCAGTTTGTACCCATTTCTAAATGAGCTCCACTTGCCCTTCAGACAGACAGCAATTAGGATAGTGTTTGTTTTGAAAGCATTGGTACATGCCGTTATGATAAAGTATTTCTTAATTCGTACTTGATCCATAAAAGAATGTGACTAATAATCTGAAGGCAACAAAGTAAACAGCTGGAGAAAATCAGCTATAAAACAAGAGTTCGAAGAGATTCGGGGAAGAAATGGGAAGATAACCAAAGGAAATAAAACATACACTTAAAGACCTCACAAAAGAAGGCCGAGGAAGAAATAACACTACCAAGAGTATGGTAGCCACACTGAAATCCCCTGTGGTAAAATACAATATGAAATATTTATCCGCTGTGATGAGACCTATGATAAAATATAATGAAGGGAAGAAGAGAGGGAAAAGTGAGGAACGTGAAATACATGGAAACAAAAAATTAGAGGTAACATTGAAATATTGACTGTTGCAGAAGACCAAGAGTGAAATTCACATGATATGCTCAGGTCCCTGGAGGAAAAGAACTGAAGCGATGTAGGAGGAAATATATTCAAACGTAAAAATGCCCATGAGAAATCCAACACAGAGAGGAAAGGTTGCCCTGGCCAACTGCCCCAGGTAAGTCTCCCCACACTAAGAGTACCAGTCATGGCAGAAAGTCATCTTGGTAGTGGTACCTCCAGCCCCTGTCTGGCCATCCCGGGAGGAATACGACCAGTAGAACAAAGATGAGCTACTCCTACCTAGCCCTGTGGGAAGATTTGGGGGCAAAATAAATATCATTTTTAAGTCATTAAATTTGGGGTCGGTCTGTTAAATAGCCACAGATGACCGTATCTTTGGCATCATTTTGGGGAACAGAAAAGGGAAACTATTCGGTAAAAGACTTTAGAAATCGATTATCCATCAACGAATGTTCATTCGCAGAAATCACTGCCTGAGGACACGGATGAAAGGACCAGCCTCACTGGGCTGAGTCAGGGAATCTGTTTACTGTATAGCTGTGATGACCGGGCGAGTTGGGGTTGGTCATAAACATTGTTGAAGTGATTGTTCGATCCATGTACATAGCTAAGTAATAAAATAATTTCATTTTTAAGGCAGGCTACTCTTGTAATCTTGATAGTGAGGGAAATTTTTCAAAGGCAATAGGTCAAAAGGCAGTGGCCATAGATGCAGGTGAGGAAGGGGAAAGTTATTGTATGTTGAGAACGTCATCTTGTGAGTGATATAAGTATATTAGACGCTATACTTAAATGCACTAGTTATATATTTTGTCCTCTGTAAATTTGGCTTATCAATGAAAATGTTAGAAAGTGTTATTATGGAAATGTAAGTTTAAATAAAACAACACAAAGAGTTTTCCCACCAGAAAAAAATTTTAAGGAAAAATCACAAAAAAATTATGCAAGTGAACAATGCAAGGTAATAAGAAAGCTACATTTGAAAATTATGAATGATCTCATGATTTTGCACATATTTGACAATTACACTAAGCAAAGTAATAATACGGTTCTCTTAAAAGTCAACTCTGTCAAAATCTGTTTCCAGAGCAAATTATTACATTTGATAGGTAATTCATCTGCTTATATTTTCATATTGCTTAGTGATTTCTAAGACATCTTGCAAGAGATCATGCTCAAGACTTTCTTAGTATTTTAATGGATATAAATTATCGCATTGAGTCTCCAAAATTAAATCAAGCATAGTCAGATATTTTACTTGACATTCAGACAGAAATATTAGGAAATCTTACGTTTTATCGTCTATCACTTTTTTAAGTATTTTCCTTCCAAATCGGTTTTTTTTTTGTTGTTCAACTATCGATAAACACATCTGCAGAAATAGTTTTCAAATTGTAGGAAAATATCAATTTTCTGTTGTTAATACTTCTTCCTGTAAGTGGAAAAAGAAAGAAATGGGTCTGAATTCAATTCATATGTAAATTACAAATTATTCACATCAGGCAAGTACATTAACTTTTAAATTTTGGATTTAGGGCATTAGTTAGTCCAGTGCACTGGCTCACTGTACAAAATAATGGAACTACAAAGGGACACTAACATTTTTGCCTTAATGTCTGGCATGTTTATATCAAGTATCAACACTTTGGTAGATAATGCAGCAGACATTTTATAAGTTAATTCATGAAAAATGCCAAGTAAATTTTCCAAAAACACTTTTACCATACTTTCTAATAATAATGCATTTGCAATTTAATTCAGTTCCACAGCAATCCAATTTGCTCAACATTATTTCAAACTTTGTGTTTGCACCAAATTAAGGTCACAATTGCATAAACTTTTAGAGCTGGGAGGGACCTCAGAAGGCACTTAATGACATTGCTAATTTCACTAATGAGGAGATTGAGGGAAGTTAAAATCATTCGCCCACAGGTACTCAGAATTTATTGTATGGCACGACTCAACTTCCCAATTTGTAATTGTGTCTAATATTTACTAACACAGAGCAGGTACCCATGGTCTCATGGAAACACTTTCACTGCTTTTCAACATAAAAGCATTAAGATGTCATATAAAAATAAAGTTGAAATTCCAAGACTATATTTTATATAATTTTAAGGAAGAAATTTTGATAGGAATGTCATGTTCTCTCATCAAAACATTTGCAAACGAGCGTTTGTACATCTCCGGTAAATTCTTTGCACGTGTTTATATGTACAGCCTCTATTTTTTATCATGTGTTGATACATAATATCTGACACACACGAAAGCTTAACACGTTATGGATTTTAAGTTAGAAAAAGTAATGTACAGAATACGTGTATATCTATCATTTGACGGAAGAAATAGAACATGCGAATAATCTGCATATACTTTTCTGCTTCTCCTTCCCATTTTATTTGTTTTTAAGCTTTATAAAATGTTCTTAACCTGTACGCAGTCTTCTGGGAGTTCCTTTTTCTCAACTCAAGGCTTCTAACATTTATCTGTGATTTACATGTAGCTACCCTCCACTCATGTTTCCTGCTGTAAAATATTCCAGTTTATTAATATATAGCAAATAATGCATCTATTCTCTAATGAAGTGATATTCTCTGACATATCTTACCCCTGACTCCTGCAGGGAATGTGCAGAAATCCTTCTTAGGTGAAAGCATGCGTGAAGTGCTGGTTGTTCCATGTACAAATGCCAAATTGCTTCCCAAAGTGATTGTAACAGCTCATCTTCCCAAAGCAGTGTCTAAAAATTCCTGTCGACCCATATCCTATCCAACACTTCATATTGTTGGACTCTTACTTTTTTCTGTATTTTACAAGCATAAACTGGTATCTCATTTTGGTTGTGATGGACGTTTCCATAATTAGTAGCAAAGTTTGACATACGTGTTTCCTCTTCCAGGAAGTGTCTGTTCATGTCCTTTCACAAAATATCTGCTGGGAAAATGTCTTTGTCTTCATATACATATATTGTAGATTCTAATCCTTGTCAGTTGTGTATGTTGCAAACGTCTTCTCCCAGATTTTGATTCATCTTTTAATTGTTTTGAATGTACAAAACTGAACAGAAATCCTGAATGTAGAGGAAACCCAGAGTATCAGTCTTTTCTTTTATAATTAAAAGACATGTTGTGTCTATCAAGGAAATCCTTCCCTAAAGTCAGAAAGATATCGTCTTATTTTCTAAAATACCTTTGTGTATGTGTCTTGGGAGGCATCATTTCAACTTTAGGCATTACTTATGTGCCATACAAAAACATACAAATTATTCCTATTTATTCAATAGGACTTTCCATGCCTGCTCTGTTACATAGTAAAGCCCATGTGTATGTTCTGGGGCCTCAGTTCTTTTATATCGATTGATTTGTCTCCCTGAATTGCTATCGTTGTGTTTTAAATTTTGATAATTTTGAAGGGCATATCCACTTTCTTCAGTTTCTTGGCTATTTTCACTCGTTTTAGAATTCGCTTGATAAGGTCCGTGAAAAAACCCACTGGTATTGTGTTGGACTCTTACGGAGTCTGCATTTGGGGAGAATTGACATCTTTGGGACCTGGATTTCTTCCATCTCAGAAAAGGGTACTTACCTCACATAATGAAGTGCCTTGTAATGTAGACTTTTATTTTCTCAGCATATATTTTATAGATCTTTTGTAAGACTTATTCTCAGGGGGCTTATCGTCTATATTGTTAGTGTGTACAATGTTTTTTATTTGTTTGCTTATTTTATTTTTAAGCAGCTTTATTATGATATGATCAATATAATGTATTTTTAATTGGTTTAAAAGCCTTTTAGCATACAGACATGTTGAAAGTGGAATTATGTCATGATCTTAGATCCGTATGCTATGCTACCCTTCTATTATTGCTAGTAATTTGCCTGCAGCATTTTTATATCTGAAGGCAGTTAATTAAGTTATCTATATCCATTCCTTCCAAATCCTTATGCTTGTTTTCTTCTTTCTTTTTTCCTTGCACTGTTTTGGTTAAAGAGGAGCTAAGAGAGTGGGCATTCTTGTCTTGCTCTTGGTTTTAAAGTTAATGGTTTCCAATGCAGCCCCATTAAAGAAGTTATACACTTATTTTTCATTTGTTTGCGATGCTTTGTGCTTCCATAGCCACAGTTTGTGTTTTGATGATATCTGGATATTTTCAGCTATTATGTGTTTAAATATTGTATCTCTTCCATTTTTCTCTATTGTCTTTAACTGTTACTTACATATGTTAGACCTTCTCATTTTATTCTCAATATACTTCCGTAATGTCTTCATATTTCAACTCCTTATCTCTCAATCTTCATTTTGTTGTATTGTTTACCTTATTGTATTTTCTAGTTCTCTGTTTCTCTCTTCAACTCTGTCTACTACATTGCGGAACTTTTCTATTTATACTTTCTTGACTATTTCACCTCTATGTACATTTTAGAATCCCACAATACGTGTTGGACTCTCTCTCATAGATTCATGTATTTGATTAACACACTAATTAAAGGGCGCCTGGGTGGCTCAGTCGGTTAAGCTTCCGACTTCAGCTCAGGTCATGATCTCACAGCTCGTGAGTTCGAGCCCCGCGTCAGGCTCTGTGCTGACAGCTCAGAGCCTGGAGGCTGCTTCGGATCTGTGTCTCCCTCTCACTCTGCCCCTCCCCCACTCGCACTCTGTCTCTCTCTCTCTCAAAAATAAACATTAAAAAAAAAAACATACACTAATTAAAATTTTTTTCTGTCTCTGCAGAGAAGGAAAACACATGCTTCTTGCTTTGAGACTATGAATATTGGAATTAATGTAAATATTTTAATTAAAATCAAGGAAGTACTCTGTTGTGTGACATTCTACCAGCTAAGTACTGTCTATCAGAATCTGTAGCAATAAAACTGGTTAATTTTATGCCACAATCCTGAGTCTCTGAGAGGTCTCGCCATTTAGGACACATAAACTTAAAATGCAATTTTTTCTATATATTTGGTCTCTATTCATTTACCATGACCTGACTAAAGAAGAAATCTTAGTTTATTCTTACTTGGTCATGTTTTTTTGTTAATGTCCACAATCCAAAGAAATAAAGGGTGCTACTAATGAAAAACAATGTATAGAATACATGTAGCATAGAAGTTCCATTTGCTTTTAAGTTTCCTTCTTTATTTCTGATAAGGACATCACTGATTGGCCTACGAGGTTGTGTCATTTTTATAAATATTTATATATAATTATTATATTTCGTACTAACAATTCTAGTATTTTCAGTCTCTGAAGATACTGGAAGCTTCATTTACTTATATCCGTTTATTTGTGCCAGCTGATTCTCAGTCACAGGTAGCTTTCACCTTTCATGTATTTGTGTCTCTTTATTGGAAATTCATTACTGGACTTTAATATGCAGGAGTTTTATGGGCTTAATCTGGGACCTTCTAGAAGAGATTTGCCTCAGTCAATAGTCAGGGGATGCTACCACCCCTAACTTGTCAAGCCCTGCCTCCCTTGAGGATCCAGTTCTGTCCCCAAGTCCCAGACTCACTTTCCCTGTGCCTCTGATGATCCAACTCTCCCCATTTTCCATCACAGCGCTACTGGATATTGAATCAATTACATCATTTATTTAAGCACAACCTACCTTTCATTCTTCACTGTGCTTGGTAGCTTAATTCTTCACTGCACTTGTGCATTGAGAGTTTACTTCGGAAACTGTAATGAATGGTGAAATGCTATTTGAAAATTTCATTTCAGCGAAAATATGTTGGTCTTAAATAAAAACATTTGACATTGTTGAAGGTAATTTCTAAAAACTTAGTAACGAAGATTTTCTAATAGTAGATATTCTTTTAAATTGAGACAACTCTTCTCTGAAGGAAACAAGTCCCAATAACTTACTAAAATATGTCGCTTCATTTTTATATGCTGTAAGGAACTGAACCAAAAATCTGTATGAACTTTACATTCTCCTCCATACTAATTTTAAGCTAATATTGCAGAACTAATGACAGCCTTGAGAAATGCTATTATCAATTCCAGCTGTCTCTTGCATCAAGATACTCTGAATTACAGCAATATTTTAAGAAACGGAGCTCTGAATAAAATCCATTACAGACAAGCTTCTGTTTTAATACTTTTGCAGGCTCCTTTATATTATGGTTATCTCCTTTCATCACCGGAAACATCTTAGGACAACCTGAGTTATTTTACTTCTTTTTTTTTTGTTGTTGTTGTTGCTGTTTTATTTTAATCACTTAGTTTTAGATTGTTTTGGCACTGCATCACTGGTCTTACTGAACGACTCACCCACAGTCTCACAGTCTGGACCTTCTCCAACGGATCTATTTGCTAATCCCACCCCCCTCCTCCCCGTCTCTGGGATCCACAACTGGTGTGCATCATCTCTTCTGGATTCTCCACTTTTTTGAATATGAAATTATAGCTCTGGTAGCTCAGATGTATCTAATCTATTGAGAGTTTTAATAAAAGATGTATCCCATCTATTTTACAGCTTCTTCCCAGATTACTCAGATGAAAATAGACTCCCATTGTCCTGCATCTAATACAACCCTTATTACCCGGTGATATTTGTATTTACACGTGTTTATGTCCTCCATCGATGTCAAATTCCTAAACACAGGGATCTGCTCTACATACTTTGCTGTGTCTGTTTTAAAAGCCTCACTAATTTTTTTTTTTTTTATTTAGCATCTATTGTATACCTGCTACGTGAAAAACATTCTTTATTTGATTTGGTAATTCATAGACTGGATTTGAAATACAAAATGTGACAAAACATTAGATAGGAAATTGGCTTGAAAGGGCTAAAACTTACTGATTGTATGCCACCTTGCTAATAATCTGTGGTTGTTGGATATTGGATCAATTTTCTTTACTTAAATACTTTTTAAATATTTTATTAACAAACAGTTAGTTAAATATTTTATTAACAAACAGTAGGAAACTGTCACATTGTCAACAAAGAACATATCCTTTATTTTTTTTTTTTTTTTACCATCAGACTTTCCTCTAGGGAAAGACATATATTTCTGATTACAAATATTGATTCCGGAGGGCCTAAATTACAAACGTAACTTCAAGAGGGCTGAAGATCTCCCCTTGTCTTACTATAGTCCAATCTTCCATGGATGTTTCAACCGGTCCATGCTTAAAATTCTCTCACACCCCACCTGAGTTTTCCAGGCAAAAAATAAAATCGACGCATATACCAACAATGCCAACAAAACAGGGTAGTATCAGTTGCAATGAATTTAAAAAAAATCATTTCACCTGCTTGTATATGTTCACAATATTTTTATATAAATATTACTTTAGAATACCATATTTTTCATATTTTGTTTTAATACCATGTATATAAGCCTAAGCAGTTATAAAACATTTTGGAAACGGGGTTCTTCTAACAGACCCTACGTCTAAATAATCCTTCCCTCTGTGCAGCTTAAGTTAAATGGATCATGTCTCTCTAGGGGCGTCATTTCAGCATGTTTCTTCCCTCCCTGCTTCTCCCCAGCAGATGAGATCGGGAATAATCCTTTCCTTCTTCACTGCAAAAACCACCCCCTTGTCCCTAACTTTATAGTTTTTACCTGTGACTTCATCTATTCTCTCTCTTGTATTAAATTTCCTTTTCCATTTACTCACCTCTGTCCCTTCCAGGACCCACCACACGTGGCTAATATAAAAGAATAAATGGGCACTTAACATCTTCTATACTTTGCTATGTATAACCTATGCATTTTACTCCTGTCTTACGTTAATTGCCTGTGTCCTATATTGTAACATAACTGGAACAGTCATATCTATTTTGTGTACTGTTACACCTTCGCCTACAAGAGTACCTGACATATAATAAAAGCTCCATTAACATTTGTTGAGCGAAGGAGTCGATAAATGGAGTCCACCTTTCACCCAGTAATTGCTGTCAGAAATCTGAGAATTACTCTCATGCCCGTCCCACGAATGTCTCATGCATGACAAAGTCTTTCCTTTGTAAACTCTAAACCTGTTTGATATCTATCCACTCTTCTGTTCCCCCTACCGTTATGTATATGTGTATTCTAAAGGAATCATTCTACCCATTGTCTTCAGGACACAGGATGAGCTACTTAGCGTGACAGACCTATCTGTGTGTTATTTGTCCACTAGAATGCATCATTTACCACCCCTTGCACAAATCCCCCTTACAACCAGATGGAATGTTTTGTAGTTCTTTAAAATACAACATTCTTCTGGTCTCTCAATCTCTCTCTGTCTCATAGAGAAATACACACCCACATCCTCCATTATACGTCTTGATTAAACCTCTTCCTGAGTGCCCCTCAAAACTCATTCGTAGACGCCCTTTTCTTCTCTTACATATGGTTTTGGGATGATCCCCTCCAGTGGCAGGGCAATACACCCTTCTATATGCTGACCACTTGTAATTTTGGCTCCCAACTCTTTCTAAGTCCAAGACTTATATATGCAACGACCTGCTCAGAATCCCTGGCTAAAAATGGAATACTAATTTTACATTTTACAGTCCTAAAACATATTTATTAATTGTCCATAACTATCCAGCCCGGATCAAAACCCAACACCACCACGTATCCAACTGCTTACACCAAAGTGTAGGGGTCATCGTTGGCTTCTTACTCCCCTTGTAATTTGTAATTTGGGTGGCTAATTTGGGTGTTAATTTGGGTGGCTTGCACCTTTCAACCAGAGGATGGTTTTAGCCTACCAACGGGTTTCTCTGATTTTTTTTGTAACGTTTATTCATTTTTTGGGAGACAGAGAGAGACAGAGGGAGAGCGGGGGAGGAGCAGAGAGAGAGGGAGACACAGACTCCGAAGCAGACTCCAGGATCCGAGCTGTCAGCACAGAGCCCGACGCGGGGCTTGAACTCATGAGCTATGAGATCATGACCTGAGCCGAAGTCGGACGCTCAACCAACTCGAGGACCGTGATATCATGACCTGAGCTGAAGTTGAGCACTTAACCACCTGAGCCACCCAGGCGCCCCTGGTTTCTCTGATTTTTATGCTTGATCTCCTAAGAACAATTTTCTACAAGGCAACCCGAGTAATTGTTTAAAGTAACCAAAGTCATATAAAATCATTCTCTGGCCTCCCATTACGTTCAAAATATAGTCCCACTTCTCTACCGTAACCAACAGGGCCCTTCATGATATAAGCCCTCCCTCCCTCTCAGATAATTCCTACCACGTCTAGTCTTGTTCTCTGCACCTCAGCCACGCCGTCTCCTTTCTACACCTCAGTCTCAACACCTTCCTCTTTTTCCTCGGGGCTTTTCCATTGGCACCTTTCTCTGCCTGGAAAATTCTTTCCCCAGATTTTCGTTTTATTACTTTATTCAGATTCCTGCTCAAACGTCAGTTCCTTAGGGAAGCAGCCTGTGCACTTGTCAAGTGGACCCTTCTTTGAGCCACCCCGAGTCTCCTTTTGGACCAAAGCTCCCTGTCCTCTGGCACCAGGATCATGACTTGATGTTAGCACTCAGCTCAGTCCTTCCTAGGAAAGAGGGTTGCCTCACCCAAGTTATGATCACCCCCGGGGGGTAGTCTGTGATGGTGGCTGTGTGACAAGAGGCACCTGGTTCCTTTGCTTCAGTTCACAAAATTCCTCAAAGAGTCATCCCAGCCCTCGAGTTCCATGTGGAATCCACTAGGGCTTTTGCTGTTAGAGCAGCCACTGCAACCCCTCTTTGTGCTTAGTCCTGCATCATTCACACCCTCTAAAACATTGTGTCTCAGAGACTTCCCCCATAATCTTGCACGCCAATAGCCATTCCATAATCTGTTTCTGAAGAAGCCAACCTAGGCCAAAGACCCTATGTCGCAACTCCTTGCTCCATAAGACTTTATCCCAATGATTTGACTCACCTTTTTTTCCTAGCTTTTCTCAACACCTGATGTTAAACTAAATATTTATAAGTTATCTTTGAATACACCACAGCACAACTGGAATGGGATGTCCCGAGGGGCAAAGGTTTTTATGTCTCGTTCCCCACTTTATTTCCATCATCCAGGAAATGCTCCCCATCTACATGACGTGACTGAAGGTGTTCCGTGAACACAGTGAGATGCAAAGAAACTCCAGTTTATACAGACTTCAAGCACTTGTTAGTATGTTATTTGGTGGTCCAGTCATTTAAAAATGTTCCTCGGACATCTGTTGTGTTTTAACATAGATCTCTCTTCTGAAGATAATAGGAATAAAATGTGTGCTTGAATTTCTAACACTCACAGTGTTACCAAGAGGGAGGACGGTGCACTAACAAATAAGCAAACACTTTTTCCAATGACTTCAGTGCACATGTACATTTGTCTAAAAGGTGAACTCAGTGTTCAGGGAACAGTGTGTTTACCTTTACCTGGTAGTGAAAGGAGCTACACTAAAAAAAAAAAAAAGAGAGAGAGAGAGATTTGAACCAAACTTAAAATAAGGAGTGGGCACTCGATACAGAGGAGGAACTGCAGGTGAGCTGGAATCCTAAACAGAGTCCTCTAAATGCGCAAAGGAAAGAAGATAAGAAAGAAACTGTTTTTCCTGACTATTTATGAGTAATGTAGAAGGGCTGCAGTCCGGGAACTAAAAAGACAAACGTGACGTGACGAAAATAGAATATTTTTTTAAGAGTTGAACTGTAAAGGATTTTTGGACAATGTGCTCAGACTGGTGGTGATAGGAAGCCGTCGAATAATGTTACGCAATGGAATGACATTGAAAGACTTATTTTGAAATGGTCATGCTCATGTAACGTTTCATATTTATTAGATGTGGGTGAGAACGTAAGTAGAAGATCCCAAATAGAATAGATAACCCAGACATACGTAATTATAATAATGTTTACTGGGGCGCCAGGGTGTCTCCGTCAGGTAAGCATCTGGCTCTTGACCTCAGCTCAGGTCATGATCTCCTGATTCATGGGTTTGAGCCCCGCATCGGGCTCCACATTGACAGTGCAGATCCTGCTCGGGATTCTCTCTCTCTCTCCCTCTGTCTCTGCCCCTCCCCTCCTCTGAAAATAAATAAATATACTTTAAATTTCTTCTTAATAGTTGGTTAGAATATGTGACATGGCAAGTATTATTCTTATCTCTTTAAATTGTTTTTAATGTTTATTTTTGAGACAGAGCATGAATAGGGGAGGGTCAGAGAGAGAGGGAGACACAGAATCTGAAACAGGTTCCAGGCTCTGAGCCGTCAGCATAGAGCTCGACGCGGGGCTCGAACTCACAGACCGTGAGATCATGACCTGAGCCGATGTCGGACGCTTAACCGACTGAGCCACCCAGGCACCCCATCTAATC
The DNA here is from genome assembly GCF_023721935.1 of Panthera uncia. NCBI lineage: Eukaryota > Metazoa > Chordata > Mammalia > Carnivora > Felidae > Panthera > Panthera uncia. The sequence goes on from NW_026057576.1 coordinate 72,886,872, forward strand.
TCTTTTTAAATACATTACCCCCCTTAGCCACCCATAAGTTAGTTACCACCAACCACATTTCAGAGGCTGAGGTACATCAAGATGAAACAGCTTGCTCTCGGTTACAAAGTTCCATTTCGCGAAGCAGAAATCAGTCTGTCAATAGATTGGGAAGTACCTAATTTTACTCTGCCAACTTCAGGTAAGCATCTCACCCTCCTTATTTCCTTCCACTCAGCCCTTCAGGCTCTTTCCCCAACTAGGCAAGCCACTAGCCACGCTTCCATACATGACTTACTGCTTTCTGTTCGCGTGAATTCATACGGGCAATGGGCGCACAGGCACGTTCGCAATCCTCACCTCACCTTCGAGAACCTTCCAGGACTCTGCCCAAAAGTCTCAATTAAACGCTACGCCCCCATTTCCTCAAGCATTTGAATCTCATGGATATACTAGTGTTTTCACTAGTTGATTAAGTTGTCCCTATTTATCACGTTTTAATTGTATCCTCCTTAAGTCTTCTTAATTCGAGAATTTACATCAGACAGTGAATTCTGCAGTTCCCCGTGGCCTTGATTGAATACAGCTGTGTTTAATGAATCCTGTTTACTGACCTATTAGCAGCTCACGATTCCAAAGATATTCCTGAAGCGCTTCCTTTGCCAGAGAGACTGCCAGTGGCTGGAAACACTGAGAAGGTCCCAGATCCAGGACGAGGCCTTACGAGCCACCTTTCGGGAGGTGACTCCCCACATGTGCAGGCAGTGAAGTTGGCCGAGAAGTGCTCTGGGGAAGAGGACCACCCCTCCCCCCCCCCACCCCCCCCCCCCCCCCCCCCCCGCCTAGTGGCTCCATGAAGCACCAGAAGTCATAGCTCATTCAGTGAGAACAGAGAGGAGAATTAAGAACTGAACAATATGATCCAACAACGACCCAGCCCAAATGCCTTACTCCCTATGCTCCCTGTGCCAAAAAGCGTCCTGAGGAGAGCTGATGTTTTCTGTCTGGGAGAAGGTTAGCTGGCTCTGAGCCTTCCTCTCTTGTGTGCTGTCTTCCCTTCTCCCCGCCCCCCTGCTCGCTCCAGGTTTCCCTTCTCCCTCACATAGGTCTCTCTCCCATCTCTTCCTATTTATTTACTTTGCTGTCTTTTTTTTTCTGCCAAAATACATCTCTCCACTTGGAGCAGACTCATCAAACAACCCGCTGTCCGTTGGTTCCCTTGCCTTGGCACTCGGCACCTTTTTAAGATCTTCCAGGCTACTTATTTCTTAACTCAGGGCCTGGACATTGGCTTCCCTATCTCCATTTAATGGCTGCCATTTCTCCTTTCCTTTACCCTCACTCCCTACCAGATTACATTCTAATCATCTTTTGTATTTTACCTCAAATACTTCTTTCTCGAGGCTAAGTGAAAAGTATGATTGGGGCTCCTGGGGGGCTCAGTCGGTTGGGCATCCGACTTCGGTTCAGGTCATCATCTTGCGGGTTCGTGGGTTTGAGCCCCCGTCAGTCTCTGTGCTGACAGCCCAGAGCCTGGAGCCTGCTTGGGTTCTGTGTCTCCGTCTCTCTCTGCCACTCCCCTGCTTGTCCTCTGTCTCTCTCTCTCAAAAATAAATAAACATTAGCAAAAGTTGTTTTTTAAAAAAGTCATGATTATATGTATCACAAAGAGCCATTACTATTTTTCAGGGTCTGTTTTATAAAATAAGTATTAATATATATAAGTTTATATGCACATATATTTTCATTTTATGTGTACCTATGTAACTGTATATGAATTTACATAGGTACACATAAAATACAAATATATGTGCATATACATTTATATGTATTAATATCTGTTTTATACTCATTTAAAGCTAAATTCATATACATGTAAATATTTCTCTCCAAGCTTACATAGTAGTCATTTTTATAATCATCATTTTCGTAAGACGAAACTATGGGGCAGATGTGCTAAGTAGCTTGCACATGGCCACACATCGACTAGGAGGTAGAGATGGGTTTTGAACTTGGCCACCTCTGAGTCCGGATGCCAGTGACTGTCGAGTCCCTGAGTCTAGGTTAGAGCTCTCCGATAAATGGTCCCTCAGAACTCTTTACGCCTCCTCTCCTCTCTTCTTTCTACGGGTATTTATTCAAATAATGATGTATTCAGTGCTTTTTTTCTTTTCTTTTCTTTTTTCAGCCAGGCCCCAGGCTCCATGAGGGCAGGGACGACATCTGTTTGTTTTCTAGTATCTCTGTGCTGACACGGGCCTGGCACGGAGCGGCTCTCAGTAAATGCTTGTGCACAGACTATTAGGAAAGCAGTTAATTAAACCAGTTCACAGCACGAAGAAGAATGCCAACTGCTAAAGGTATCTAAGTATAAATGGTTCTCTGCTTGGCTGAATTTTTTGTAGCACGGTAAAGAAAACATGACCACAAGCGACTAAATAAAAAGTGATATTTTCTCAAAATTATCTCTCACCTAGTATTTGGGCCCAAACAAGCAGCTTCTATTACAAGCCCTTTTTCAGCGATTTATTTTGAACCACAAAGTGTCATCTAGAGGAAGACCTATGTCCTGAAATCACCTCAGTCACTGATAGCTCAGAATGCTTGTCAAGGCCACCTAAGGTTCCAGGGAAAATGAGACGAAGAAATTGAATACATACCAATGGCTTTTTTCTTGGGAAAAGCTCCTAATTCCAGGTGTTGGATGTCACTACAAACAATACTTTAGGGTATGTTGAAAAGTAATAAATATTTTACTCACATTATGGAGCATATGAATTTACATTTATAGAACAATTGAAAATGACCATGGTCTGAGTGGTACCTGAATCGGTTTTAGTGGCTTGAAATAAAATCTTCAGTAAGAGCATCGTATGTGGATCCCCAAAGGCGCTGCAGCTCACACAACTCGGAAGAAGTTGGAAAGATGTGTTATGGAAGGTGGGCAACTCACAGAAAGGACGCATGGGCAATGAGCTCACTGATATCCAGGATGAGACTGCAGAGTTTAAATTAAATTCTTTAGGGGCGTCTGGGCGGCTCAGTCGGTTAAGCGGCCGACTTCAGCTCAGGTCACGATCTCGCGGTCCGTGAGTTCGAGCCCCGCGTCGGGCTCTGGGCTGATGGCTCGGAGCCTGGAGCCTGTTTCAGATTCTGTGTCTCCCTCTCTCTCTGCCCCTCCCCCGTTCATGCTGTGTCTCTCTCTGTCTCAAAAATAAATAAATGTTAAAAAAAAATTTTTTTTAAATAAATTAATTAAATTCTTTAATGTACCATGATGGTATGAAAGGTCAATAGCTCTATACGGATAATTGATGATACACAGGTAAAATTTTGCTTTATACACATACATAATCAAATGATCAAATACATAATTATCCAAATATATTAATATAATCGTACATCATTCATCACAACAATCATAATATATACTATATGATCTGTTATATAATTATGTATAATATACTTATATAATGATCAAGATATAATTTGTATATGTAAATACACTTGATTTTATATATGTATATGCATATGCATATATAGAAAATGTCTTAATATTTATATATTCCTGTTGGCCTAAACATCGCTTGGCTTTCCTTTTGGAAAATCCAACAAGGATTTTTATATTCATGTTCTGCTGACATTCGCTAAAACACAATTTCTTATTCTCCTTCTTCTCTCTAACTCCTCCCGCCACCCCTAGAGAGTCCAGTAGACTAACCTTTTTTCTCTTTCTTTTTTTTTTTTAAAGCTTATTTATTTATCTTGAGAGAGACAAAGACAGTGCAAGTTGGGGAGGGCAGAGGGACAGGGAGAGACAGAATCCCAAGCAGGCTCTGTGCTGCCAGCATGGAGCCCGATGCGGGGCTTGAACCCACAAACCGTGAGATCATGACCTGAGCCAAAACTCAGAGCCAGATGCTTAACCAACTGAGCCTCCCAGGCACCTTTTGAATAGACTAACCTTAACCACCCAGGGAGACAGCAATTTAGTGCAATGAGGTTTCCATCAAGCCCCAGAGTTGTCCTCCTGAGTGTGGATATGGAAGTGACACGTAAGAAGGAAACAAGCCTGAGATACTTGTTCATAAGGAACAAAGGACCAGTGTGTGTGTGTGCGTGTGTGTGTGCGTGTGTGTGTGTTTTACTTCTCTCTGTGTGTCTCTGTGTCTCTCCCTTTTCTCTTTGTTCCATCTGAACTTTGAAATACTAAACATGGGCTATGAGAGCATTGCAAATTCTATTTATCACATTTATTTTTATCTACGTGAACAAGGATCCTTTTATGAACAGTAACAATTTTGCATAAATTACATTAGAGTCGGATTAACTTTGCTATATGGTTTATTGAATTATATCACTGAAATTTCTTCGTGAACCTTTCCTTTATTTCAGCTATTCAGGTCCCATGATGATAAACTCATAAATGGAAAAAAAAATCTAACACATAAAAGAGAACACAGCCTCTGACAGTCACAAGAATTTAGAGATATAATGGCAAATATATAAATACTTTCAAACATACTGTTGTTATGGTTAAGAAGCACATTATCATTTTTCTATCTTCTATCTAATGGTATATTTTTTGTAGTGTACTCAGTTCTGCTTTTAACAAGCAAAACATTGTATAACATTTGTTGTGTAGGTGTATTCCAGAGGTTCTGTCTATAATTGCCGAATTGTCTATAATGTGAACATATCATATTCACAGGGGGATTCTTTAAGTAGAACGTTCTCTTCCTTTCTTCCTAATCTTTATGCTTAGCTTCAAAAAAAAGATGTTTTGAATATTTAAGTCATATATACTTTATTGTGAATAAAATACAATCAAGAGATCTTATATCTAAGAAATTATTTTTTTTAGTAAAAGGTTGTATTGTAAGCTTTCCAACTACATTCAGAAATATAGGGACACCTGGGTGGCTCAGTCCATTAAGCATCTGATTTCAGCTCAGGTCATGATCTCACGGTTTGTGAGTTCAAGTCCCGCATCGGGCTCTCTGCCGTCAGCACAGAGCCTGCTTGGGATCCTCTGTCCCCCTCTCTCACTACCCCTCACCCGCTTGTGCTCTCTCTCTCTCAAAAATAAAATAAAAACGTTAAAAAATGAAATATGTAGAAAGGGTATATACATATTCAGTTCTGCAGTAGCTGTTTCTGAATCTCAAGATCTTTTGCAGGAAGAATGGATAAGAAAATGTCCATGGGTTATGCATTCCTCCCTTGCTGGGCACCATGTAAAATGCATCCCTCGCAAAAATTCTATCCGTCAATATGTTTTAAATTGAGTCTTTCTTTCTCCATACCTGTGTGTGAAAGCAACATGAAATATATGGTTACACGCTGTAGATTTCAACATCAGCATCAGTCTGTTTCCTTGGAAATGGTGAGTCGTATTCAAGGAGAACAGGCTAATGTAACCCCTTGCAAGTTCACAGAGACTTAACTCTTGCCAGGTGGGAAATCCACTGTGCTCACTATGAGATTCAGGGAGGTGAGTGCCTCTTTCTCTGTTTTAAGAACTCTGTAAAATTTCTTATGACATTCCCTATCATAATTTCTAGATTATACTAGAAATTATAATATAATATAATATAATATAATATAATAGCTAGATTTCCGTTCTCACCTCAATTGGGGGACTAGGATTTCCCTACATTTCCAGGAGATGTCCAGCTCCACAGGGGCAGCCCTGCCAGCTCGGGGAGACAGAGATGTGGAGCCTGGATGTCTGCGTTTGACACTCGCCTCTCCTGTGGACTCTCATGGCTTTAGACGAGTTGCTACATGAGCCTCTGTCCCCCCCTTGTGCAGTTGCAAAATGAGGATAATAACAAATGCTATCCCTAGAGGATTATTTAGAGAATGTAATGTGTTAATAGATGACCAGTTAGAATACATTCTGACACATGCGTGCTATATAAGCCTGAGGATTATTACAGGAACTATTTGCAATGAAAAGCACGCCATTGCCTCTGTTTTCAGGGAAGGTACTGTGTAGGCGCTAACACAGCTCGTTCTTCTTTGGTTTTCAGTGATAATGCATGCCACGTGTCAGCGTTTCCATTAGTTCATCTAGTAAATACTTACTGAACAACTAGGCATCAGACCCTGCTTTTCTAACAAGGGCCGAGTTTGAGGACATCAGCATCTCTGAGCTTCAGTGTTGATAAGGCGGGGGTAGGGGGGCGGGGGGGGGTGTGGGTGGGTAATCTCACAAACACAGGAGATAAAAGGTGGCAAATGCATTAGGTAATCATCTTTGCACTGTGAAAAGACAGGGAGGGTTGTTTTGTTTGTTGGCTGGTTGGTTGATTTATTTTGAGAGAGAGAGAGAGAGAGAGAGAGAATGCAGGTGGGGCCCAGAGAGAGGGGGGGTGGGGGAGAGACAGACAGAGTCCCAAGCAAGCTCTGTGCTGTCAGCATGGAGCCTGATGTAGGGCTGGATCTCACGAACCGTGAGATCATGACCTGAACTGAATCGAGAGTGAGAAACTTAGCCAACTAAGCCACTCAGGAGCCCCTTGTTTTGTTTTCAATTTTAGAGAAAGAGAGAGAGTGTTCGAGCCAAGGAGAGGAGCAGAGGGAGAGAGAGAGGGGATCTAAAGTAGGCCCCATGCATGCTCTACATAAACCCTACTCGGGGCTTGATCATATGACCCTGAGATCATGACCTGAGCTGAAATTAAGAGTCAAACATTCAAACAACTGGGCTAGTCAGGTGCTCTTACTGAGAGTTTTAGTTAAGGCCATCCTGATATGACCACAGCTAGAACTCTGGAGTCAGTTTGCCTTATTTTAAGAAGTACTATCTGCTAATTATCGAACTTACGAGCAAAAATAAATTTCCTTAGCCTTTAAGTCTCCATTTCCTTTCTGCGAAACATGAGAGATAAAGGGCTTACCTCCCAGGGTTGACAAGGCATTTTTTTTCACAAGAATAGCTGATGTTGCCAGAACGTTACAAGTCAAGCACTGAGTGGCTGGCTTTCGGTGGATTCCCAAGGACTGGGCAGAAAGTGCTTAGACTCGTGCCGGACATATTAGAAAATGTTCAGAAACAGCCATTAACATCTTATGTCCTTTGACGTCACATGAATCTGCAGCCGGTTGAAAGGATGGCCACTTACCAGCAGTAACGTTTCCAAAGTAGAATTTAGTTTCCTGTCCACGTTCTCAAGGGTCTGGCTGAGTCTGTTACTAGATGAAGGTAGAACAGAGGTGGAAGTCTTCTTTCCCGGGCAGTTTCTGATAGGCAGCTCTGCCTGAAGATATTATGTACTTCAGTGAAGGAGGATAAACCATTAATTTCGAAAGGTCGTACTAACATCCAAAGGTGCCTCATATAAGGGGCAGGGTGAGGGGCGGGTGGTGGAACTGTGCCTATTTTACTTAGTCTTCTCAGCCAAGAGACAAAGGAAGACACGATGGTCTCTACAGCCAGTGATCGGATATCCCCCCCAGAAGATTAATGAGTCAGGCTGCCCCAAATCCATGCTCATTGGTACTTGGTTAGCTTTAGAAAATCCAGTGATACAGTAATTTTGTTGAAGAGATTAATTTCGCTGTCATGTTCAGAAGGCGAAGAAGGGAATTGTAGGAGACAGGGTCAGAACGTGTAGCACTTCAAAGCAAGTGGAAGGAATTTAATGTTTTTTTTTTTTTTTTTTTTTGAAAACTGATGATAAGCGAGCTAACAGTTTCAAGCATGGGAACGTCATGACACACAATGTGTGGTTTTCCAAGTTCACTTGACTGCTAGGCTGAGAGCACACAGAAGGGGTAAGAGCCAAGCAGAAGCCAGTGAACGGGGCTATAGTGATAGACCAGGCAAGATCCAGAGGTGCCTGGATGAGGTTGTAACAGTAAAAATGCGAACAGTGGGATAGGATGTGTTACATAACCTGCACTTCACTTCTCATGCAGCATCCCCGACCTGGGAATGTATAACTTCAGGCAGTAAACAAAAAAAAAGTAGACGCAATGCAAAAAAGTCTTGATTTTTAACTTGAGCAACCTGTTCTACTCATGGAAATAGGGAATCGGAGGGAGGAAATTATTTCAGAAGTGAGAGGATTTAGAGTTGTTTCTACCTGGTTAAAACTGAGATTCGGGTGAGATATTTGTATCACCAGCTAAGCAACTGGATAATGTACCATGCTAGAGTTTGTGTTTGGAAATATTAGACATCGGCTTGAAAATGTTGACTTACATGTAGCATCTTGTCCAAGAGAAGAGTTGGGGTTGGTTACAATTTGTAATTAAAGTGCTACATGCTCTGACCCTGCCTCATACCATTGTCTTATTCGCCTTCTGAACATGGCTTTGAAATGAATCTGTTAAGCAAAATTACTGTGTGAATGGATTTTGTAAACCTAGCCAAGTAACAATGAACACGGGTTGGGAACATCCTGATTCATTAACCCTCTGGGGGATATACTATGTCTGAAGGGAGACACCCAACAGGAGAACACATTTAGAGGATGCAAAAGAACCTTGAGGAATGTTATCATTGAGAGGCATTAGCAAAGAAGAAGGAGAGAACCATGTGAGGTATGATGAGAGGCAGAGAATGCGGTGTTCTGGAGGCCAAGAGATGAAAGGAAGTTTTTTTTTTATGAGTTTTGCTGAGATATTGCTGAAGAAGAACTCAGAGGCCAGTGGATTTGGCAGCATGGACATGTCTGGAGACCTGGATGGGAGTAAGGTCAGTGAGTGACGTGGCTGAGTATGTTTTTAATGACAAAAGGAACAGCAAGGGTGAATAGGCAGACATTTCAGGGGGTTTTGTTGAGAAAAGGTGTCCAGAATTGGATTGGGAATTGGAAAAGAAAATAAGGTGAAGGTGTTTTTTTATTTTATTTCATTATTTCATTATTTCATTATTTCATTATTTATTTATTTATTTATGTTTATTTATTTATTTTGAGAGAGAAAGAGAGAGTATGAGCAGCAAATGGACAGAGGAAGAGAGAGAGAGAGAGAAAGAGAGAGAGAGAGAGAGAGAGAGAGAATCCCAAGCAGGCTCCATGCTTTCAGTGCAGAGCCTGATGTGGGGCTCAGTTCCATGAACCATGACATCAGGACCTGAGCTGAAATCCAGAGTTGGACGCTCAACCAAAGGAGACACCCAGGAACTTTTTTTTTCATTTTTTTTAAAGATTGGGGATATTGGGTCTTGTTTGTGGGAAGGTGAGGATACTCTTATGGAGAGGAAAGAATTAGAGATGCAGAAGAGAAATTGCATAATTGTGAAGAAAATTCGAAGAGAAGGCAATATGGAGTAGGGCATATAGCATAAGAGGAGTAACTGATCTCTGGTAGAAGTAAGGACTTTTATCCTTAGAAGACCAAGGGTAAAAAGTATAATTTTAGAAGCACTTAGGTGTCAATTTTGGTGGTGGGGTGATGAGCACATTTTTAACAAATGCTTTAAAAACTGTTTCCTACTTCAAAGATTGTAGACAGGAAAGCAGGCTTTTCCTGTGTATGACCCCAGGAGGCATCTCTAGACTGTCCCTACAAAGTTGAGTCCTGGACCTCCCTCTTCAGCAGACCTGTGTCCTGTTCAATTCCCCAGCAACCAAGGGTCCAGATCCTGGGGAACTGGTATGTCCTAGCACTCCCCTAGACAGAAACTTGAAGCCAATACACCTGTTCCCCACTTAGAATTGCATTCTTAGGCAAAGAAGTTTCTTTCTGAGACCCTATGCTTGCAGGGCCCGGGAGATCATTTGTGGGATGCCTGGACATGGGAACTATGCACCTACTTAAACATTGCCCGCAAGTTCCTGAGCTAAGCGATACTTGCCAAAGTCATGCATGCAAACTGGAATGGATAGTGCTGTCCTAGTCCACAGCATGCGGTTTAGGCTGGGTCACCCCAATGCCTGGAGACATCCCCTAAGGATGAGGGTAAATTGTCAGAATAGACAATCATCGGGGCGCCTGGGTGGTTCAGTCAGTTAAGTGTCAGACTCTTGATTTCTGCTCAGGTCATAATCTCATGGTTTGCAGGATCAATCCCCACGTCTATCAGTGCAGGGCCCGTTTGGAATTCTCTCTCTCTCCCTCTCTCTCACTGCCCCTCTCCCACTTGCATTCTCTCTCTTTCTCTCTCTCTCAAAATAAATAAATAAAACATTTTTTTAAAGGCAATAATCGGGGCGCCTGGGTGGCTCAGTTGGTTAAGCGGCCGACTTCAGCTCAGGTCATGATCTCGCGGTCTGTGAGTTCAAGCCCCGCGTCGGGCTCTGTGCTGACAGCTCGGAGCCTGGAGCCTGTTTCAGATTCTGTGTCTCCCTCTCTCTGACCCTCCCCCGTTCATGCTCTGTCTCTCTCTGTCTCAAAAATAAATAAACGTTGAAAAAACAATTCTTTAAAGGCAATAATCAAGTGGTCACATTGCCTGTCTCTGTGCCACAACTTCCTTGGAGATAATGGAAGCAAACATCCACTGGAGTGTGATGGTGAGTCACTCTGAACACCAGATGGCTCAAAAGGGTGAGTCACCTACTTCCCAGGTGCTCACAGGGCCCATAGGGCACTAAAGCTGATGATAAGGCTGGCTATGTAGGAGACACGCTAACAGGATGGGAGAGGGGACACATATTTGCCACAAGGCCATAACATTCCCGGGTGGGCAGATCACTCAGAAATCCTAAAACGCCAGGGACATCTCTGGTAACGAGGCTGCCAACAGTTCCATCATGTGGGTCCTTCGCATAAATGTGGATGTCCTTCTGAGCCGTAAGGAGGAGAAAAAGGCAAAACCACTGAGAATCTTTGCCAAGAGATAAGGAAGGCTACTTCCCATGAGAGTGCCAAGTAAGAGAGGAATCTCTGGATCCAATGGACACATCCACACAGTTGAGTAGAATCTGGGGATGGGAGACAGTTAATTTAAAACTCTCATTGCAGGTTTAATTGTGTGAATTCAGTAATTGGGAACAGACAGCCATACCTATTTATTCCTGAATTATCTCCGATGACCACAGGCATATGCCATACAGCTTTCCAAGAAACTTCCTGACAAACTCAATGGTACCCTAGACACCAAGTAGAACCCATTTACTGAAGTTACCCAGAAACAGTGTCTCATGGTATCATGGTTACAAGAAAACTACAGGTCATGTGACCAATGCCAGGAAATGGAACTCTCTTCACCCAGGTCTCTGGGTCTAAGTGGCAGGAGAAGGGGGGAGGGTGGGCAGGGAGAGAGGAGCAAGGGGGAAGAAGGTTCATCGGCCAAATCACCATACAGGCTGCTTCCTGCAGCAGAAGCTGATGTGTCTGCTGACCCAAAAACCGGGAGCCAAAACGTGACTTTCCAGAGGAGGCTAAGGAACCAGCATCTCCTGGATCAGTCCTCATTCTGGCCATGAGTCCTGGCACCAAATGGTGCTTGCTGATGTTCCCCCGAGCACCGTACACAATACGTTGACCAAAGCACATCAACAGTATGTTCAACGTATGTATCAGTGTATATATCAAATATACACTCACTGCATATTCTTATTGTGACCTGTGATCCATCAATACTTTCATATGTTTAATTCCCACTAACTGTATTGATAACATGTAGTAAGATTAGTTCTCGACAAAGATGATAAGACTAAAAACATTGCAATGTTCCAGCCCAGCAGCTGGAGGTCCAGAATCTCTTGACAACAATCTGTCATCTCAGTGTTCAGATGCGGACAGTCATTGAGCCTTGGGCTCTGACAGTGTCAGGGCTCTACTTCTCCTAGATGATCCATGCAGGCGATTGTTACACCATAGTCAGCCGCATCGGCGTCCCTCAACAGTGAGGTGTGCCTGTCCTTTTTCCTGTTTAAATTTATGTTGACTTTATGTAGTTATATTTTTCTAATAGTATTGTGACCTGGTTATATTGCTTCTGGTTAATGAAGTGATCAAGATTCCTGTCTTTGGAGCTAAGTTGCAAACACATCACATGATGTTGAGACTTTTCTTCATGAACCTCAGTGAGATGGGAAGAGGCATCAAAGATGATGGATGAGTAGGAGGACCCCAGGCTCATTTTTTCCCAAGAACACAGCTAGATAACCATCAAGTCATTGTGAATACTCTGAGAAACTGAACTGAAGGCCGACAGAACAACAAACTTCACAACTGAAGGGAGAAAAGAGGTCACATGGAAGAATGCAGGAAGTATGGAGATGTGGTTTAGGGGACAAATGGATCACAGGAGCCATGGTCAGGGAGAAGGAGATTGGAGCACACTGAGGAACGCACACGAAGAACGTTGTCCCAAAGCCATTGGCTTGGAAAATGAGAGAGACTGAAATTCATCAGTTCTTACAACCAGCAGGGCTTAAAGCCTGGAGTTTTAAAGGTCAGCAAGCTTGGCTGAAATAGAGCCAGGAGGGCACTGAGCTGCTCCTGGAGAGAAGGCACAGAAACAACCCTGGATCTGACAGCATGGAAACAGTGATCTGAAAAATGCCTGGGGCACACAGTGGGAGGTTATTTGCTAAAACCACTTCTTTGAGAGGCAGCATTCAGAGAGCTGCCTCTCAAGGAACAAAAAAGCTAGCTGGCACCTTTCCCTCCCCTGCCCCTCAGCATAAACACAGAACCACCTGAGGGAAGCAGTTCAGCTTGGACATTAGCTGCCTAACTTGCTTAAAGCACCACCACCCTGTGCTCTGGCAGGACTGCCCTTTTCCATCAAGCTTGCCTCAGTCCCAGCATGGTAAGCCCCTCCCCTAGAAGACCAGCACAAATGCCTGCCCACACCATATCTGTCAACCAGAGAGTTCTTCAGGTCCTCGATTCTGATGAAGTTGGTGTCACGTCTCACTTCACAAGCAGGCCAATGCACACCTAGCTAAAACTCACCACATTCAGGCCAGGGGCCAAACATTGCTCACTGCAGGCAAGGAGAGTTTCTGCAGATGACTGGCTTGAAGGAGAGAGCAGCCAAACACAGTAGTAGAGTGCCTCTTTGAAGCTCCAGGCCCTGGGCACCACATGACCTCTCTCCACAAAACCATTTCACTCAGGAACAGGAAACATAACTGGCTTTTCTAACTCAAAGAAGAAGGCAGAGACTTAGAAAAAATGCCAAGATAAAGGACTTTATCCCATATCAAAGAACAAGATAAGACCATGGGCAGAGATCTAAGCAAGACAGATATAAGTAACATGCCTGATGGAGAACTTAAGGCAACAATCTCAAGGATACTTACTGGGCTTAAGAAAAAATTGAAAGACAGGAGGGAGAACTATACCACAGAGATAAAGGACTTAAAAATCTATCAGAGGTGAAGAATGCAATAAACAAGATTGGAAAACACTTGATGAACAGCATGCTGGAAGAAGCATAGGAATGAATTATGACCCGGAAGACGAAATAATGGGAAATAATGAAGTTGAACAAAAGAAAGATGAATCACACAACACATGAATAGACTTAGGGAATTCACTTACTCGATCAAACATAGTAACATTCATATACAGGAGTCCCAGAAGAAGAGAGAGAAAGGCGCACAGAAAATTTATTTCAAGAGATAATACCTGAGAACTTCCCTAATGTGGGGAAGGAGACAAACATCAAAATCAACAAAAGCAGGCCAGTACCAAGACATACTGTAACTAAATTTGCAAGATATAGTGATAAAGGAAAAATCTTAAAAGCAGCAAGACAAAAGAAGTCCTTAACTTACAATGGAAAACCCATAGGGCTAGCTGGAGATTTCTCAACAAAAACTTGGCAAGCCAGAAGCAGGTGGCATGGTATATTCAAAGTGCTGAATGGGAAAAAATTTGCAGCCGACAAAGCTCTACCCAGCACACTATCATTCAGAAGAGAAGGAGATAAAAGGATCTTCCAGACACACACACACACACACACACACACACACACACACACACAAAAACTAAAGGAGTTCATGACCACTAAAAGAGCCCTGCAAGAAATATTAAAGGGGACTCTGAGTGCAAAGGAGAGACCAAAAGTGACAAATACAAGAAAGGATCAGAGAAAATCTCCAGAAACAATGTCAAAATAAATAAAATAAATGGCAATATATAAGTAACTCTCAAGAATTACTTTGAACATAAATGGATTAATGCTCCAATCAAAAGATGCAGGGTGTCAGAATGGATAAAATCAAACAAACACCAAGATTCATCTATATGCTGCCTACATAAGAATCATTTTAGACCTTAAGTCACCTACACATTGAAAGTGAGAGAGTAGAACAACATTTATCACACAGATGAATATCAAAAGAAAGTCAGAGTAGCAATACTTAATATTGAACAAACTAGACTTCTGTTTCTGTACTGCTTTTATCCTGCTTTAGTATCAATGTGTTCCCTTTATTCCATTATTTGTAAGATGTTGGTAAAGATTGTTGTAAATATATATTTTTTAAATGTTTGGTAGAATTGACCAGTGAAACCATGTGATCTCGGGCTTTCTGTGCTGGGAGAATTTTGATTCCTAATTCAACTTTTTTCTTGTTATTAATCTAAGAAGATTTCCTATTTCTTGCATTTAAGATTCACGATCCAAACATGGTAACTTGTGCATTTTAGGAATTATCTGTTTTTTTTCCCTAAGTTATCTGATTTGTTAGTATATAATGGCTTATAGTAGTTTGTTATTACATTATGCATTTCTGTGATTATCTATTGCTTTCTATTTCTAATTTTGGTTTCTGAGTCTTGTCTCCAATTTTTGCTTAGTAAATGTAGTTACAGCATTGCCAATTTTGTTTATTTTTTTGGCTGTTTGCAGATTTAATCTTGTTCATTTATTTTTTAAAAATCTGGGTATTACTTTCAAAGCTGTTTTTATTTATTCTGCTCTCTATATTATTTAGTACTGTCTGTCATTTCCTTTCTCTACTAAATTTCAGCTAAGTTTCTTCTTTTTCTAATTCCTTGCGGTGTGTTGTTTATTTGTATTTTTTATTTTAATATAAGCATTTTTAGCATAAGTTTCACTCTAGCATCTGCTTTTGCTGCACCCCATAGGTTTTGAAATATTGTGTTTTCTTTTTCTTTTGCTTTGATATATTTTGATTTGCTGTTTGTTTTCATATTTGGCCCATTGCTTGGGCAGTAGTGTGCTGTTTAAGATTTGCATATTAAATAAATAATACTTACATTGTAGATTTTCCAGCTTTGATTTATTGTTGATCTTTAGCTTTGTAGCATTGTGGTTGGAAACTATATTTTGTTGGTATAATTTCAGTCTTCTTAAAGGTGTAATATTTGTTATGTCTTTTTTAATGCGGTTTAACCAGGAGATTCTTCTGTGTGTACTTGAAGAAAAGGTGCATTCTATTTGTCTTGGATGAAATGTTTTATATATGTATATATCTAAAAGATATATATATATATATATATATATATATATACACACACACCTATATATATATATACACCTATACACACACACACACACACACACACATACACACATATATTATATACATATATATATATATGTATATCTTTTACAATCATGTATTTTGAAGTATGCTTCAAAAAAATGTTTTTGTTGAAAAAATAATAATAACTTTAACTGAAGATACTCATTTAAAATAAATAATATCAAGGTGCCTGGGTGGCTCAGTCAGTTAAGCATCTGACTCTTGATTTCAGCTCAGGTCATGATCTCATGTTTTATGAGTTTGAACCCTGGGTCAGGCTCTGAACTGACAGTGAGGAGCCTGCTTGGAATTCTCTCTCTCTGTTTCTCTCTGGGTGTCTCTGCCCCTCCCCCACTGGTGCTGTCTCTCTCTCTCTCTCTCTCTAAAAATAAACTTAAAACAATAATAAAAATTTAAAAAAATAAAATAAAATGAAGCATATCAAGGGAGGTGGGGGGATGGGCAAAATAGGTGAAAGGGATGAAGAGTATACTTATAATAATGAAAAACGAAAAATGAATGTACAGAATTACTGAATCACTATATAGCACACCTGAAACTATTATAATAACACTGTATGTTAACTGTACTGGAATTAAAATAAAACCTTAATTTTAAAAACTTGGTTTTTTAATTTGGAAATGGTGGTTTGGAAATAGTTTGGAAATTAAGTTGGAAATTGTGGTTTCCACGTTTAGTCCCATTAGTAAATGTAAGTTCATTTTAGTCTAAAGGAAAATGGCTGATAGACAAAGAAACACACTCGCAGTCACACACACATACACACACACACACACTCAGAGAGAGAGACTGAGAGAGGCTTTGAGAGAGCAATCGAGGGAGACACTCAAAGGAATATACATGTATTTCACTGGATTTTGGTAAGTAAATGAACAGTGTTAATTATTCATGTAGGGTTGTACTTATGTTTATACTTTAATACTAAAATACCATCATGATAATGAATACTTGACGATAAATAGTCCTCATGTTTTTAGCGACTAATTTCTAATTATAATGCATGTCTAATATTTTTATTGAGATATACTTTGGAAAAATATTTGACTTTTTATAGTACCAATACATTCTTGGTGATGCATTTAATAAAAGTGTGTTGAAATCAAATAATACTAAAGCAAGTATAAAGATTGAAATGATATTTGGCACTTAGACCAAAATTTCCTAGGGTTCTTTAACAGAATCCTATATTGTTTCAATATTTATTTCTCTGAGCCCCATTTTCTACATCACTAGCATGAAATAACTGCATTTTGATCCCCACAATCTTTTTCTCCTGCACTGCACGATAATTATATATATATATATATATATATATATATATATATATACCTAATCTCTCTTCCCAATACCTCCCTTTCTCTCTTTCTTTTTCTCTCCATACTCAAGTTCAGTCATATTTTTAGTCTTATTCCTATAAATCACAATTATCCCAAAAGAAAAAATAATCCAAACATTAAAATTTCCATTATTTAAAAAAATAAGAAGAACGCACAGAGAGAACTATCTTTCTTTCTAGAAGAAGCCTTTGAACCAATAAAAATATTCTGTAACAGAATATTACACTCTTGTAAAGAAGGAAAATTATCCCTTTATACACAAAGAATCGTTTCATTTACTACCCATAATACTGGTCTTGATTTTGGAAACCAAAGCAAACAATGCACATTACATTTTAAACGTTATTAAAATTTGAGGTGCCTGGGTGGCTCAGTCTGTTAAGAGTCGAACTCTTGAGTTTGGTTCAGGTCATGATCTCCCAGTTGTGAGACCAAGCCCTACACTGGGATTCACACTGAGCATGGAGCCTGAGTAAGATTCTCTTTCCCTCTCCCTCTGCCCCTCCCCTGCTCATGCTCTCTCTCTCTCTCTCAAAAAAAAAAAAGTTATTAAAATTTAAACAATAAGATATTCAGTTGGAGGAATAATGAGCAATTATCTTAAAAGTAATGTCATGTCATTCTAGAATTTTTATAGCTTAAGACTATCATTCAGATTCAGTAAGTTGATGATGTGTCAGTCATAGAGTCCATATGTGAAAGCACTTTGGGCATGTGTTTTGTATTCTGCTTCAAACAGGAGTTAATATAATATGATTTTATTCAGAGCATAATTTTGTATCAGTGATTCAAAGAGATGTATGTCCATAATGCTGGTAAAATATTTCGTTTCATTTATTATTTCAGTGAATAATAAATCAAATGCAGTGAGAGAATATTTAGGGTATCTCATCAGCATGGAGATTCGTTTCTATTATTCTAATATATATAATACATATAGGTTATAACAACATATATTATATATTTACATAATAAATATCCCATTATTAACTATTAGGGGTGTTGAATGATTTCAATAATCCTTCTTTTGTCCCTTATACCTAATTTAAATATATGCTTTTTTCAAAATACTTTTGCTATAATAGTATCTTGCTTAGTATTAAATTTGTATACAATTTTGGATGAATTTACTGCAACCTGGAGCTGGCTGCTGGCTAGGTTTAGAGAGAGGGCAGGTAGCAGAAAATCAGAACCCATGTAACTAGGGTGCATATGGATTAAACAAATATGACTGCCATTAAGACCCTGTGCTAATCAGTCAACCAGCCTTGAGATAAAATGCTAACAGAAATCCCATATGAATTCTCTGCTTTCAGTGGTGATTGCTTCTACGTTTGAAATCACCTCATCCTGCTGTTATGTAAACTAGCTGCTTATACTACAGTCATAAGCTTCCAAAAGGACGGCTTGTTCCAGGAGAGGAACAAGATGAACAAATCTATCATCTCTATTTATTTTCTGATTACTTACTATTTTAAAAAGTCAAAGGTATTGGGGCATTGGGGTGGGTCAGTCCATTAAGCGTCAGACTCCTGACTTCAGCTCATGTCATGGTCTCATGGTTCTTGAGATGGAGTCCCACATGGGGCTTTGCGTTGACAGCCAAGGCTTTGTGTTGGAGCCTGCTTGGGATTCTCTCTCTCCTTCTCCCTCTGTTCCTCCCCCAGTAGCACACGTGCATATTCTCACTCTCTCTCTCAAAATAAATAAATATTAAAAAAATAGATCTCCGTTTCCACTAAAACAAATCATAGTTCTTAATCATAACTTTAAAAGAAACCCCATAATACAAATATTGTAAAAACCAGTGAGGTGGGGCTTTTTGTCCGGAAAGAGTAAACACGTTCAACTTTTTGGGAAAGTATTTGGACAAGGCCAAGGAATAGCCTTACACGTGTCTACAAATTTCATCTTTTCTTTCCATTTCATGGTTTTAGTCTAAGAAACTCTGAGAAATAGATGTGAGAAAGCAGAGACAACAAGTTGGAGAGAGCAATTACAAACCATTCAATTTTCCGAGTAAGATCAGGGTTTGCCCTGTTGATTTAAATGGCTCTTAAAGGGGACAGGGATTATTTTCCCTGTTACTGATTTAGTATTTACTACATTAGTAGAAAAATGACAATCTTCGTAATTTACCTTCAAAAAATAAAATATAACGATTGTCTCCAAAACCTAGTTTTAGGGGACAGACCTTGAGCTTGAGGACACAAAGGTCATCACGGCTTTTTCCTTTCCGTTCTTGGATTTTGCTGAATAATAAATGCAGCGGCTTCTATGTCCTTCTGACCAAAACCATGTTTGATACACTCTCTGAAAATGAAAACATTTAATAAATATCAAACTTTTATGCTTCAATATTCTTTGTGGAAGTACTTAAGCATTTTGAAGTATTAATCTTGGAAGAGAGAGAAGAAATCCTGGCAACTAATTTTCTTTCAAGGTTATATATTCTTTAATTATCACTTGTCTACAGAAAATAGAAATATCTTATTTAGGGCTCCGAAGTGCACATTCAAGCTGCTGACTCCTTTTGAGAAGTCGGCAAGGTATCTCCAAAAATTCAAATGCAGAAATTGGGTTCGTTTTATTTTATATATTGTATGAATATGACCATGAGATGCCATGTGTATTTATTCATAAGAGGGAAAGGAGTAGCTTGATTTAGGTTAGATCCTGTGTGGGATAGTCTCTTTTTTCTGGATAGAGAAGGGTTTCGGGGAGTAAAGTGACGTTAAATAGGCCTTCGCTTGACATATGATGTTTAACCTGTGATTCAAGAACTAGAGGCTGATGTGGTCAGCTGTGTTTGGGGAATATGAGAATCAATAAAATGAACCTGGTCCTCCATTGTCTCCTGAATGCACCCTTTCTTTTCCGTCTGTCCCACCGTTGACTTGATTTAGGCTCTCATCAGCTTTCCCTGCCCTAACAGAAGGTCTCCTAACTGAAGTTCTCACAGCCATTTTCTCTCTCTTCAAGACACTCCCCTCCTCAGAGTTGTCTATGCTGTTTTGCCACTTCTAAAACATGGACAAATCCACTGTGTCCCAGAGAACTGAAGTCACATGCTCTCTTTGCCTAAACATATTTATCCAAAGAAAAGTTAGCTCCCCAAGGTAAGTGGCCCCTGGGGTACTGAGAGTTTCTATTGTATAGAAGCACACTTGACCAATGCAGAAACTACATGAGGACCAGACACATAACGATGATCTCATGTGGTTAGACTAAGCGGAAACAACGTCCCATTTGTTGGAGGGTGACAGCAATCTTTTTTCTCAAAAAACTCGAAGATCACTGACACTTTCGTGGGCATTATTAACAAAGCCAGCCAACATTCACTGAGCACTGCATATTGCTATTTCAACTAATTCGATGTGCTATTTCAATTAATGCTGACAATAATCTTAGGAGGTAGGTGCCACTATTCACCCCAATTAAGAAACAAGGAAAGTGAGACACAAACGCAAGAGTCTTTCCTCCTAGACAATCAAGTGAATGTTGCAACCAGGATATGACGTGAAAAAGTCTGACCCCAGATCTGAAGCCTCACCTCCCAATCTGTCTGCTAGATTCAACCTAGTCTGTAGCACTTCCACCTTCTTTCCTTCCCCTTTCCTCCTTCCTACTTTCCTTCTTTCCTTCGTTCTTTCCCCTCTCCCTTCCTCCCTTCCTCCCTTCCTTCCTCCTCCCTCTCTTCCTCCTCCCTTCCTCCCTCCCTTCCTTCCTTCCTTCCTTCCTTCCTTCCTTCCTTCCTTCCATTTCTTCCCATAACCCACAGCCAACCAACCCTGGCAACTCCAAATGCAGGGCTGAGTGCATGACAAAGAAAGTACTTGACTCATTCACCAGACCTGACTCCAATATACACATGCTGTGCTCTGGCTTAAAGCAGAATCCACAGCTTCAGCATGTTCTAGCTATAAAAATGGGAGATAGTTTGGCCAATAGAATGACAGAGCAGCATTCTGGGAAAGAAGAAAGCTCACCTTTGGGGATTTGAATCCATCAACCCACCTGTGAGTCTTTTACTTGCTAGCCTATTAAGCTTACTTATTAGCAAATATTTAAATGAGCGTGTCAGGCTTCAGCCACTTCTAGACAAACTATGCTTATTTATACGTGGGTAATTTGGCAAACGCTTTCTGGGAGATGAGCAAAATAAGCCTGTTACTTCAATAAAAATAACTTGCAGTATGGTTGAAGGATGATAAAGTTTGAACTTAGAAGCAAAAATTAAAATTTGGAAAATTTGTCTCTGCCGTCACGAGTTTGACAAATTCCCTGCACTTAAAGACTCTTCTGCTCAGTCAGTGGCGATAGTAACAAATGTGTGGGTTTTTTTTAATTGTATAATGAAATGTGTCAACATTTGGAAGATGTGAATAATTGAGGGCACTAATACTTTCCAAATGACCAATGCGTAATTAGTAAAACATGCATGGATAAAAGATTCATTCAAAGTGACAGACAGATCAATGGATTTTAATGTATCATCGTATGAGGCATTTATTATGGTTTTGGTTGCAACTAACGTTTAAAAAAAAACCCACCATGTTTTAACATCAAAGAAAAATATCCCCAATGATTTGAAATGCCCACTAAACTACGATAGGTCGTTTGAATCTGGATTTTCATCATATAATTCAATCAAAACGCAGATTGAATGTGAAACAAATGTGAGCCCACAGCTAGCTTCAGTGAAGCCGAACATGAAAGAGATTTGCAAACATGGAGGGCAATTCCATCCTCCTCCTTATTCATAGTTATTTTCATGAAAATACTACATTGATTATAACACCTGATGGCTTTATCATCCTTTTATGTTAATTTATAGACATTTATATTTTCTACTTTCTAATTTTCTAAGTTTTAATTTCTCATAAGGAAACGAACTATCTGTGGGGCTGGTTGTCTTTGGGTTTTGAGAATGTAATGAGTTCCAACCTCCAGAATTGAGAATACAACTTTCTGAAGTTCGTAAGAGAGTAAGTTCATAACTTAGTTGTTCCCTATGGTCACCAGGGGACTCTGAGGGTGCAGACAGCCTGGGGAGGGGTGACAGGCTTGCTGAGAGAAAGAGAGGGAGGAAGAGATAGAGGGGGGCGGAGAGGAGAGATTGTGTTAGCCACCCATAGTGATCAAATTAATCCTACAGACCAACACCTTGCCATGTGATCACTCCCACATTCAAAATCCAATCTATTTGGTAATTTTTCTCTAATTTTTAATTTCGCAATTTATGAAACCTCTTTCCTTTCCAACTTCTTCTTTTTTCTTTTTTTTTTTTTTTTTTTTTTTCATAACAAAATGCAGTCTAATCCTTTCCCATGTGGCCAGCCAACTGGTTCCTGTGGTTTGGTGGCTTCCTCAGTCCTGCCTGAGGAGCACAGAAGCCCTGTCCACGCTTTCCTGATGGAACCCTCCCGGGTAACTTTTTACCTTCTTTCACTAAGTGGGAATATTTAACCTTTCTAAGTGACTCAGGTTTCTCTCGCACCTTTGGGGGGCTTTCTTATTTCCTCTTTGTCTCTGTATCCTATTTATTCTGTAATTTCTTGGTGAATTTTGAAAAACCGCGGAAGAAACAGGTTTTGAGACTTTGACATGGATTTTCTGCAGACGTGTTGAGACTTTGCGACGTGTGTAATCCAGGCTCTTTTATTTTTCAGATGCAAACACCACAGCTGGGAGAAGCTCCGTGATTGGGATCGTGTGACATATGGGTGACAAGGCAGTGTCACCACCACTGTGCAGGACCCCATCTCCTCAGGCAGGGTGTTTTCCCTGTGCCCCTTCCCTGGGGGTGGGCTCCTGGATCGCCTTCGTTCAAGGCTGTGTCCTTTCTCCACCCGTGGAAGGGACTCTCTCGTTATTAGTACAGTGACTCGATTGTCCTGCAGGCACAGTAAACTTGCTCTGAGCTATAGCTTCTACAGCTTATACTTTAAAAAGAAAAAAAATTTTCTTTTAAGTTTAATTTTGAGAGAGAGAGCGAGCCCGATGAGGGGCTCAAACCCATGAACTCCGAGATCATCACTTTAACTGAAATAGTCAGATGCTTAACTGACTGCACCACTCGGGCGTGCCTCGACAGCTTCCATTTCTACAGCTTACCGCAGATCACGTTCCAAGTGGGTGAAGTCAGGGAGGCAAATGTTTAACTGCAACAATAGTTTTCTTCAAAGATCTGTTTGCCACTGAAGGCAGATTCAAAATGTCAGTATCTTTATTTTTAGGATACTATACATTAGTGGTGACCGTAAGGAAAGGAGAAAGAGAGCATCACAGCGCTGCAGTTCTCAGAATGGCAGAGGATCCAAGAATAGCACCCTTCTCAAAAAGAAAAGAAAAGAAAAGAAAAGAAAAGAAAAGAAAAGAAAAGAAAAAAAAAAAGATTGGGAGCAGATGGTTAACCAGGTCTGTGTTAAGAAAGGAAAAAGCAAAGCCCAGTGACAAAATGAGGGTCACTGGTGTAGGGACAGCTTTCCAACAACAGCTCACCCAGCAGGGATGCCACGGAGGGAGGGGGAAGGGGAAGGGGGTGTAGACAGATAATAGGAGTGCCGGGTAGTGGAGTGGGGGGTTGTAGAGAAAAGGAAGGAAAAGAAAGCTAAGTAAGGGCAGAGAGTGGAATTGACTTCTGTGATGGCAGATGGTCTCTTAGAATTGCTGGATATAAGAAGCTCCCTATACTTGCTGGGCAGAATGAGCAAAAATCATGTGATCATCAAGGCCAGTCACCAGTGGGAAGGAGATGCTCGCTACCTCTCCCCTGGTGTTTGTAGACTGACATATGGATAAGGGACTGTCAGAGGGAAGTGGGTTACCCCTTTTCATGATCCTTCCCAATGCTTCTGTGGAAGTGGATGAGCGTATTGTTGCTCACTGTCTATCCGCTGTCCTGTCCACAGTCTCTTGGAAGCACTGACCAGTAGAAGCTTTTTAAGACTTAAGTGTTAAACCTTCCTAGGCCATGCAGAGCAGGCACAGGGCATGGCGTAGAAAAGAGGCATCTGTATTACTCGGAGAGGGTGTGCAGTGGGGACAGGGATGAGCCAGGGTAGGGGCAGAAGCCAGGCTCTGGGTTTCTGTGGGGTAAGAGAGATTTTGCTAATAACTAGTTTTATGGTAACTCTCAGTAGATTTCCTTGTGAAAAACACTACTGACTCAGATTCCTGTCTCCAGCTTCTGCCAACAAATCAATGGCCCCAGTTCTAGGTCTGGGAAGAATGAATGACAATTCCCAGGACAAGTCTGATTATTGGAGTTAAGTAGAAAGAAAGCACCAGGGAAGATAGGTGAAGGAGGAGGACTGTGCATTAGTGCTGAAGCCACTGGACCTCATCCTGGGCTGTCCTACTCTTATATGTGGGTTTGCATTGTGACCTTCAAGGACGTCCATCATCTCAATTATAAAATGGTATCAGTTGTATTAGTTTTCCTCTGGCTTCCATCACCAACTACGATATGTGGATGATTTGGAATAAAAAAATTTGTTGTCTCACAGCTCTGGAAGCTAGAAGTCCAAGATCAGGATGTCAGTTCCTTCCGAGAGCAAATCAGTTCCATGCCTCTCCTCTGTGGCTCCTTGTTTCTGGTGACTTTTTGGCAATGTTGGGTGTCCGTTGGCTTGTAAATGCATCATCCGGATCTCTGCCTTCATCTTTACATAGTGTTCTCCCTCTGTGTGTTTTTGCATCCAGATTTCCCCTTCCTGTTAGAAGAACAATCATGTTGGATAACGGGATACCCTCCTCCGGATTGCCTTATCTTAACCAGTTACATCTGCGACGACCCTGTTTCCGAATTGAGTCACATCTGGAAGTGCGGTGGTTAAGACTTCAACACATGAAGGAGAGGCCCCAATTCAACCCAGGATGCTAATGTGAAAAATAATCTCTCTGAATTTTGTAAGGATGAAAGTACTTGGCGTATAAATGGTCATATAAACAAGGAGGTCAACAAATGAGGTCCATTGTGTGAACATTTATCTGTAAAACAAATGAGGTCCATTGTGTGACCTTTTATCTGTAAAACGAAGTCAAAGGTACTGACTTCTGAGTGTTTTCGCTAAGACTTAATGTCCCAACGTGTTAATACAATACTTCTTAGTGTCTAGCAATCCAGGCCTAAGCCGGCATCCGATCCGAAAGTACGAAATGGGATTGTTAAAATTCCTAATACATGCTCTCCTAGTAGGTGTGTGCATATTTTGCCTCTGATCTACTAAGCTACAAACTTCATGTTCCTAACAGGACACTACGTTTCACAGTAAAATTAATGTCAGGCTTTACTGGCACGATAGATATTTCTCTGACTTTTCCTTCTAGGATTGCATGTTTCTCATTAGTGAGCCAAGGACTCGACACTCCTATGTAGATGATGCCCTAGGCCAAGCCCAGCATATTTGTAAGCATGCACAGCCGTGTGCACAGGTTTCAGGAGGCATATTTTAATTAAAAGTATAGATTTATATTTTAGATGGATGAACTGAAAATGTCATGTGTCTCAAAGAGACTGTCCGCTTTTCTTATAACTCTGTTTGCTGATGTGCTGTCGTATGCCTTTTCCTGATATAAATCCTTTTCCTGATGTAAAAATGTCTGATTTGTAAGCTCATTTAGGTTCTCTTTGATGGCGATTTTGGTCAATGCATTCCATATGCTTATTACAAAACGTTTGGAAATGTTATGTCTAAATTCTTTACATATTTGGAACCATCATTATTTTTGTACCATGGATTGTCAGTTTCATACCCATTGAAAAAGAAGTCACGTTTTCTTTTCTTCAAAAGAAATTCCTTTTTCTTAATATAATCTGGTATCCACCCCCTCCCTGCAAATACAACCAAAGAAAAGTTTTTCCCCCCTCTTTAAGGCCTACAAGAATCTTCTGCTACTAATATTTTTACTATTAAATATAGCTTCTATTGTTTCAAGCTGTATTGAGGAAGTCCATGGTCAATGTTCAAAGTGGATTAAGACCAGTATAGAGGGATACAAAAGAGCGAGCTTAAATCTACACAGAGGGGTGGGGAAGCAGGGGGTCAGGGACTGACTTTAAATCACACACAGGAACAAGTCTCAATCCCGCACTTAATTCAACATAAACGTAACAGCAGAATGAGTTGGTGTTGGCCATTAACACCACTATCACTAACTCAAATGGGAATACACTTGGGAAGGATTTTCCCATTTTACCATAAAAGGGGATCTAAAAAATTTTTTTTCATCATATGTAGCCAAAGAAAATAATTTGGATTTTCAGTATTTGTTTTGACATCTTTATATTAATAATAACGTACATCTGTCATTTTAATGTATTTCTTAAAACTAAACAATTAGTAGGAGCTTCACACGGCCCCTCTGTCCACCTTTAAAATACTTTAAGTGAATGTCACATTTGACATAAATAAATCCTAACCAGTTGGGAAATTTCTGTACTTGATATGAGTTGAAATGACCGATAAAATGCCTGGGAAATTGTTTTAAATCACTGGAAGACACCAGGTGTTTCATTAAGGTAAGTTTATAAAGATAAATGCTGTTTAGGTAATTGAGGAAAGGGACACTGACCTGTTTAGAATACGTACGTTTGATCTTTTAAAAAAAAAATGTCAAAATATGATTGCATAGATAGACAAAATGTACAGCTGGTAACTTCATTTATATTTGCAACCCAAGAAGTACGATGTTTAAACATGTGGAGAGATAGACAAAATTCATAACGAAGACTCTCTATTATCACTAAATGAGAGAATTGCTTGTATTTTAAAACTAATTTACTTTTTCTGGCGTTTTTACTGACTGCTTCCGTTTGTTTTGGCCTGCGCATATATTTCAGATCGTATTCAGATGGTTTCAGAACGTTAAGTGTAAATAATTGACCTTTTGCTTTTTATCCTGGTCATGCTTCCCCACAGCTTCTATCTATCGGACAAAGGTCTGTAAGCACGAACCATTTCTCTTGACCACTTCTTGATCATTTCTTTAGAGCCTGTGGTTCTCAACACGTGACACTATTGCCCCCTCCGGGGCATTTCGCAGTATGGAGACATTTCTGGTTGTCACCGCTGTGGGAGGATGTACCGGAATGTCGTGGATACAGGTCAGGGACGCTGCTAAACACCCTACAATGCGCAAGACAGAACCCCCTCCCCCCCAAATAGTTATCTGACCCCAAATGCCAATAGCGTCAAGATTAAGAAAATCTATAGCAAGTCGTTCTAAAATTACATTGCAAATTATTACAATAACGTCGCACTCCTGTAGCGGCCCCTTGTTCCTACATTTATGCCTATTCTCTTCCTAAGTGATTGATTGAGTTTGGCATTTCATAGGGAGTGTGTATCTGAAAAATCCAAAAAAAGCAAAACAAAAAATGCTCTAACCAATTGTCTACACAGGTCTGCACCTCAATAAATCAATATTCTATGTATAGCATGAACATGTGTCTTAACTAACAATTTTCATTACTGTTTTGCGCTGCTGATGTCATCTGCTTTTCTGATCATTATTTTCAACTCTTTCTTGCCCTTGATAATTCGTGACATTATCTCAGAATATGTCACAAAACAGTAGTAGAAATTTTTGTTCATTTCATGGCTGTTTCAACCATTTGGTTTTTTCCCCGTTGCGGAATGGTGGACTTATACACGTGAAATAGGTGAAAAGGCTTAATGGGTGCAGTGGGTTTAACAACTACAATGGTGATGATGATGATGATGGTGACAATGACGACGATGATGAAAGCAACAACGATGAGGACGACGATGAAGAGGACAATGATGGCAATGATGACAATGGTAATGGTGACAACTTAAGCTGTACTACTGTAACTAACATTAATTTTACACATAATAAGGGACACTCAGAGTGGTGAGAACTTAGCACATATAAATGTGGGGAGGTTGAAAAATGTCCATTCTGGTCTTCCCGGATTGAAGCTCCTCATGGCCATTTTCCTTTCAGTCTCACTTACCCCCTTGGGCTGGCCGAGAGTGAGTATTAGGTGAATACTGATAAAGTGAACACACGCTTGATGAATTTCAACTCATTTCAGAGACTTGTAGTAAATCAAGTAACCATCTGTTCATTTTATGTGCCACTCATCCGGTTCCAGGCAGAGCCCCGGTCAGTCCTATTCACAGCTCACTCTACTAACATAGTGCCCGGAACGTGTCGGTCTCTTTAAAAATACTTCTCAATGAAGAAAGGAACAAAAATTTGAACTAATGATCCTACCCATCTACCATTTTAACAAGAACAGTACACATGAGACTAAAAATGAAGTCGTGGGCCAATGCCACAATCTGCGTCCAAGAAGTTCACTTTAAAAAATTGTTGCAGAAGGATAAGGGTGCCTTGGTTCAGTTGGTTGAGCGTCCAACTCTTGGTTTTAGCTCAGGTGATGATCTCACTGTTCATGAGTTCAAGCTCCGTATGGGGCTCTGCGCTGAAGACACAGAGACTGCTTGGGATTCTCTCTCTCCCTCTGTCTCTGCCCCTCCTCCCTGCTCAGTCTCTTTCAAAATAAATAAACAAACAAAAATTGTTAATTGTTTGGGAAGGATAAATGTCATCCATTTATCCTCATGACTCATCATGAGTGTGTGGCTGCATACTTTTGGACAATTTTAATTTTCTATGTATCTATGTATCATCTGTCTATCTATCATTCTATCTATCCATCTATCTATCTATCATCTATCATCTACCCAGTCTCTGTCAAGGTCTCCTGGCTACGCTGATAGAATACATGAAAGACTGTGAGTTGTTTCACCTCTTCAAAGTATTATCTGTGCCAGATCTCTTTTTTCTGGTGAAAAACTTAACAAGCACTAGGTATTATAATTTATAAGAAGGAGAGTCAAATGCCATTTCTCTTTGCTTGTTAAAGGGACAGATTTTCATCAACAATTTCTTATTATTACCCGCCATCTGTGTGATGGCTTTACATAATTACCTGCATACCGTGTCTTTGATAGGCCGTATTTCTGATAAACAGAAAATAAAATTAAGCTCTCATATGAGATCCATTACAGAGGAAGCTTGGAATAAATATAGTAGATTTAATTTTTCCCTTTCACAAACCTGACAAGGCAGCTGCTGTTCAGCTCACTTATGAATCTTTGTTTAGAATGAAATTCCAAATGATGAAGCATCAGCCTTTAATGACAAAATGTGCTATATGGTCAATTGGAAAGGAAGTGTTTCCCAGGCTTCTGTCTTAGATGCATCAAGAATTAAAAGAATATGAGATAATTGAGAATGATAGATAATCGTTTTGTGCCACTGAATTTTAAATCAACACCTGGGTTAGGCACGGCGAGTAGCATCTGAAGCCAAGTACATTCAAGGAAGCGTTAGCATTTGCTTTTAATATTCATAAAGTTTTTACATTGAAGCTTTACAATATGTTCGATCACAGGTGGCACTTTAGGAAATTATGTCATATGATGGCAAATCAGCAGGTGTATGACTATTAGCATGCCAAATGAGACTGGGCACAGGTATAATACTCATCTTTGAAAGAAAAACAGCAAAATATATATTCAAACTGGATAGATAGAGAGATAGATAGATAGATAGATAGATAGATAGATAGATATTCCTGTTATAGGAAGGGAAATAGCTAGGACACTATTGTCCACAGCAATATAATGTCATAAAATTAGTTATGTTGGAGATACGTGGAACAAAATCACAGAGTTTAACAAAGGGAAAATAGCATCATCAATGTACGAAATGGGCACATCCTAAGCGTTCAGCTGTATGAACTTTGGTAATTCTTTACATTCAAGCAACTGACACCCTACTATATTGAGCATTCCAACACCTCGGGTGATAATTGCCTCCCCTTTTAATGCACCCACCCAAAACCTCTTTTTGATTTGACACTAGAGTTGTGAAAGTATGTGGACATTATATAATGAAATAATCAGTACATCCTTTTGCATGCCCAGTCTCTTTTTTTAAAATTTTTTTTAAATGTTTGTTTATTTTTGAGAGAGAGAGAGGGACAGAGCATGAGTAGGGAAGGGGCAGAGAGAGAGGGAGACACAGAATCTGAAACAGGCTCCAGGCTCTGAGCTGTCAGCACAGAGCCCGACACAGGGCTCAAACTCACGGACCCCGAGATCATGACCTGAGCTGAAGTCAGATGCTTAACCGACTGAGCCACCCAGGTGCCCCCCAACCAGTCTCTTTCCCTTAAAATGTCCTCATTGAGATTCATCCACACTACCGCGTGGATCTGTAGCGTGTTCATTTTTCTGGCTGACTGGTAGTTTATTACATGGGTCTACACAGGGGGTTCTTGTTCCTGTTTCTGCTTTAATCTAGTTTTCTACTGATAGACAGTTGGATTATGTCTGCTTTGGGGCTCTTATGAATTAAGCTGCTATGAGTCTTTTTTGAACAAGTCATTTTTATGGACATATGTTTTCATTTACCTTGGATACGTGATTAGGAGTGGAGCTGATACATCATGTTGCCTGTATGCTCAACTTCATAAGAGAGTGTGAGCCTGCTCTTCAAAGTAGTTGAACTATTTGATACTCCTGCCCGCAAAATATGAAAAGTGTCGGCTCCTCCTCATTTCTCTAACATTTAATGTTTTTGGTCATACTTCGTTTTTAGTTCAGACATTCCCATGGGTGTAAAATGGTAGCTCACTGAAGTTTTAATTTCTATTGTTTTGATAAAGGAATCATCAACTAATAATGTTGATCTTGTCGCTTGTATATTGGCTCTCATGTTATACATCTTTTTTAATTTTTAATTTTTTTTTTTGGTGAAGCAGATATGTCTTTGACCATACATCTAAAAAATATTTTTTAATGTTTATTTTTGAGAGAGACAGAGACAGAGACAGAGTGTGATCAGGGGAAGGGCAGAGAGAGATGGAGACACAGAATCCGAAGCAGGTTCTAGGCTCTGAGCTGTCAGCACAGAGCCCGACATGGGGCTCGAACTCAAGGACGTGAGATCCTGAAATGAGCCGTAGTCAGGCGCTTAACCCACTGAGCCACCTAGGCGCCCCTAAAAATAATTTTTAAGGTGAAGTTAACATAACATAAAATTAAGCATTTAAAATTGAACACCTTGGTGATATCCAACACATTCACCACATTATACACAGCATCTCCCTGTAATTCCAAAGCACCTTGATCAACGCAAATCAAACCCATACCCACTGAACAATGCTCCTACTCACCACCCATCCTAACCCCTTGCCAACCCCAATCTGTGTTTTGTCTCTATGGATTGATCTAGTCCAGATCTTTCACATAAATTGAATTATATAATGTGTGACCTTTTGTGCCTGACCTTTTCCCACTAGAATGCCCTTGGAAGGATGTGAGGGTATAAATAACAATATTTTGGAGGTTTTCCCATGTAGCCTCATGTATCACTATTTCATTTCTTTTTATGGCTGAAGGATAGTCCATCGTATGTATACAACAGTTTGCTTATCCATTCATTTGCTTTTGGACATTTAGGTTATTTCGACCTTTTGGCTACTGTGACTGGTGCTGCTACAAGCACGTGTGTATATGTACCTATTCAAGTTCGTGTTTTCAATCCTTTTGGGTATACACCTGGGAATGGAATTGCTGCTTTATAAGATAAATTCTACGTGTCACTTTTTTTATTGTGTCCTTTTCCTTTCCACTGGATTTTTGGAATTCTTTAGATATTTTACATAGAAGTTCTTTGTCAAACAAGCTGCAAATATATTTTCTCACCTCTGGCTTCATTCTGTCTTCTGATACATACAGACTTTGGGCTCTCAAGGAGTCCAGTTCATTTTTTTTTTTTTTTTTTTTTTTTTTTTTTTTTTGCTGTAACATGGGTCATACTATATGTGTGGCAGGTGGCTTGAGGAAAAAAGCCCTTTACAAAATCTGTTGTACTGCAAGCCATAATGGAATGAGTACCAGGATGCTGGGCAAAGCGGTTTCAAGTTTCCTGATCCAGAAGTGTCGTAAGTGGAAAGGAAATGACGATGGTTTTTACTTTCGTTACATGGGACACTAGCAGCTGTGGTGGTTTCCTTTTCAAGACAATTTTTTTTTTTAGTTTTATACCTTTATTTGACGATCAGCGCAGCTACGTCTCATCCACAGTAACTGCCTGTAGGTTTTTGAAACTGGTGACGGGTACATAGGTGACCAATGCATACAGCTTGTTTGGTGAATCTGCCTCCTCGTTACATTTTCTGGACAATCACACCTGGATATGGTCTGGAACGTTCCTCGTCCCATTGGCCCAGACAGCTTTGTTGGGCCTGGCGTCATTGTGGACATCTGGAGCTCCCATATTCTCAAAGGCAGATTTCCAGATTTGTGTGTCTGAGGGGCACGTTTCTTGAAAGCCACTCCTTGGATGTCTTTGAGAATGCTGATGGTGTCTCCTTTGGTCACTACCTCGTGGATGGCAGGATGGCCCTTCTTCTTCCCACCTTTCTTTGCGAGAGCCATTCTGCCAGGCCCTGATTGGAAAACTTTCCTAAGCATGGTTTGGGGAACTACTCTATCAAGCTCGATTTCAGGCCTTGCCCTCTAATACCCCTCCCCAACTCTGTGAGTTATCTAACTACTTTCTTAAAAACCATCCCAGTATAATCCAGATAAACCTGTATTTCCTGCAACAAGAACTTTGACTAACACACCAAATCTGGATTTCACATTTTTTTTTTATTGCCAACTTGACAAGTCCATTATCTGATGTTGGATTACTTTTTATATTTCTGATTATTGAGAGAGCCATCTTTTAATATTTTGTTGGCCTATTTTATTTACTGTTTTGTGAATTTTATACCCTTTGTCCATGTTTGAAAAGGATTTCTTCACAGTTTTCAAAAAAGGGTGGAAATATATCAGGTACCCATCTGCCTCCTTCTACCAGTTAATGTGTTCATTCTTGTGACCATCACCCATTTAACCAGAGCCACAAGCAGTACAGGAACAGGGAAAGGGCTGGTCTGGTTATTTTTCGCTTACCCTTAGGACTTAGGAGAAACGTGATTGGAATGGCCTTCTCCAAGGTAGTGCTCCCTCATTACCATATCTAACCTAAGTATTCCCTTGTTTTTCTCTATTGTAGCATCTTCTCAGAACCAGCTACATAGTTTTCAGGGTCCAATGCCAAGGGGGAATACGAAGCCCCTTGTTGGAAAATCATTTACAACTTCGAAGATGCCAGCAGAGCTAGGCCTTCTAAACAATGGACCCTGAACAACCACGCAGGCTGTGCACTGACCAAGCTGGCCCCGCCTCCTCTTCACAGTATTTTCCGGAACTTGGCATTGTGATTATCATTATAATAACTGACCGTAATTTTCTTGTTACGTTTGTTTGATTTCTAGAAGACTCCAAGATCCATGACCACGAGCACCATGTGTTCCACTTCTCCTTTCGTGCCAGCATCCAGCCCGATACTCGATGCAGGAAGTTGAAGACTCAGTTCTAGGTGATTAAACGAATAACCAAAAGAATGGACAGAACAACTGATCTTTATGTTGTAATTTCAACATTCCGGTTGTAATTAAAACTATAGAGAGAAAACCAAACAATTCTGTGTAGCAACGAGGAAAACCCTACCACTCTTGCTTACTGGGAAACTCCCGCACCCTCCATGGTGGTTCTAGGGGTCTCATCCAGAATGAGGCCACAGAAGACTCAGGTTTTGCACCTGATGTGCATTTAGACCCACATCATTTTACCCAATCAAGGTTAGCAGTCTGGGATAATAGGGAGGAACAGCTGATGAAGGGCTCTTAACCAGATTTTGACTTGATTCATTTCAGTTTACTTCCTGATATTCAAGACCCCCCTCCCCAGTCATTAGTCCGTGCATATTGTATACATAACTTACACTCACAGACTCTATCGGTCCACAGAACATCAGCGAGTATAGAAGGCATACAACATAGAATTGGTGTGCATCCCCTTTCATGACACTACTATAGGTATGGTTTGCTCAGAATCGCTCATCATAAAAAAATAATGTTTAATTATTCAAATTAAGACACTTGTGACAAAACAACATTTTTAACATTCACATCAGGTCTTTCTCGTAATTTCCTTGGCTATAATACAAAAGATCACTTTACCTTGAGTAACTTTTTTTTCAAATTACAACATCTTCTTGATTAGAAAAATTCTAAAGCATTGATGATACACTATGTTTACTATCTGTCTATCTGACGTAGTCATGCCAACTCCTGTGCAAAATAATCACTCAGCCCTGCCCTCATTATATTTATCCACTGTAATACTGTCATATGACGGTTTCTTTATAACTATTCTTCTAAAATTGCTCGGAAACCTCAAAGCCCTTTTCCATCGGGCCTTATCATTTTATCTCATCTGTAACTTCCAAAATCTATCCTCACGTATTTCTTTTTTTTCCCCCAACTTCTCAAATTCTGCCTTTCCCTGAATTGATCTGCACCAGAGAAATGAAAGAGGTCTGAAGTCTTATTGTTCATTCAGACAAATATGAAGACAAGAGTAGACAAAATTCAGACTGTATACATCACTGTTTTTTTGCATCTCAAACCTTTTATGCTTTTTTTTCTATTCTGGTGAAGTTAATATGCCTCTGAAACTACTTAATTGGAGCACACGATACGCTTTTATATGGTACAAATAGCATTTTTTTAAACTGCTCAGAGACTTTATGTTTAATTAATCTTTTGCAGCTAAACAAAGTACAAAATTTCCCAACATAAATATATATTTGATGGCAAGAAAGGGAGTAGATAAAAGTAAGATCACGCAATTACTGAAAAATCGCACCCACATATAAGGGAAAATAAGCAATTGTCTTCATTTACCCATATTAGTATCTCCTTGGTGTCTGTCCTAAAAAATAAAGAACAGCTAGCATGCAACATGGAACCTTTTATTTACACAAGGCAAACACAGCACATCCTCGTGCTCCTTCTATTCCACTCTTAACTTGGCTTCATAGAAAAATCTTACCACTAAGGGAAAGATCACCACACTGTGTTTCCCTCTGGGGAACAAGTTGATAACTAACCACAGACATTTTTGAAAGCCAGGCTTCCGTATTCACAAACTGCCTCTTACCTGCCAAATATAGTTGATTTCTACCAGTCTAGGCAGGTGATGGAGTCCAATTTCGGTGCCATTCCTTTCCAAGGCAATGAGAAATAGGGGAAGAGAGCAGCTCTCTCCCTTCTTTGCTAATTGGAATGAAAATGAAGGCTTCCTTTCTCCATTTCAAATGACACCATGTTCAGCCTGCTGAATAAATCCTTTATTGTAGACACTCAATGGAAGAGCAATTCAATTCCATGCTATCAAGAGGGAGTCAAGGGCATTGTCATTGATATTCAGAGTAACAAGGTAACCTATTTTCACAAGAAAAGTCACCCGAAAGACAAACAGGGACTTGAAAAGCAGCCTGAGATTCTGAAGACAGTGATCACACAATTGGATGGTGGTTGGGATCCTGGTGCTGGTTTTGTTTGCTTGTTTGTTTGTTTGTTGGAACAAATTATTTTTCTAAGAAGTTCAGCTATATTACAATTCAAATTCTAAGAAAACAGAAAGTATTATATCTTCGTAAAGACCAAGAAATACCCTTATGTTTTTTGTGAGGGTGAAATAAACAGACCAATTTGTAATAGTCTGGAAAATAATTTAGCATTATTTAAAATAAATGAATCTGTTATATAAAACAAATGAATAGACAGAGACATGAAATATGGAATTTGTGCAAATATGAATGCAGCCCACACACATATTTAGAGGCTTAAGTCATGATACTTAGATGTTACATTTTCCTAGACCTAAACCAGAAAAAACAAAGCAGTGTATAGTGGGAATGGGGGTATTTGAGATGGAAAGAGAAAATTGGAGTCAAGAAAAATCCCTTTCCTAAATATATTTCTCTATTCGTGTGCATGTAGGTGCTGTGGTGAGAAAAAATTTTTTTTGAGAATATAATGCTACTTTTTCAAATGAAGTCATGTTAGTTCATTATGTAAGTGTGAATTTCCACTACTTAGATTAACCTAAGACTTAGAAGAGAGGAAAGATAAAAAGAGAAAGAAGAAAGCAGGGAGATGGGTCCACAGCACTGAGTTAGTATCTCAGATCTTCTTTCATTGAGGCATCAGTGACTTCGAGCCAAACACAAACTCCCCTTCTCCATAAATCCTGGGCTATTTTGTTTCCAGGTCTCCTGTGTGGCCCAGGATACTGCACTATAGGTGTTGAAGCTTCTCCAACGCCGGACTGCTGTCAAGCTTAATTACCTCTACCTAAGATCAACTGTCTAAAATGCGTAAGTCCGGAAGTAATTTGCTGGATTTAGTATTTCTGTCCATACAGTGACATGAAACTGTTAAATCCACCCTAGTTATAAACATAATTCTAGGCATCAGTGTTTCACCTTAGGGAAAACCAAATGCATTGTCAAAATAGGGATGTCTGAGGATCAGTGGTCATTCCTCCTATACCTGGTAAAGATGAGGGCCAAACATAAATGTCGGCTGTTTCCAAACAAAACACGGGTTGCGTTCCAAAAGGGACATTGTTTTATGCCCTGCCATCTGACCCCATGCTGCCTTGTGTAAACTCCCTTCCCAACCTTGGCCCTCTTCTGTTTCCTTTGCCTGCTTCCTTTTGTGTCTCATTGCCCTACTCCCACCGTGGCTGTTCTGAGATCTACCCTTGGCTTCGTGTCTCATCGCAATCTTGTTAAATCTCGTGACTGCACATTACAGTTCTCTTCAGATAATTTACCAAATGTGTATTCCACCCCTGCTTGTTTCCTGAGATCCAGCCCCACATTGGTAATTGTCTGCTGGACAGTCACCATAGAAAGTCACCAGCACTTCAAGTTCAGTCTGCCAGTTCTTCCAAAGTCTTTCTTCCAATTCCTTTATTTCTGCATTAATTGCACCAGCCTCCACCTCAGCCATGTTTCAATACTGGGCCTGAGCTTTGACTCCACCCCCTTTTTGTTCTCGGAGCATTTTTTTACCTAAGCATTAATCTTGCATGGGAGGCATTTTTGCCTCCATTTTTTACAATCCCCCTGAGAATACCCCATGACCCCCTCATAACTTTCCTCAAATCCTTTCCCTCCCATCCAGTGGTTTCACTTACAAACAAGTCTCTACCTATCTCTAGGTTTCTTTAGTCTGAACATTTCAAATGCTTAGACTGGAGCCCTCAGAGGCACCTGATTCTGTTCGATTTTCCAATCTTTCCTTCTACTTGTCCCTTTCAAGTAGGCTTCCCTCAGTAAGGCATTCCTATCTGATGTGCTCATTAGTGGGCCTTGGGTGCCCATCCTCATAATATTTTCCAGCAAAAACAGGAAAACTCGTTTGTTTTTTAACATCTTCACATTTCTGCATTCTTCCCTCTCTTCTATTCCCTGATTCACAGTTATCTTCTCCACTGTGTATTACCCACCCTGAGGCCAAAGATTATTCCAAACTCATCTTCAAAATCCCAATACATAGCAAAATTTTTCATATATCCCATCCGGTCAAGAAAGATTCATTGAAAAGAATTAAATCCTCTGAAAGAATTTCGCCTCTGAATTCACTTTAAAATGTAAGTGTACTGTTATTGTTATATTTAATATTTTCCTCGTAGATTATATTATATTGACTTATACACTGGTGTTATCTCTACCACTGGGATATAAAGTCTTAGTTGGTAAGATTAATCTTTTTTTATCCCCAAAGACCCAGAATAGATTATTTCCTATACTAATAAACTCAAACCAAATTTTAAAGAAAATGTCTTCGGGATTTTTCTAAAGGAAATCTATTTAAATAGTTCTTGGTTTATGGAGTTAGGCACAAAATCTCTTTCATCATTTTTTGATGATCCGTTAGCTATGCAGTTCTTTAAAAAATGTAATAAAAAGTTACTTCAAAATATTAATATTCACGTGAAAGAAAAGAAAAATTGAAGATTTTTTTTTGTACTGTTAGTTGGCAATAAAAACCGTGGAATCAATTAGAAGGGGATAAAGAAGATTTGTTGTCGGATTCTGATGTGAACTTCTGAGCCCTTTTAAGGTTCTGTGGTACTTAAAGCGCTGGCCATTTATGATGTTGGAAATGACTGCAACATGTATATCCTTCATTTGCCCTGATCCTTGGTCAGTTGTTGTGACGTGTTTCCCCTCGTCCTCCTTTGATAGAATTCAACACACGCTGTGGCTTACCCCTTCGGTGAAGTGAAAATACTAGAGATTTAGAAATTCTGAGCTCCAGGGAGCAGATGGCCATGTCATGTGCTTAATTGCATTGGTTAATGTCATAGTGTCAGGTATATATGTAGGAAATAATTAATAATTATGTGTTAAATGAACTCTAAATACTTTAATTTGGAGATTGTACCACTTCAACTGTCTAGTTATTGGGATGCACTTTATTATTATTTTTTTTTGTTTATTTATTTATTTCGAGAGAGGGGCGGGGGAGGGCAGAGAATCCCAAGCAGGCTCTGTGCTGGCCGCGCAGAGCCCAACACGGGGCTCGATCTCATGAACCATGAGAGCCTGACCTTAGTCAAAACCAAGACGTGGAAACGTAACCAACTGAATCAGCCAGGCACCCCTGAGATGTACTCTAAACCCGTGTGTCTACGCATGTTAGCATACCTACACATACGTATACCACACACTTCTTTATCATTCGATGCTTTTCGTGCTCGAAGTAGCTAGCAACCTAACCCACTTAGACTTCTATAGAAAAGCCTCATACACAGCCTGGTACAACAATTGCAGACCTGCTGGGTGCCGTCGCATGCTCATAAATCTGATGGAAATCCAAGACGCGCGTCTTCACGTGCAACGTGCTACTGGGGCTGTGGGAACGCAAAAGGGCCCTTCTCTAGAACGTGGCGCCCTTTTTAACACGTCTCTCCCTATATGTTAACTAAATGGAATTAAATAAGGAAGAAAGAAGCCTCCCCTTCACATAGACTGCCCCTGAAGGAGAACATGGAAGGCTTTCTGTAGTTTTATTTTCTTTAACGTGCCAGTTAAAAGTACATCCTCATCCTTGGTAATTTTATTGCATGATAATCCTAAAAAAGAGTGAAAACGTTAAGATTTTTTTTTTAAAGACTGCTGCAGCTAAACTCCACACATTTGCATCT
The DNA here is from genome assembly GCF_023721935.1 of Panthera uncia. Taxonomy (NCBI): domain Eukaryota; kingdom Metazoa; phylum Chordata; class Mammalia; order Carnivora; family Felidae; genus Panthera; species Panthera uncia. The sequence goes on from NW_026057576.1 coordinate 72,925,788, forward strand.
TCTTTGCACTCAAGGGACTCTATCCAATTGCTGGGAGAAAATCGCATAGCCTTTTTTTATTCCTCTTGTACATGTGGCCAGAGACAATGAAGCAGTGGGTGCCTCTAACAAGTACGATAAACAAGTCTAGAGTAGAGCCCTTCCGGGAAGGCAGCTGAGCCACCCTGTGACCCCGTCTGGAGCCATCACTAAAGCGCGATAACCAGGCAGCATTTTCAGGTAGTCAGGCTGCCATGGTTCACCCAGCAGTGACCGGAAGATTCGAAGGGTTCTCCTTTCTTTCTGGCTCCTGCCTCCTTTAAAATTCGATTCCACCTTACAGAAAGATCTCAAGCTTGTGCTATCTGGGCGAAAAGCGTACCAAGATTTTGTTTGATTTCAAAAGAACACTGGACGAAAGTGTCTGTTGGAAAAGACCAGAGGATGTCATTTGCAACGTGGGCTCAGATGTTCTACGCCGTTGTGCTACCAATAAAACAAAAGTATAAAGAATCGCTGTGCTGCCCTTTGAAGCTAAGCTTTAGCTCATTTAGAACTTTAAAAGCAGAAATATTTTCTTGAAATGTACAGACAAGTAGATAACAAAGTACCGCAAAGTGCCAACATTACAGCTTTGCTCCATCATTTTTAAAACACAAGCATTTAGTTCTGATTCCCTTTGCTCTTGAAATGCTATTTGAGTTGTTAATAATTAGCTTTAAGTATATAGCTTCAGCGTGCTTCTAACTACCATAGATACATACAAACTACTACTGACACATTGTCCCCACTGCATACCCAGGAGGGTCTGGAAAAAAAGGAAGCAAAACATCTTATTGGATCTTAACATATCCGGGTTTTAAAATCTCTATTTGAAGACATCGGAGGTGGAGAGAATCTAGCAATTGTTGAGCCATTATTATCTGCCAGGCACTGAGCCGGGGAGTTTTACAATGTACACAAAACTTCAAAGTTTAAGTTTGGGAAGAATGCTCCCCCCCCACCTCCAAGGAGGCCTTTGTGTCTTTCCATGCAGGAAATTGTCAATGGTTTTATTTAATGGGAGATGTAGTTTCAATTCTTATTCTGATGAAAAAGCAGCCCTCCACTGGAAAGAAAAGGAAATAGATGTAGCCATTCTCAGCAAACTCCCTTTTCAAAAGCAAACAAACAAAAAACAAAATTAAAAAGAAATCAATTATAATGTCTCTTATCGAGAAATGCGTAGTATATTATTATATATAATTTGTCACCGTAAGTGGGTCTGCCCTATCTGAGATGGCTACTAAAGGTTTTCGTATCCAGTGGCACCTGGGTGGTTGGTTCAGTCAGTGAAGCCTTGGACACTTGGTTTCGGCTCAGGTCCTGATCTCGTGGTTTGTGGGTTTGAGCCCCCCATCGGGCTCTGCGCTGAGAGTGTGGAGCCTGCTTGGGATGCTCTCTCTCCGTCTCTCTCTCTGTCCCTCCTCTGCTCACATTCCCTCTCAAAATAAATAAATAAACTTACAAAACATGTAAAAATGAAATGTTTTGATGTGCAGGTAGGTTAACAAAGCGACATTCGTTCCAGCAGAGCACGTAATCAGCCTGCTTTTCCTGGTATGTATTTCCTCGTATGTATTTTCCAGATACATCTCAAGCCTGTATACACACCATCATCACCTAAGGACCTGTGAAAAACATACATCTCCTTCCCAGTCTTTCAGAATTTATAGTGGACTCATCTGAGCAACCAACTTTTCATGACCTGAGCCGAAACCAGGAGTCAGACGCCCAACCCACTGAGCCACACAGGCACCCCATCTAATTTAATTCTTACAAAATTTCTGAAGGCGTTATATCTACTCATATTTACAGGGAAAGAATGAGGGTCAGGGATGTGGAGTAACGGGCTCAAAATCGTCCACCTAACAGAATGTATTGTGAACAGGGAAATCTATCTGTAAATAATCCCACATTCATTCCATATATCACACTACATTTCCAGAAGGAAATCAAGTAGGGAGCTATGTCAGACAATCCATAAAAATAAAAGATCCTTGAATGAAGTCTCAAGAGATGCAAAGAAGCAATAACCAAGGAATCTCCAGGGTCCCCACTAGGTCTTATTAATCAATTCATTCAGTAGTCAATTCATTCAGCAATCATTTATTGAGTGTCAACTATGCACCAAGCACAGCATAAAGAAGATTTTACAAAAATATCAATGAAAGAACAACAAATGAAAAGAAAAGGTATAAGGCAATGTGTCTTCATGCTAAGTGGGTCTATTAAACAAGCTATTGTTGGTTGAATTATACACTCCAAAAGATCTACTGAAATCCTAATTCCTTGTACCCATGAATGGGATCTTATTTGCAAACAGTCTTTGAGATTTAATTAAGATGTAAGTGAAGATAAGGTCATACCACGGTAGGCAGGGGTGGGGAGCATTTATGCAATATGACTGATGCCCAAGAAACACAGATACAGATACACACAGTGACAAAGGTCATGTGAGATATACAGATGCACAGAGAGAAGACACCAGAAATTTGGAGCTGAGTAGCTGCAAGCCAAGGAATGCCAAAGATTCCGGGCAACACCAAAGGCTAAGAGAAGGGGATAGAATAGACGGGCCCCCAGAGTTTTCATGAAGAACATGACCTACTCAGAACCTTGATTGAACTTATGGCTTTCAGAAATATGAAACTATACATCTCTCTTGTTTAAACCTCTCAGTTTGTGGTACTTTGGTATGGCGGCCCTAGGAAACTAATAAACAGAGGTTCTCAGTATGTTAATGTCAAATTTCTTTACATTCTCAAAAATTATTGAGGATTCCAAAGAACTTTCGTTTTTATCATCTCTATCAATATTTACTATCTACGCAATTTAGTCTCATAACATTTTAAAATATTAAATAACTTATTCAAAATAATAATATGCCAAAACATATTCACATAAATAACGTATTTAAAAATAACTATATATTTTTAAAACAAAAGAATTCAATTAGAGGGGCATTGTTTCACAGTTTTGCCAATCTCTTTAATGTCTGGCTTAATAGAAGACAGCTGGGTTCTCATACAGGTTCTGCTTTTAATCTGTTTCAATATGTTCCTCTGGGTGAAGCATAGTAAGGAAATATGGCCTCACACAGAAATATAGATACATCATTGGGAAGAAGGAGTATTTACCTAATAATCATTTTAGATATTTGTAGATATTCACTGAAGCTACACTCAAACTCAATTCAGAGTAGTGTCTTATTTTTGTTGTAATGTGGCATCTGAAACCTTACCAATAAATTTTCTGTAGTTTGTTCCATTAAATGCATTGGCCTATCTTGCCTTTTGAAAAGAACTTTTACATGTGTATGATTTTGTAGGATCATGATCCCTTGAAAAAGATTCATTCACTCAGTTATGCAGATCTCCCAAATGTTGACAAATTTTGTTGTGCAACCCCCCCCCCAAAAAAAAATAATAATAACACCTGCCAATGTCAATCATCCCAACTAAAAATACTTGAAAGGCTGTGACAGCTTCAAACCCATGGTGGCCAATACAATTTTTCCAAAATTCTAATTTAGGTTGGACGCTCAAGTTTTACTCTTCGTGGTTGTTCTTGTAGTAACATACTCATCTCACTCAGTTTGAAAACATGTCGGCCACATACTCAAATCAGGATGGACACAGTTTGTGCTTTCTTCCAAGTAAAGATGGTGCCCTAAGCTGATAGTTTAGCTTGCAACTCACCACACACTCAGCTTGCACGTGTGCTCTTTCTCTCTTTCTTTCTTTTTAATAAGATGGTTTTTGTCAGCTAAATAGGGGCCAACTGAGAAAGTTTTGCTCAAATATTCTATAGCGAGTTCTACTGAGTGAGTTTCAGATAATCTGACTTTATTTCTGCCACACTAACTACCTCAGACATTAATATGGCTCAAATTTACCAGAGTGGCTAATGGATGACTAATTTATTTATCACATAAATAAACATGCATAGAAATTTACCTATTTCCCTTGAATATTGGGGACATAATAGAAGCATAAGATCTCACCTCCATACCATCGTGTGTATTTCTGTCACTGCCATGAAGACCGTATCTCATCTTTTACCTCCTGACCTACAACTTGCTTTATTACCTCTCTTCCTCCAAGAATCAGTTCACTTGTTGACTCTTCCTACACATTTCTCTTCTTGTGTTTTATAAGCACTTCATTTTCTCATAGCATTTTACTCTCACCTATATACCACCACCATTGTATCACTGCATTATCACTGTGTATTCAAATATGTTTCCCAGTGGACTGTGAGGGGCTTAAGCTAAAACACATGCTATTTTTTTCCTTTTGAGGCTTTGCATCCAAACAACGAGGCTTCTATCGAACATTTGAGAAAAAGCATCAATAATTAATAAATAATTGAATGATGAGGGATCTAATTAATTCCATTTCCAACAGATGACAGCTATGAATAAAGGCAGGATACTTTTCATCCCATTGTAGATAGGATTTAGTTCAATTCCCTCATTCTTTGGGTGACTTACATGGATAGCATCAACCCCTTTGGCCAACATAGGCACAGACACGTCAGTGTACTTTCCGACAGCAGTTGCTATTACCCTCTGCCCCCCAAAACAGTTTGCCCTTCAGAAGCGATTTATAAATGACTCCGGGTCGGATGAGGATTGACATTATTTTTTTCTGTTTTAAATCTGTGTTCGAAAAAGAAGAGTGGGGGCCTGTTTAAACGGACCTAGAAAAAAGAGATCTTTGCAATGGGAACAAAATCAAGGTGATTCTCCCCTTTTCCTCTTGAGACTACATGGTATATTTGAGCCACCAGAGACAAAGTCGATGGGAGACTGAGTTTTAAGGAGCAGAAAAAGAGTTCTGAGGCTGGACAAGCACACGCAGCAATACCATTAAGCCCCACGGTCAAGATTTTCACAGGCAGAGAAGCAGGTTAATTTTCCGATTTACACATTTCCCCAAGAAAAACACAGCATGCAGATATTACAGGACTTTTATAAATTTTCAAGCTTTTATTACTCCAGCTTAAGTCTGCTTTGCTTTTCCGTACTTGACCATCGATGCTGGTCTAACTGCTTCAAGTGCAATTCTGCCTGCAAGCAGGTTGAGCATGACCCATGAACTCTAGGGTTTTTTTTTTCTTTTTCCCCTCCTCTATGATGCAGGAAGCGTCTTCAAAATCATCGTTTATAATCACAACACTTACAGGCTGTAGTTAATAGATGCGAGACTTCATTTTCTCAATGTGAGAACCACGGTCCGCGTTCGCGTTTATTCTCGTTACACGCTACCCACCATTCCTGTGCATGGCACCACATAAATAACGACAATAGATGCATCTCTCTAGATTAAACAAGACAGCTATTGAATGTTTAATTAAGAGCAAAGTGATAATAAGGACATATTTCCAGAGATTCAATCAACTTGCAACACATACACAATCTACCAAACAAGCTATCATAAGATAATTAAAAACTTTAGATAATTAGCTATTGTAATAAGTGCATAGTTAAGCTGATTTAATATTATCTGATTCCCTGGGGATATATGTCCCTAAAAGATGAGCTGGAGTAATATTTCACATTAGAGATAGTATCTATTTTTCATTTATAAATGTTGGGTGTATGGAAAAGTAGCCTACTTGTCTAAAGATGCTAAATATTTCATTTTAAAAAAATCTTTACTAAAATACCGTTGCAGAATTTGAAATGGCACTAAGTTTTGGGTTTAGGGGCAAAGAGTTTAAAAACCATCTGGAGATGCTGAAATAACCTGCATTCATTTATGTTATTTAGGTTGTAAAATCATATTCAATCTTGACCCACTCAGGAAATCGAACATAAACGTCCTGCTGATTTTGACAGTCATACAGCAAAAACACCCTCTAATGAGCATTTAATAGTCCCCAAAAGTTTTGCATTAAGTACAAAGCCCTTTTGATTACTTATTCCACTAATTTAAAGTAAATGCTTTTACAGATGGCATCTGTTAGGCCACAGAACGTGTGTTGCATTCATATGTAGTCATTGAAAATAGATTCCAGCTTTAGTAGAAAGATTGTACCACAAAGATCAAACATGAAACACTGAGTAAACATTTACCAGTGATACGTTTTCTTTAAATCTCTTCGTAAATACTTACCGGCCAAGAGAGTCCCGTGCTTAGGGTCTGAGCAGTAATTGAACAATACCTTGGCGAATTAACACCTACGCCAAATGATCTCGACAAAGAAATTGAGCTCCTCACCCTGCCTCGCATCTTCCTAAGTGGAGAAGCATATAATATTTCAGGCTCCTTCCAACTGTATTACATTACCTATAGGAAAAATGCCACGAAATGCTTTCAGATGGTAGAGGTGATCAGGAAAATAACAATGGCGTATTACAAAGAAAAACAAAAGAAAACCAAAGAGTGTTTTGCAGGCTGATGAGTATTCTGGTTTTTTTAATTAATACAGTTATTATTATGATTATTATTCGTTCCTTCTCATATCAAAAGACATTGTTACAAAGGACTCATGGAAAGAATACACTATGGCATTACGTAAACGAACTTCATCTATACGTAAGAAAGATTATACAAGCAGAAAACACGAAATGAACCCAGTTTTACTGGTGCCTCAGTAACCCCGTTTTCAGTGCTTTGGGAAGCACACCAGCTGCTGGCCCTCAGAGAACGATAGGCTGTAGTAGGACCCCAACGGTTCTCCCATGAACTGAAAGTGAGACCAAGTCCCGCATTTGCTAATAGTGTAAGGAGCTTCTGCTGGGAAAACATAGAAGCCTAACTATTCTGGTGTCACTGGTTTTTAAGTTTGGCACCTCAGGAATATTCAACGATCTTCAGAAGCTGAAAAAGCTATAATACTGGACGAATCCCAACACTTCCTCTCATATTTAGCGTGACTGTGGAAATTGGGCGATAATAACAAATTTACTTGAAGACTTTCTTTCAGCTCTTTTTATTTGCTTCTACGCTAAACCATGTAGCTTGAAAGCCATATTGCAATGCAAATGTGTCAGTTTGTCGACCTTGGCAAGGCTACACGCCTTGTAGAATAGTTAGCAGCTTTCCTGATTTTTATCCATTAAATGACAGTGGTAGTCCCCATTCTCACTTGGGACAATCAAAAACGTCTCCAGACACTGACACATTTCCCCTGGATTGAAAATAAAAGCAATCCCCGGTTGAAAATAAATAAAAATAGTCGCATTTCACTAAAATATTTTTAAAAAATTCATTAACTTGGACTGTGTTATATATAAGGATCCAAACATATTTGAAACCACGATAATCTGTCGTAATACTTAACACGACCTTATGATTTTCAGCCCTTGCTAACATCTTTAGTCTTCACTGTTTTTAGCAAATATTCATCCTATTGGAAATAGCTTAGGAGAATTTCTAATTTTTTTTCCTCAGTATTTTCCCATAGCAAGAAATGCAGTTTCTTAAAAAGTCTTGGAGAGTTTGAAGATTAGGATGAAACAGGTAGGACTCTTGCCTGACAAATGGCTGAAAAACTGGGATGATTATCTTGGAAGCCAAAACAGCAACAGAGTTTAAATGGAGGGTGGACATAGCTGCTATAAATATTTAAAGCAATGGCATGATGCAGAATCTGGATGACAGTCATCTAGATCTGTTTGCACTGTAAGCACTTACAATTTGCCAAGCAGTTTTGTTACCACAATCCAAGCAAAGAAATATACATGACCTTGATTTGTTTTTTAATTATTTTTCTTTATTAAAAATAGGTGATTATATACACATATATGCAAAGATTTAATGAATTCATGTATGCATAAATGCAAAGATCTATACTTCAAATATTTATGCCAAATGCAACAATGTTCTTTTACAATTAAACAGGCATATTTTTTTTTCTTCTGGTATCTAACACAGCTAATTAACAAAATAGGCACTCGGCAATATATTTATTTTTCTTTTTTTTTCTTTTTTAAATTTTTTTTTAACGTTTATTTATTTTTGAGACAGAGAGAGACAGAGCATGAACAGGGGAGGGTCAGAGAGAGGGAGACACAGAATCCGAAACAGGCTCCAGGCCCTGAGCTGTCAGCACAGAGCCCGACACGGGGCTCGAACTCATGGACTGCAAGATCATGACCTGAGCCGAAGTCAGCCGCTTAACCGACTGAGCCACCCAGGCGCCCCAATATATTTATTTTTCAATGTGCCTGATAAAAGGTTTTATTCTCTACATTCAATTGTAGTTATTGAGATTTATTTCAGCTTACCTAAGACATGGATTGAAGCTGGGTTCAGTAATAGTTTAGTCCATGGGATCATTATTAAGCTTAAACTTGGTTTCCGTTTTCAAAACTTATAAGTTAAACACACACACACACACACATATATATACATATATATGTATATATATAACACATATATATACATATATATGTATATATATAACACATGTATATACAATGTATATATATATACATTGTATATATATAATATATATATATATTTACCTGAATGAGTCAATATAGTAGCAAGTCATTCCAGTGTTTCTTTATTTTTCTTTTTTAATAAAGATGAAAATGAATAAAGACTAAAATGAAGACAGAGCCACTAAAAACTAATTCCATTCACAAAAAGTAAAAATCTTTTCAGGATTATTTTATACAAACACTGGGTCTTTATCTATTTGTTCTTATCCATTAATATTCTCCAATGTTAAACCTGATACCAAAGTTCTGGTATGTGTCTTGTCCCACATCTGACACATTTGCTTATACTGTGGAATCACATTCGTTTTAACACTGTGCTGATCCAAGAAAATAATCTAATTCATGTATCAGCTCTTCTAGGAAACACCAAGACTCCAGGCAAACTTGCCATTTCCGTTCTCTAGTTTCTATTGGGCTTGAGGTCTGTACGATGACTATTATACCAACCAATTCTACAACATTCTATGGAGCTTGGCCACCCACCCTCACATGATCAAAAGGAAACAGAGATTCTTTGGAAACTAAAGCATATGCAATGTAAAAAATGTATAGCTAGTATTCAATAAAAAGTAATTCCATGAATATTTGAGAGGAAAAGCCCAAATATTTATAAACTCTGATAACCAATGACATACGCGATATTCCATAGACAGAAGAGATTTAGAAAATTTGTTGGGAGAAACAGGGTTGTGTTTTCTTTCTTTCCTAAGCACAATTCTTAGGAAATTGTGCAGAGATAAAATAATAAACCATGGCTGATTAATTTAACCAACAGTTATGGTTGCACAACTTTTATAAAACTCCTAATTTAACTGATTGACCCCATCTATAAGAATAGACAAAGGAAAACAGATTTAGAAAATGATTATTACCTCAGTCACTGTTTTCTTGTTTTTTTCTGTTTTTAATCATCTTAATATAAATATATGACCAAGTTTAAACCTGTGTGTTGGGCAAGACTGACATTTCTGTTTCTTTATCCTGTAGAAATTTATTATTGATATCTAATCAGTTAGAATAAAACTATATTTTAATTTATTAATCTGATACTGTAACTTATCCTTTCTCTTTGAAATGTATTCAAGGTTGATATTGTCAAAACCACTAATCAGAGTAAAAGATTAATCTCTAATGTAAAAATTGGAAAGAGAGGATTCATGGTTAGAAGGAAAGGTTAGAGACTGTCATAATAGTTAACATAAACTTAACTCTTACTTTCTTAGATTCTGGGGCTGACAGGAGAAAACCAACATTGTCTATCAAAAGAAAGTAAACAAACTCACTAAAGAAACAAGCCTCTGCCTGGCTCTAGGCTCAAGGAGGAAATTGTTGTGAATCATTTCTTTTTTTTTTTTTAATATTTTTTTTAACATGTATTTATTTCTGAGAGACAGAGTGCGAGCAGGGGAGGGACAGAGAGAGGGAGACACAGAATCCAAAGCAGGCTTCAAGCTCTGAGCTGTCAGCACAGAGCCTGACGCAGGGCTCGAACCGACGAACCACAAGATCATGACCTGAACCGAAGTCAGATGCTCAACTGACTGAGCCACCCAGGAGCCCCTGAATCTTTTTTTTTTTTTTTAATATAAATAACAACATAAGTGATGATCGTATCATCAGCACTACTTAAAAATTCTGATGAATCTTACAAACTCCTATGTAATAGTTTCCTATTGCTGCTGTAACAATCTGCCATAAATTTAGTGGCTTAAAACAACAGAAATTTATGATTTACAATTCTGGAGGTCAGATATCTAAAATGGTTCTCACTGGGATTCAACCAAGTATCAGCGGGACTGTATTCTTCTCTGGAAGCAGCAGGAAGGAAACTATCTGCTTTACCCTTTTCCAGTCTCTAGAAGCCAGCCACATTCCATGGCTCATGGCCCCCTTCCTCCATCTTCACAGCTGCCATATTGGATTAAATTCTTAAACTGCAACACTCTGAGTTGACCGTGCTTCTTCACTCTTTCACCTATAAGGACCACCTGGATAATCCCCAAACCAAGGTCATCTCTTGAGCTCAAGGTCAGTTTATTAACAATCTTAATTTCCCTTGCCATGTGACATAATGTATTCACAAATTCTGGGGACAACCATGGATATCCTTGAGGGTGGGGGCAAGATTCTGCCAACAGCACTCTGTATCTTGGTATCAGCCATTTGGGAAAAATCTAAGTTTTATGATTCTTTGTGTTCGTTGGGGAGGGAGGACTGAGTGGAGGGTTTGATGTAGTAAGGCAAGTGTATTATTTTTTTCATATGCCTTAAGAAAGAGTTGGGTATCGTGATGATACTTTGCACATACCCTACAGTAGCATTTCTCAATCACAGATTATATACAATAGAATGTCATGAATCTGTGAATCTGTGGAAGAGAAAAATGTACAGTTATAGTCAGCTGATACTGAGTTACTCCAAAATAAGGTGCCTATAGGATTTATCACCAAAATATGAACACTTTTGATAGCTAAAAGTGGGTGCAATTAGCACATAAAAGTCAGGTTTGTTTATCTCCAGTAAACTAAGAGGTTATTTTCCCCATATTGATAAGGTCCATGTTATCTTATCCATCAATAAGGAGTAGTTATGGATGGTATAATCTGGCATATGTGAATGTTATCACAAAGAATATGATACAGTTGTGAAGAAGGGGCAGTTTAGAAAACAGCTTTGACAGTCACTCTCAGATACCATTTGTCCCATGTGATATTTCAATGACACTGAAAAGCAGACAAATCAACACTAGATCACTCCAGCGATCTTAATAAAATTAAATATGTCATTGTATTTACTGGATGGCACGGTCGGGAGACTTTTGGTATTTAATTATATAAACGTGGTAAATCTGTAAGTAGGGACTAAGGTAGAGTGCATATTGAAAGGGAATGGGTATAATGAGACAAATTTTTGAATCCCTATGACACATGTAATATTGGTTATCCTAAGTCTTCTCCTAAATCATTACTGCTCACATCCTTTCTTGTATTAGCTCTAATATAATTACACAGACTTGTATCATACAGTGGTACTCCATTATCTGCCCTTTACCTCACCACACTACCAGTTCAGGCCATTATTCTACACTCTACCCACATGCTAAACATTCTTTTTCTAAGCTAAGCCCTTATCTCAATGCTTCAGATAACCTGATGCTCAGACACCATCCATGGCCTTCCATTTACTAGCAATCACATCTCGAATTCTCAGCTTGGCATTAAATACCCAACAAAGCCTCCCCTAACCTTTGTTGAAAGTCATAGATCTTGGGGCACCTGGGTGGCTCAGTCAGTTAAGCGTCCGACTTCCGCTCATGTCGTGATCTCGGGGTCCATGAGTTCGAGCCCCGCGTGGGGCTCTGTGCTGACAGCTCAGAGCCTGGAGCCTGTTTCGGATTCTGTGTCTCCCTCTCTCTGACCCTTCCCCGTTCATGATCTGTCTCTCTCTGTCTCAAAAATAAATAAACGTAAAAAAAAAAAAAAAAAAGAAGAAGAAGAAAGAAAGCCATAGACCTAGATTTTTAAAACTTAAACATAATCAGTTATAAATCCTTTATTTCATAGAGAAAGAAAACAAATATCAGAAAGATTAAGTAACTTGACCAAGGTCATGCTGCTAGTGACAGGTAAAGATAGGAACAAAGGTTGTCTGACTCCCTGTCTGTTCCCTACAAATGCTCCACACTATTTTATATTAACTCAAATATTGCATTTGTCTTGAGTCTTTGTCTCAAAGTCTTCCAAATATGACTTCTTCATTCTTTATGTTTGCATTATTGGCAGAAGACTGGGACTTAACACCAAATTATTAAAGATAACAATATTGATTTTTTTACATTTAAGTCACCAATAAAAGTGCACATTCTTTTTGTTTTTATAATTTTTTGTCCCTTCTAGGTGTTTTAGAATTTTTTTAAGTTTCTGCTAAAATTTCTATTCATGTTGGCATCCTTTCCAGAAATCAGATTATTTATGCTTATTATATTTGTTTCCTACAATAAGCTTATATGCTGTCTTTCTTATGCTGATCTTTCTCCTTTCTCTCCTTTCCCTTTTTATCTTTATTATCTCCTTTTAAAAACTTGTCTCTTTTTTTTTATATTATATCTTATGATATTCTAGAAAGATTTTCTGATGGCTCATGAGAAATCCTGTAGGGTAATAGGATGAGTTGAAAATAAGGCAACCAGAGAAGTACAAACATGGATGGGGCAAAGTGATGCCAGAACTAACACCAAGAATGCAAATTACAATGACGTGTGTGTGACTATAACTTTACTCTTAGCTTTGTGTCAAGGAACATGAAGTGAGAAGGCATGTCAGCAGATGAATTTCATGTTCACAAAATTATTTGTACATAAACAAAGAAGATGCTACAATTGTCCTGGAAAATTATAAATGTTCTGGCAAATAAGATTATTGGAACTTTTCCTAAAGAATAAATTATATAGTAAACTCTATTTTTGACAACACACATACAAATGTTTGCTTATTAAATATTGACCATCAATTTTAACTATTGATCTCACAGGAAAAAAGAGAGAGAGAGATAGGAAGGAAGGAAAGAAGGGAGAAGGCAGGGAGGGAAAGGAGAAGGAAGGAAGGAAGGAAGGAAGGAAGGAAGGAAGGAAAGAAAGAAAGAAGGGTGAATTTAGGGACTTCTAATTTTAGTTCTGAGATATAGAGCAGGAAAGAGCATCATTCTCAACCATAAAACATGAAAGAAAGAAAAAAAACATGGACAAACTACAGATATAAGACTTTCATAGAAATCAGAGAACCGGACTGCAGAATAAACATCCAATTCCATGTCTGAGGAGAGAGGTGAATGCAGGAAGAAAGCAGGGCCAGAGAATTTGGTCACTAAGACAGATGCCCTGATGTCATATAAGCTGGTAAGAAGATTCAACTAGAAATTTTAGACAAATTACTAAAGGCAAGTGTGGGTTGGGATGAGAATTAAAATGCCTGAAAGCCATCACATCTGCAAGCTTTTTGTAAGAACCCCAGCAGGTATGCATAGCTGAAGAGAATCCAGAGAAAGCTCCAGCCACCTCTGAAAACCCACAAAAACTCATCCTCCCTATCTCC
>NW_026057576.1:72939363-73126439 GCF_023721935.1 Panthera uncia
GTGGCTGGAGAAGTGAACAAATAAATGAAAAGCTCTAGCCCCTGGAGATGGGAAGAAATATCTGCTGGGTTCAGCATCCCATGCGGAACTTATTAAATGTGGGCTTTTGTTATTCACAGAATGCTGAGCCTAGCAGATATATCTGCCCCTCCCCCAGGGGAGCAGGAACACTTCTGGGGACCATACCCTCAAGACCCAGGTTTGCAATACCTGCCTGAGACGGACAATCAGAACACCAGAAAATGCACACCATGCCTCGCCTTTCATCAGCACACTAAGAAGCGCTGTGTAAATTGGAATAGAATTGGGAATACTGAAAAAGACAAATTCTAGAGAGTAAAACAAAGGGAAGATCCAAAGCTGAGCAGGGAAACTCCAATGGGGACCACCTTCAAACCTGCCTAATGTATGACTAGATTTACATGTAATGAACACCAAATGCCTGGGACAAAGAAAAAAAATATATATATATATATATAAAATATTAGTGAAACCTTGGATTGTGAGCAACTTGTTCTGTAAGCATTCTACAAGATGAGCAAACATTTCTAATAAATTTTAACTTGATAAACTAGTGACGTCTTGCAAGGCAAGTAGTATGTGATGGCAAACATCAAATGATCACAACTGAGCCAATGGTTCTTCTCTCGCTTGCTGGAGGATTGTGGGTGATCGTCTCCCTTGCTCAGATGCTCCATCTCAGGCTGCGGTGTTTGGCAGAAATCAGTGATTTTTCAGGATGTTGGCACTAGTGTATGTTTGGTCATTTCAGAGCACCTATGGACCATCCTTTGCTTTCCCACACAACAGTAGGCTTAGAAATGCTTTGCTTCATTCTGGGTCAGGCTGCCTGCAGTTACAGACCCTTTCCTCTGCTGCCTTATTGCCACTTACATTCAATACAGTCTAGGACAAGAGTTGATTAATACAGTACCGTAGTCAACATCCGTGTGAGCGTATAGAATGGCCCCCACGCAAAAAGAGATTGAAAAGAAAGGTGGTAAGAAGAAGGAGACGATTATGGTGGAAGTTAAGAAGGAAATCACTGAGAAGTACAAATGAGGTACGCGAGTGGCCAAAATTGCAAGATTTTATAAGAAGTCGACATCTGCATCTCGTCTGCAGAGGGGGAGGATAAAAAGGAGGAGGGATCCTTCATTTCAAATGAGATTAGAGAGATGTGTAAAATGTGGGAAACAGTGCAAACTTTTGTAGAAAAGCACCACCCGAATAAGCCTGTAGCAGTGCGAGCGATGAACCCGTTTAACAACAATGCAATGTCACACTTCCCAGAAATCCTCAAAAGGAGGCAAAAGCAAGTGTCATTAGATATGTTCCTTATTAAAGTTGCATGAAAAGAAAAAGATTCCATTGAGCCAAGAGATGTCAGTGATTCCCTAACTGATAGTGGAAGTCATCTTACACGGTAACCCTCCTCTCTCGTCTCCCTCACACCAGCCATGAAGGTTTTCAAAGGTAAGTGCAGGTTAATTTATTTTTCTTTATGATTTGTATTTTTTCTTATTATTTTATATTATATTACAGTATAGTAATCATTTTTATATGAATGTTTTTGGGTTGTGGAATGAATCATCTGAGTGTCCATTATTTCTTATGGGGCAATTTGCTTTGATATACAACTGCTTTGGATTACAAGCATTTTTCCAGAATGAATTATGCTCACAAATGTTTTACTGTATATATATATATATATATATATATATATAAAATATGTATATAAATTAGCTATTATTTATATATACATATACACATATACATACAGTATGTACACATATACAGTCTGAAGATATCATCCAGACTCAAATATGATGCAGATGTTAGAACCATCAAACAAAGGATATAAAATAAATACAACAAGAGATGAAAAATTCCAGTGTAAAAGGTAGATGACATATAAGGTCAGAGAGTTAATTTCAATAAAGAAATGTAAACTATAAGAAAGAATGTAATGGAAAGTTATAATAGGAAAGAAGTTAACAGAGATGAAGAATGCCTTCAATTTGCTCATGGTCAGACTTAACACAGCCTAGGAAATCAGCAGTGAGCTGGAAGATAGAAAAATGGGAATGAGACAGATGGAAATTTAACCAGTAAAACAGAGCAAAATAAAAATCATAGAGAATTCAAGAGCAGTGGAATGATGTCATACAGTCTAGTATATTAGTAGCCTTAGAAGGATAAGAATGTGAGTGCTTCGCAGGAGAAATACTGGACGAAATAATGGCTGTGAATTTTACAAATTCCTGGTAGACACCATACTAGAAAGCTAAGGTTCACTCAATATACAAAACTTGAACGATAGCAAAACAAACAAAAATGCCAAACACACCTAATTATGTACACTTCAGAAACCAAAGACAACAGAAAATCTTGAATGCAGCCAGAGGGGAAAAAAATCCTATACAAAGGAATAAGGATAAAATCAGAGCCAACTTTTTATCAGCAACCACATAAGCAAGAAGTCAAACAAATTAAGTGGTTGACGTGCTAAAAGAAAAACGAACTCTTAACCTGTAATTCTATGTACACTTTGAAAATACACTTCAAATGTGAGGAAAAATGCTTTCACAAACAAAAATAGGAAATTCATTGTCAGAAGACGTGCTCTACAAAAATATGTTGAAGGAAATTCTCTAAGCAGCAGAAAAGTGACACTGACTGAAAGTTTAACCCACTCAAAACAGTAGAACATCAAAATGGAATAAATAATGGTGACGTACATTTTTCTCATTTTTTATTGCTGTCAGAGGTAACCAATTTTTAAAACGAAATTTGTATTCAAGTATTTTGCTTTTATATAGAAAACTGAAATATATGACAAACCTAAGCACAAGGGGTGCAAGAGAGGAATTGATTATGTAATTTTGCAAGGATTTTATACTACATGTGACTCTGGATAACATTATTTGCATTTAAATTCAGATAATTTAAAAATGTGTATTGTAAACCCTAGGACAATCACTGAAATAGACTTTTTAAAAGTTATATTTTTTAAAAGTTAATCGAAAAGATTGAACTGGAATTATTAAAAAAAAAATTCTCCATTCAGACCAGGGAAGGCATAATAAAGGGGAAAAGGGGAAACAAAGAATAAATGGAACAAATAAAAAATAGCTAGCAAAAAGGTACAGTTTAATTTAACCATTGTCATATTAAATATAAAGGATCTAACCACACGAGTTAAAGCATAGAGATTGTAAGATTCAAATATGTATAAAATCAATTAAGCAAATTTGACAAAATAATTACATGTAATGGGATAATTTGACATTGTTAAGTGACTATATTTGGTTATTTTTCTTATATTGTAAGTTTCAAACCAGACACAAATCCATTTTTAAAATATAGTTTTGGTCCCATATTATTCATTTGGTCACTGAAAAATCATTAAAAATTAACTGAAATGAAAATTTAAGTCACATTTCCTTTTTTAATTGGTTATTTTCATTTTGGATACTACTAAGATAATACAAAAAAAATTTCAAAATCTCTCCATCCTTTCAGAAGGATCATATTATTTTTGCCTACTTTCCTCTGTTCATGAAAAGATAGGAATATAATTGCAATTATCCCACTATGTAGACTAATCAATGCTCATAATTCTTACGGACAATTCTAGCTAAATTATTATGAAAGTTTTCTGCTGGGCATAGAACCATTAAAAAAAAGAAGCTAAAGTTCAAGATATATGGAATAATTAAATAGGGTATATTAGTACAAATTCAAGCATAATCTTATTACATATTAACTACATTTGAGAAAGTTTATATATAGTTACACAGAAAGGCAATTGCTTCATTAAGATTTTCCTTAAATTCATCGCCTTATTCTTTTTCCTTTGATATTATAAGGTAAATTGGCTTCAACACACATATTGTCCAATGTGCCAAGAAGGTCAGAAACACTTTCCATAATAATGAAATCCTGTTAATATGAGTATGTCATAGGGTCACTTGGGTGGCTCAGTCTGTTAAGTGTCTGACTCCTGGCTTTGTTTTGTTTCAGGTCAAGGTCTCATGGCTTCGTGGGTTCAAGCCCCACTTAAGTCTCTGTCTCTCTCAAAATAAATAAATAACTTTAAAAAATGTATGAGTATGTCATAATGAGAGGAGGCAGAATTTTCAAACCTTAGCATTTGAAGATTGCGAGCTCCCGGAAACATGTACACAATCTGCAGAATTGAAGACTGAGAATGAATTTAATAATTTTGACGACTACTTTCAAATGTTTAAATCATTAATAAGACATTAGGAACATCGTTCTTATAAAGTTTTGCCAATTGATTATTATGTTTTCATGGATAATATAAAGCACAGATTAATTGACCAATACACTCTGGGTTTCTGTTGTTATTTTTTTTAAGCAGATTTGTCTTAGAAACAAATACTGCATTCAGTACAAATAATAAATGAAAATTAATAGTATACAGGTCCTTTTAACACAAGGGCTGTGTCGTGTAGTAGAAAAAAAAAATCTGTGAATAAAATTAGGACACAGCTACTCTACAAGAAAGCATACAAAAAGTGCCAAATGTACTTTCTTTGTTGGGACAAAGAGAGGAAACATTACATTTGCCCAAGATAATCTTTCTCTAGTGGATTTTTATTCACCCTGTTCCATGAAGAAACGTAGATATCATCCAAAGGAAACTAAATCTGTGGGCAAGTTATTACGTGTCATTGTCATGATATACTTTTCTACGTCCTATAATTACCTTTCTTTCTCTACCCTGGGCAATCAAATCAAATCGGAATTGAAAGCACCAATTCAATTCTGTCATCCTGTTCCATTGTATGGGGCTGATCCTATTGTGAACCAAAACTCTAAGCAGCCTGGAAATGACAGAAACTTAAATTATTACAGCCCCGATTACTTATTTACCTTCTTATTAATTTCTTTTCGTGGTTGTTTCAATCTTAAGAGGGAATTATCCTGCTTTGTAATTGGCTCCAGGATTTTACTGGAGTCCACAAAACAAGCATTTACCTCCTAACGGTGGCAAGTTGTGCCACGGACATGGGGAGGAACCAAAAAGATGCTCTGCCACCAAAAACCTCAGAGACTGAAAGAGAAACAGATATAAAAATATTTTTACAATAGCATGGGATTTGTTCTAATAAAAACAAGGATTAGGCGTTAAGAAAATATGACAGGAGGCGGCCTGTGGTGGTGTCAGGATGTCAAAGAAGGCACTCGTGACAATGGTCTGACACTCAGTGCAGCAGTAGCATTGGTTGGGGACAACAGTCACTTCCTAGACAGAAGGGGCGGCCTTCCCGAGGATCCCAGAAACGGGGTAAATCCAGGGTAAATCCAGAAATCACAAGTAATCCCGTGTAGATTGGCAAAGGAGACAAGTAGGTCGGGGCCACATCATGGAAGCATTCCGATGCTACCAAAAATAAGGCTAGTTTTGTCTTCTGAGAAATAAGGAGTTGCTGATGAGTTTGACAACAGGGCATGGTGTGTCTACAGCCACTGTGACAGTCCCACGCTTTGGGCACAGAAATGAGTTTGCCAGGCAACAGATGAGTGGGTGCCGAAAGTCAGTCTTCATCCTGCCCAGCCATCTGTGCACTCTGGCAGCGGGCTGCCTAACCCTGAGGGGAAAAAGCACTCTTTCTTTGTAATCCTTGGGCAAAAGGAATGCCTCTTTGAAATGTGGTTAGAGACACGGAGATTTGATCGTTGCAATGGCCCGGTGAAGAAAGAATTTTCTCTATTTTAGATTGAAACTACTGAAGCTCGGAAGGGTTAACACTCAAGAAAACTAAAAGGTGTCCCTGAAATACTTTGTATGTAATACCAGCGCAAGTCAACAAATCTTCCAAGAATTCTTTCTCAGTACAGAGGCCCACAGAGGAATGCCAAAGGATCAGACCCTAGCTGACCTGGAAATTCCACATTTGCTGTGAAATGACAAGTGTTAATATCTGTATAAAATGTGCATCCACACACTCTATAGACTGAAATTGAACATTCTAGATATCTCCATGTTTTTCTTTATGAAGGTGCTCCAAATTTGCTGTAGTAAAAAACACGCACAAAAACAACTGAAACCCAACACTAAAATTTATCCTTTGAAACAGGAGCCTTAAAGAAGGAAGTATTTTCTTTTTAATTTTTTTAATGTTTATTTATTTTTGAGACAGAGAGAGACAGAGCATGAACAGGGGAGGGTCAGAGAGAGGGAGACACAGAATCTGAAACAGGCTCCAGGCTCAGAGCTGTCAGCACAGAGCCCGACACGGGGCTCAAACTCACGAACCGTGAGATCATGACCTGAGCCAAAGTCAGATGCTCAACCAACTGAGCCACCCAGGCGCCCCAAGAAGGAAGTATTAAAGGCAACTTAAATTGTGCAACATGTGAATTTTCAACATAAGAAACTGCTTGCTATGCCCTCGTTCATATCGATGCACAGGTTGATAGGCACCTGTTATTGGTTGTGCCACCATTCCGGGATCAGAAGTGACCACCAGGAGCTGGCAACTGTAGTCCTAATTGGGATCCGTTACCTCCTCAGGCTGATGCTTTCTGTGACTCACTCATTTTATTTTCTGTTTCAAAACTGTTGCCTTTGGGAACTGGCTATGCTGTGATTGTACTGGTCTTTTTGTTTTGCATTCTTTTTACGTTTGTAATCACACCCAGAATGCAACATTTATGTTCAGCAAAACTAGGTCTTCATCCACTTCGTGCCATAGACCCCTTATATGTCACTCCATGAACTCATTCCCATGCTCTGTAACTCATGCTCACACTCTGGTAAAAGGTGTTCTGCTTGCTAACTCACGTATTTCCTTTTTAATTTAACAATCCTTGATTAGACCCATATCAAAAGTACTCGTTATGAAAGCCAATGTTTCAAACTGCCCTGGGTGTTCAGAAAAATGCTCATCTCTGTATCAGATGTAACTTCATGCTATTGATAAACATGCAAGCACTCATTGTTTTCTACTCAACATCTCTCTCCTATTTGACAAAACGATTATGAGCAGAAATGTCTCTCCTCTGTTGCAAAGTCAAGAAGTTCAAGGAAATGATGAACACCTGAGCCAGGTCCTGTTTCTTTCGGCGAAGAGACTGTTCTCAGATATAGCACTTGAAGAAAGCATGAGGCTGTATCTTTCGTCTCTACTCAAAGGCTGAGCAATTGTTCTTTTGTTCAAACTTCTAACAGAAGTCAGAAAATTAGACTGTATTACGAATGAAACTGTGGACGAAAGACAAAGAGAGTCACTCTGATCAGACATGATATCCTACGTAATAAAACCACACAGAAGCACGATGTAAGGTAAGAACATAGAAGATGGTTTTTTAACCAACTATCACATAATAGCCTGAGTTCATCATTTTAATCATGAGTCAACTCTCTACACTGAGAAGATCTAAAAAGGTCAAGAAGCTTTGTAAGTATCATGGACGGGAAGGCCTAACTGTCTTCAGTTTGAATATGGAAGGTGACGTAAAATTAGGGGAGTCACGATCCCAAGAAGTGTAAAATAGGGAAAGGTACATAAGCTTATGTAGTCTTGGTGAAAGGACCATATCCTGGCCTAATGAAATGATTTGTTGACCTCTGAAATTGACATGACATTCCATGCCTCTGACCTATGCACACACCATCTCTTCTGCTTAGGATGATGTGATTCATGTCTACTTGGCAAAGTCCTACCCATCTTACAAGAGGGATGTGAGGGCCACCTCCTCCAGGAAGCCTCTAGGATCCTCTCTGCCGGGGGATGATAACCTGTGCATGTCAGCAACTGTGAGTAATTATTACATCACCGGATAAAACTCAGAAATTAAAAAAGTGATCAACACATCCCAGAGTGACTGATTCATTTTAAAATGGGAAATATATTACCTTCGGAAAAGATAAAAGCAAAAGATATTTTATAATAAAAGTCATAAGCGCATAAAACACTGATGATTTATAGGGGCCAATGATGTAAAGAGGCTAAAGGTAAAATTTACAGACCTAGGGAGCTGGAGCAACAATAAAGAAGATGAGATAGCTTTTTAGCCTGTTTATATAACATTTGTGAATACTGTAGGCTTTTTCCAATTTTTTCCATGGCACGACTATTAGAAACTAAACTATCCAGTAGACTTCTTCTACCTTTCTTTGTTTCAAATGTGCAATCATATTTTAGGTGTTCTCATATTAGAATTTTTGCAATTTCTTAAATTTCAGGGATAGAACATAATGTATGTCACTGACAGCGTTTCTATGTGTTAAACTATTTTTCCTTGTTAGCATTGCTGGCAATTGGACAATTTAACATATATTAAACATCACTTTGCTTTGTTAATTCAATACTTTTAATATTTATTTCCACTAATAATATTTTAGCCAAGTAAATTTTTAACTAATATGGTAGTCGTTTAAAATGCATTAAGTAAGGAAAACTGTCAGTCCCTGTAGCTGGGTTTTTCCTCAGATAAATCGCATGAGAGTTTTATCAGATGAATTTCTGTACTGTAATAACCATGGTTATACTCATATGGCAGATGTAATGTGAACTATTAATCTGACTGTATAGGATTTCTCTTCAATTACCAATCAGTATTAATCTCAGCAAGTTCCAAGGGCACTCTCACCTTCCAAGATCACTGATGTGTTATATAATTCGTAACCCCGTCTTTAATATGTCCCCAGCAGCACCTAGAATGATATTAGTTAACATCAAAATTTTAAAAATAGCTTATTATATTGCTGACTCCGTTCTCTCAATAAAGGTTAAGACTTGATAGTGCAAGTCCTAAAAATAAACAAGTTAAATTTTTCACTTTTCTTTAAATAATGTACTTTAATCTACATTGGCTGAAAACTCACATTTCCTCATCACAATTTAAACAAATGAAAAGATACGCAGCATGAGTCCCCTTCTCTCTCTCTCTCTTTCTCTGCAGTGTACTTCAAAGTGCCCTCCAGAGCCTCTTGGAGCAGAATTCCTAAGGGGGCCTTTGCCTGGGTGACAGTGTGGACTGCTGTTTGGTTTTCAGTTTTTGTTAATATGTAGCTTTTGAGCTTAGGACCACAGGCTACACCGATACAAAGTATGAGTGAAAAAGGAGCATAGCTGATGCTAATTTGTCAGAGTTGCCTCTGTGTGTGTGTGTGTGTGTGTGTAACTCACGTATTTCCTTACAATAGCATGACCTGTGTTTATCAAATGAGGAGGGGATCACCCAGCACAAGACTGGCTATGAATTAAATCCCAGACTCTCTGACTCCAATCCTTCCTAGTCACTGTACCTTGTAGGAGGCATATATAGTTTCATAACCAAGGTGCACTTCACATTGAGATGAAGTTCAAAGTCAGATGTTAAAATAAAAACTGCTAAAATTGAAAAATCATCAGTTCAATCTCAAACCATCTTTTAATCACCAGGGCTTGGAAACTTGGCATCTAATTTTGCAAGTATAACTTTTTTTTTTCCCCCAAGTATTTTCTCTTTTGCGTGGGTGAAGGGGACTATAAGTGGATGAACTGGAAAGGGAAAGAGGGATATTAGCCGAACAAGTCCCCTCCTTCTCTTTCACCCTCTCTCTTATATTCCGGGGCACTAGCCAATCCTTCTCTCCTCAGTCACAGGGACCCATGATATTGACTCTTCATAGTCTATTCATTGAGGTAATGCAAGTCATTTTAGGTCTTGATCCCTAAATTACTCTTGACATTTACTGTTTGTTCCATTGGCAATGACAATGGCAGGATACTTTTTGCTAGGTTTCCATTCTGAAAATACTTCTGTTTTGTTTTTTTTTTCTTTTTTGAGAGAGGGAGAATGGGGGAGAGAGAGAGAGAGAGAGAGAGAGAGAGAGAGAGAGAATCTCAAGCAGGCTGCATGCCTGTTGTGGAGACCTACTCAGGGCTTCATCTCACAACCTGAGCCGAAATCAGGAGTCGGTCGCTTAACTGTCTAAGCCACCCAGGTACCCCTGAAAATAGTTCTTTAATCAAAATTCATAAGTTTTCTTAAGTGAAAAAGAAAGCAAATAGAGCAGCAACATAAATTAATTCATTATTAATCCGGCTTGATTTGAAATTGAATACAAATGCAAATTACTACTAAATAAACAAAAATCATTTTTCCCCACGTGGCCACCTGTCTGGTATGGAATACAAGTACAAACATTAATACCTCCAGGTTTTGGGTGGCAGCAAAATATAATTGTTGGAAAAGGTTTTCAGTAATGCGTTTTCTACAAACAGCTCTGTACTGAAATATCACAATGTAAGCAAATCTCGAAATCTTTTATTTTCACCCACTGAACATGGGTGATAGTTCATAGCTGCCATTAGGAGAATTTTTATGTATGTGCGTATATGTATGTATCTACGTTAGCCTTTGGGAAATCAAATATATTTTGATTATTTCTTCAAGAAATATATTTCTTCTTGAAACATTATAGTAAGATGTGTTGCCATAACACTTGGTTACTTTTAAAAAAGTAAGTACCATGTTTTCTCTGGCAGTTTCATATGTTCATCATATTTTTTAGGATTCTTCTTCTAGAAATTTGTGGAGATAAATCTGTCCCTCCGCTCTTAGTTCTTCTTCACAAGGTATGATAAATTTCCAAATAGGAGATAGTGTTTAAGTTTTTACTTATCTTTTGCTGCCTACAAAATTACCCCCAGATGTACCGGCTTGAATGGTGGTAAACATATTGAAATATACGTGCATCAGATCAACACATACATCTTAAGTGTACGCAATGTTCTATGTCAATTACATCCCAATAAAATTGGAGGAAAAAAAAAAAACACACACCAACCATTTCGTTTGCTCCTGATTCTGAGCTCGGGAACTCAGACCAGCCCCGGCAATGCAGTTCTGCAACTCCACGTGGTCTCTGTGGGGGTTGCTTACGCAGCTGCAGTGAGCTGGTGGCTGGAGATTGCAAAATGGCCTGATTCCATGTGTGGCAGCTGCTGATGACTGCCTGCTGGGAGTTCTGCTAGGGCTGTCAACAGGTGAAGTGGCCTTACCTGTCCTCAATATGGCTGCTTGGATTTTCTCACAGCATCTTAACAGTCATCCACGTGCCTGAAAGCAGATTCTGCATGTCCCCTAAAACCAGCCGTGGAGGTACCATAACTTCTCTCCTGGGGCAAATTATCATGCAAGATAAGTGACAGGTGCATCCGAGATGACAACAAGCAGTAGACCCCATTCACTTGCAAAGTGACCTTGCAAGAAGGCCTTCAGGATGGGGAGTATTACTGTAGCCAGCTTTAAAAATCCAATCAGCCACAGAACCTTTTCTGACTGCTTCAATTTGAGAAAAGTAACTAAAAATCACACGTATTTTGCACTGTTTATTTTGTTGAATGGTATGAAAGCTTGGGCTTCATGAAATTCTAGAAAGAGTCGAAGCATGAGCTCATCCGATCTCAATAATTCTGCCGTTTGAAGACTTTATGAGAGCAACGAGCAGTTACAGAAGTATTTTTACCATATTCAAACATACAATTTGAAAAGATCACCAAGGTTGCTGGAAGAGAAAGAAATTGTAGTAGGGTGAGTCAGAGGGGAGACAAGACTCAGTTTGAAGGAGATCTATTAAAAGATGGTTCATGTGACAATCTGGTGGTTTGTAGCGTGACCATTTGGATGGGGATAGAGAGAAGTGAATGTATCTGGAACAATTTACTCAATTTAACAGCATACCCATTTGTCATATTGTAATATCTCTAAATCCGGGCTATAACTGACTGGCATGCTGATTCGGCCATGTTGTTTTTCTCAGTGTTCAATAACGTGTTCTAGAACATGGGCATCTCAGAGGCAAAAATATACGATACTTGGGGTGGTACCAGGTACATGTAGTAGACAATAGATAATGGTTTTCGTTGAACTGAATGACAGCTAAGTTTGATGAGTCTGTTTTCCCCAATTATAACTGCTGTTGAAATATTATACAGAGGCCACTCAAATGTGTCATGGGATTGATGTGCCTAATTTTTCAACTGAGCTTAAAAAACCATTTCTGGGACTTGACCACAAATGACCAGGTATGGTCATGTCGAGTTGGCGTAATGGCCTCCCTCGGCATTGACTCATCCAATTTGACTCATTTAGGTCAAAAATTTGAAGAAATAACTTAAGTGTTCTCGGTAGCAAATGCTTTGTCCAACACGGGGTGGACCATTTTCCCTGTGTTTGGGCGTTCTTCTCCAATACACTGTGAGTAGCAGCTGCAATCAAGAGCAAGCTGTAGAAGGTGAAAATGATGTAAGGAAGCATCACCATCACACCATTGGGACCTTGCCTACTTTCATTCCAGTCCTTACTAATCAGTCACTCTTCACATGTCATTAACTTCACAGGGATCAAGACTCCCTTCCAAAAATAAGTAGTCTTTTTGAAAAAGACTTAAACTAAAAGACCTAAAAGGCCAAATACCTGGGGTGCCTGGGCGGCTGAGCCTCCGACTCTTGATCTCTGCTCAGGTCATGAGCTCGTGGTTTGTGGGTTTGAGCCCCGTGTCAGGCTTTGCGCTGACAGTGTTGAGCCTGCTTTGAATTCTCTGTCTCCCTTTCTCTCTGCCCCTCCCCCACTTGGGGGCACACTCGTTCTCTCTCCCTCTCAAAAATAAATAAACATTAAACATTTTTTAAAAAGGCAAAATTACCCTAATAGAAGATAAGAAAGCCTCTCTTTCTCCAATATACAATCCAATTACAGATTGAGAAATGGAGATAAACACATCTGTTCTATAGGATGCCGATGAATTCCAATTAATTCACAGCGAGTTAAGAAAATGTCTTCACTGAAGAGAACCTCAGATGCTGTATATCATACCTGAATTCTCATCATATTTCTTTTCTTGCGAGATAATTTAATGCTGTTAAAATTATGATCAAAACAGCAGAAGATGTAGTCCTGTATTTCTTTAAAAATTACACTTTATTTTCAGAACCTCCTAGATGGGAGGACACAACATACTGTCAGATTACTTCAGTCACTGACAGTGAGTCGCAAAATTTGTGTTCTTAGAGTTCAAGCTTTCGAAAGAGTTACTTCTGGAAGTCAGCTCAACCAGCTGGTGTTTGTGGCTTTGTGCGGTTAATTAAATGCTCTTTTGTTACATTGCCTGGAGAGGGCTGTGTGCTAGAGTAGTTACGACTGATTTAACCAACGACTGTTCTCTCTACTAACAAAACAGATCGTATTGGGTTTGATTCCAATGTAACGATCTTCTCCATGTACGGCTAAAATTACTGAGCCTGTGTCACATAGCTACATCTTCCTTTTTTTCCTGCTAAATGAGATGCATTTCCTTTCATCAGACCATATCTTCTCACTCTGCCATCCTGATGACCAGTGGTGTTCAGCCTGTAGTTTGTGGGGATTAGGGAACCGTCTGAATCCATGAATCAACCTGAAGCTTATCAGCCCATGCCGGAGGGAAACCCGTGATCACGGCCTCGGTACCCAGCAATCAGAGGGCCCTGTGAAGTAACCGCTGCCATGTGCTCACCCAGCCGCAAGAATACTGGTACGCGCAGGGCAAAGGCGTTGGAGGTTGGAATATGATGTTCTGTTTGTGAAGTGTTTCCACCTCAAATTATAGGACAGCACTGACGGGTTGTTAGACCTATTAGGCTAAACCACCAGGATAATGATAAGTCCAGTCCAAGCCCTGTGGATTTACTCATAAGTGGGTTGGGTCTTTCCCCGCACAGAAAGCCTTGCAGAATCTCATACTGTGACAGTTTGGATAGTCTGGCGTTTCTAGTGCCTTTTTGCTCACTGTAAGTACAAAAACAAAACAAAAAAATACAGAATTTTATCATCAGCTACAATGGAATCCCTTGCTTATCATAAGCCATTGAGTGCAATAGTGTTTGTACTAGAAAATTATTTTGATCTAGAAAATCGGATAAAAAGAAATTCCAAAGACAGTTCTTCACAAAGTCAAATATACTCTGTAAGCGTGGTGTCATCATACTGAATGCTAGATATCATTAGCATAGAGAAGAGATATCTGATTTAATGTGACAGTACTCGATTTGAGGACAAAAGAAACCCTCGCTTTATGTTCATTTCAGAAATACAGATAAATTGAACCCAATGTTTTACACCTGATTTCCTAATGTAAGATAGAATGATGCAGAAGTGATTTATTTGGATTCTTTAAAATATGTTTTTTTTAAGTTTTATTTATTTATTTTGAGAGACACAGAGACAGTGTGAGCGGGGGAGGGGCAGAGAGAGAGGGAGAGAGAGAATCTCAAGCAGGCTCCGCACTGTCAGCGCAGAGCCCGATGCGGGGCCCGAACGCATGAAACCGTGAGACCATGACTGGAGCTGAAACTGAGAGTCGGACACTTAACCGACCGAGCCACCCAGGCACCCCTTATTTAGATTCTTTAAAGGCATCCTCCAGAATACAATCTGATGAAAAAAATTTAAAAAAAAACACTAGAAGGTTATTCCTTAGTGTATTTTATTTGCTTCATATTTAATGGGCATCAAATATTATTTTCTCATGAACCAAGTCAGATTTACAACTGAAGTTTCGAGATTTGAAAATAGGGCCCTGTACGTTCATTATTATTTATCATGCATGAACAGCAGGTGTACTAGCAATTTTCAAAATAGTCTCCGTTACCAATGAAGGGCAGCTCATACGGAAGTGGACAGAAAATAGGTAAATTACAAAGCAAATATTCACTGCTTCCACGGGGAAAACGTGAAGGTGCAACAAAGAAATGAAATAAATGATGGTTGTCTACAGAGCGGCAGACAGCTGTCGAGGTAGCATTTAGCAGGAAATTATACGAGAGTCAAAATTCCACAGCAGTCAAGAGAGCAAACCCACAGCCAGGTATTCACAAGAAACTGCGGGAGAGATTTCCACAATGGCACTCAAGTTGCTGATCTGTGTGGTGGAAACGAGTGAGAATAAAAATAACCAGTTAATGAAGATTTGGCTCTGGAAATTATAAGATACCGGATCTGCAGATACTCACAATTTCTTCAAATCTGCAATTAGCATGTCAACTCCGATACATGTCAGGGTGAGATGTTGACCAGCCCAGAAAGTTTTTGGCAAAATGCTGTGAGCGTCAATGGACTGAAACGTAATGGAGGGACATTTTAAACACACGCTTTGAGGGTCACGAATAATACTTCACTGCCGGTGGGCCTACCGCTGAAAACCTGGATCCTCCAGGATCCAGAAAACAACAATTACAAACGTAGAAAATAGAGCAGCTATGTGCTAATGTCTTCCCAACACGCACCCCACCAGTGGCTAATCCACTAATAAACTGTAACTCCCTGACCGATGAATATGGATAAAAACTATATTATATTTTCCCAAGAGGGAAAATTACTGCCAGTAAATCTATAAACAAATTTAGAGAAAGGAAAGCCTTGGAAGTAGTAGACATTAAGACTTTGACTTTGTTTCCAATGTCAGATAGCTCAGCCGCCCCCAACTCATGTGCCTCTTTAGAGATGCCAGGAGACACTGGTAATTGACTGAGAAGCTATGGCTCCTGAAATGCGGTCTAGTGAGAAAGCCTAAAAGAAATCAGATCATTAGGATTGTCCCAGGAAATAAGCATACTGCAGGTTGGTAGACAAAGGATCTGAACAGACACATATTTTTCCCCAAAAATAGCAATAATAAAAGCATAGAGCCTATAACAAAATTTTTTTTAAAAAAGGGGAAGAGAAAACCATGCCAAAAATTCAAGGAAGATGTCTAGGAAAAGGGTGTGCATTGCAGAATCCGGAGGAAAGTCTTAGAAGTAGGCATGGCTTATGAGTTATTGAAATGGTCTAAAAAGAACACGTACGCAAAAAGCCAAATTGAAAAACAAAGGCCCGGCGATGAATACTTAGCCATTCAGTGTTGGCATTTCAATCATAGATTTACGAAAGGAATATCTTTCCTCCTCTAAAACACTTACTTTTTCTGATTTTTATTTTTCTTAACATACGCCACTGATAGGGTAACATGGATAAGTTTTAAATCTTTCTTAAAATTAATACTGAGTTACAATATTATAGGAAGCTGATAGATACAGAAATATTGTAAGATTCAGAATAGGGGTGTATGAAACATAGAGGGGTCAATACTAAGTCCTGTATACAGTAAAACATTGCTCAACATTTTCAGAGCACACATCAAGAATGGAAATGTAACCAACCTAATAACGCTGAGACCCAAACGGGTTTAGAAACATGTCCAACACTACACAGCAAAGAGGCGTCAGAACCTGGGTTAGAATCCATCAGAGTCACCCATTGGGTCTACCTAGGTCTCAAGGCAAACAATGCTCTTTGGAGTCCCTCCCTAATACACATGATTTTTTAAATATTACAAAAAGATATTGAACATCACTAATTATCAGGGAAATACAAATTAAAACCACAATCAGATATCATTCACACCCACTAAAACGGCTACTACTAGGAAACAAACAAACAAACAGAAAATAACAAGTGTTGGGGGAGCATATGAAGAATTTGGAAATCTTGTGCATGGCTACCAGAAATGTCAAATCGTGCAGCCAGTATAGAAAACAGTGCGGTGGTTCCTCCAAAGAGAATTTACCAAATGATCCACTTCTGGGTCAAGTGCCCCCAAGAAGAGAAAGCAGAGACTTGAATGGATATTGTATGCCCCGGTTCATCGCAACATTATTCACAATAGCCAAAAGGTGAAAGCAACCCACATGTCCATTGACAGACGAATGGATGAGGGAAATGTGATATATCCACGCAACTGAATGTTGTTCAGCCTTGAATAGGAAGGAAATTCTGAAACATGCCTCGACATGAACAAAACTTGAAGACATTCCGCTAAGTGAAACACACCAGTCACAAAAGGACAAATATTGTATGATTCCACGTACGTGAGATACTTCAAATTGTCAAGTTCACAGAGGCAGAAAGTAGACAGGTGGCTGCCAGAGTCTGGACGGAGAGGAAACCCACAAGTACGTAGCAGGCACAGAGTTTTGGTTTGAAGACAAACATTTCTGGAGATGGCTGGTGGGGATGGCTGTGCCACAGTGTGAATGTACCTAATAACACAGTAACTGAAAATGGTAAATTTTATGCTTTTTGTGTTTTTGTGTGTTTTCTGCGTGTGTGTGTTTCGTTCGCCTGTTTGTTTGCTTTTGCTATACTAATAGACCTTAATGTAACGAAGAGGAACGTCGTCTAATCATTGCAATTTTTTTTAAACAGGCGGTTTTAACAACTGTAACAAGTACCTAACGACTACAAAATAGTAAAATAGGAATCAACAGAAGCACTAGGAAATATTGATAAATCAACAATAAGAGTAGAAGATTTTCACAAGCCTCTCTCAAAAATTAAGAGTGCCGGGGCGCCTGGGTGGCTCGGTCGGTTAAGCGGCCGACTTCGACTCAGGTCATGATCTCGCGGTCCGTGAGTTCGAGCCCCGCGTCGGGCTCTGTGAGGACAGCTCAAAGCCTGGAGCCTGTTTCAGATTCTGTGTCTCCCTCTCTCTGACCCTCCCCCGTTCATGCTCTGTCTCTCTCTGTCTCAAAAATAAATAAACATTAAAAAATTTTTTTTTTTAAAATTAAGAGTGCCAAATGGAGCTTTTTATTAAAAAAAAGTTTACATATGAACATGAAACTCCAAATATAACCCGTGCACTTCCACACGTCCGAGGGAAAAATGGGTGAATGCCTTATATAAAAGCTGA
Organism: Panthera uncia; assembly: GCF_023721935.1. NCBI lineage: Eukaryota > Metazoa > Chordata > Mammalia > Carnivora > Felidae > Panthera > Panthera uncia. The sequence goes on from NW_026057576.1 coordinate 72,957,101, forward strand.
GTCAGGAGAGCTTCCTGGACTGGATAACTCAAAGTCCAATTTTTTTTCCCTATGACTCAAAATTAAAAATTGGGTTACATAAAGATTATAAATTAAAACTTTGCATGGCCACAAAGAAATCAACATACACAAGCTACAATGAAATAGTGACAAAAATGTTTTGCAACTTCTCCAAAAAGAGCTTCTAAACATTGAGGAAAAGAAAAAAACACTGGCAAGCCAATAGAAAAAACAGGCATAGGTTCTAAATAAGATGGGAATGAGCTTTAGTCACAGGAAAATCAAATTATACTCATGTATAGACAATTACGATTTCAAATCAGACCGAGTTACCAACCGTCACAAATACTGTCAAATATTCTAAAGTACAATAACTGATTCTCTGTTGCCAACATGTCATGAAACAGGTACTTTCCTACCTTCCTAATGGGAATTCGACAGGGCATAATTCTTATACATGTTTGGTAATATTGCACACTCATTCACACACACACACACACACACACACACACACACACCTCTGATCCAGCAGTCACTTCCGCTTTTAGGATGCCATCCCAAAGATGCACCAACACAAAGAAGAAATAGTATTGGAGGAAAGCTAGCAGCTGTGCAATGTTTTAGAACAGCAGAAGGCCAAACACAACCCGATGTCCAGCACTGAAGAACTGGTTGAATAAACCAAGGTTCATCCATACCATAGAGTATGTATATCTATAAGGGGAATGAAGAAAATCTGAAATACGGAGACGAAATTATCCCCAGGATATGTTTGTAAGAGAAAATTTCAAGTACGTAACACCGATTGAAACAACTTTTATGAAAAGTGGAAACATATAAATATACCAATATGCTCCTTTTCCCAAAAAGAAACAGTGGAAGGAGAAATCAAAATCCAATAAAAATGCTCACCCAGGCAAATGGAGAGAAGATTGAAAGGAGAATTAGAAATGAGAATCAGTTCTAAGTATTTTTAAATTTTAATTCCACTTAGTTAATATATAGTGCTATATTAGTTTCAGATGTACAACATGGTGACTCAGGGACTCAGTCATCTTTGATGATGACTGCAATCGAAGTCCCAACCCAGAGTACATGGCAAATGTGATCTTGTTCATGGCAATGTGATTCTTGTTCTGGTAATATTCCATTAATGCGTTAAAATTTCAAATTCTATAGCAGAAACATAGGACAGCAAATCTTCCAACCATGACTCTTTGGAAATCCTTGGATGGTAACAACTATATTCCTAGATCGTGGTCTCTTTCAATATTTTTTCAAGTTTACTTATTTATTTGAGACGGAGAGGGGGAGACAGAGACAGAGACAGAGAGAGAATGAGCAGGAGAGGGGCAGAGAGAGAGAGAGGGAGAGAGAGAATCCCAAGCAGGCTCTACACTGTCAGTGCAGAGGCTGATGCAGGGCTCTATCTCACCACCCGGACCACATGACCTGAGCAGAAACTAAGGCCACCAGGTGCCCCTCTTTCAATGTTTTGGGGTTTTTTTTTAGCTTTTTAAGACTACAGTTAATGCACAATGTCACGTTAGTTTCAGGGGCACAACATAGTGATTGGACAAGTCTGCAAGCCACAACATGCTCACCACGAGCATAGCTGCCATATGACGCCTCTTTCGATGCCCCTCGCACCTCTGGCTGCCACAAGTCACCACACCAGGAAGGAGGAGGGAGAAGCTTGTAAGGGGCATGAATGAAAACGGAGAACGGTCACAGTCATGCAGAAAATGATCCTCTTCCATCAGGCCTGGCGTCAGACCATCCCAGTGAACATGACGTCACCCCAACGACTGAAGTCAGAGGAGACTTTTGGGAGGTCCCAATGGTACTGCAGACAATGATCACGAACACCCCTTAGAGGAGATGCGTACCATTATCGGGGTTTGCCTGACCTGTGGGGTTGAGCCAGCGCAGAGCGGGGGTGACCCCGGGGGGACAGCAGAGTAAAAGGCCACTGACGCCCTCACTGGCCTTGAGTGCGGTCGACCAGAGATGGTTCCATGGCTGGCACCCGGCGGCGAGAACCCGCACACTCAGCCAGGGCGCAGGGTCACGGTGGATTGCTGCCAGCCCGATGCTCTGAACTGGCCTGTGTCGACACGTGAAACGGTCATTCCAAATAGGCAGTTGGGCACTGGTGCTGTGAGGTGACCCTGGGAAAGGGACACCGTGGCTGCCAGTAGCGTAGCTTGGAAGCAGGTGGGGCGGTGGGGCTGAGCGGACCCCCAGGAGCCTAGCCCAGTGTTCCTCGGGGCATCTGGTGGAACCTGCCCACCAGGTGAGTATGGTCCGAGGGGAGAGCCAGGTACCAGGGCCCACGTGGGTTCCATCCAGGTGGAGGCTGCCCTCCTGCTGGCCCTGTCCACCACGCACGGCGCTCAGAAGGTTCTAGTCTGGCTGCCTCATTCTGTGTCAAAGCAGTTTAAGAATGCATTGGTTTGGGGGCGCCCTGGTGGCTCAGTCAGTGGAGCGTCTGACTTGGGCTCAGGTCGTGATTCATAGCACATGAGTTCGAACCCCACCCCGGGCTCTGCGCTGACAGTGTGGAGCGTGCTTGGGACCCTCTCTTTCTCTGCCTCTCTCTCTCTCTCTCTCTCAAATAAAAATTTAAAGAAGTGCCCTGGTTTTGCCTTCTTTGCTTCCCTCTTGTAGCTGTGGCCAACATGAGACAACGTCTCAGTTATTTACAAACCAAGTAGAGAGCACAACATACTATGCGTCTGTGACCAGACACATTCAGAGAAAAATAAACTGCTCTTTCAATGATCTGCAGCGTAATGCATATTGGTATCTTTATTTTGTAACTATCATTCAACATATACGTTACTTCTTTCCACAAACAGATGCGCTTCCAATGAAGCTTTGATTTTTATGTTTGCACTTTGGAAAAGACTTTTAAAACAAGGAGGGAAGAACATGTTTGTGTTTATCGCAAAACTTTCCATTTTAGTGGTATTCTTCCCACTCTTAGATCCCATTTCAGGCAGTGTTTGCCATCTTACTGATTTAAGTTCATTTATTTGATGGTAACATCGATTCTTTTTAGGAGGGAGATACCTTGATCAAATAATGGGTAAAATGTTGCCTTCTCCCTAGTCGTTAAAGATGTTTGCATACAATGCTAAAAAAAAAAAAAAATGCTGGCCACCTGCAGGTATAAAAGAAACTCTGTATAACATGTGCTGTTTGCAATACACCCCCACCCCTCCACTCTCATTATTTTGTCACGAACTCTGCCTTGAACCACTCAGCCCAGTCAAGGCCAGAGCCCCTCCTGAGGTTTGGAGGGAGTCCACTTTTGGCGTAAGCTGAAGAGCTCTCCTAATACACACTGTCTTTGTTTGGGTCTAAAAGGGTTGAGCTCCAGTACAGAAAGCTCATTACATCCACTGTAAGCAAGTGGCCTTGTTCTAAGATTCCCAGGCCGGGTAATCATGCCTGTGAACATGTCTACATCTGAGTCCTCGGTAAGCCTGTTTTCCCCAAGGGATGCCATTTGGTATGAATTAAAATTCTGTCCTCTTGGACATTATTGACATCCGGTCATAACAATTTCAGCAGGAGTGATACATGCCATGTTCTCAAATTGTAAATTCCAAAGATCCCAGTGATACTAAGATTCAGACATCTCCGTGGATTCTTAAGCTGGGTTTTCAGATAGCTAGTGGGCGCGGAAAAGTCCGTTAAACTCAGCAGTGATGGCTAAAATCACAAAAATATGATTATGATTGACGAGATAGATAATAAACACCTAATAACCACCTGTTTATTGAACAACGGGGGCCACTATTCTCAATATTATAAGTATGTGCATATACATGTACGCATGTATCTGTTGCATGCTTATGAATATATCTAAAAATCATATAATAGTTCTATCAATAGAATGTCAAAATATGAATTTCATTTTCATGTTACCTTCATCGATTTAGCTTTTGGAAACAAATAATAGAGTCATCCACACACGCGAGAAATGTGGAGAAAAGATTTCGGCACAGCAGACATGACTTCAGGAAGAAAACATTATTGGGTTGTAAGTGATTGGCAGCATGGAGTCTATTGAAGTTTTGGAGAGCAAATGTTCTAGCAATGATAAATGCTTCCGGGCAGGTCATCCCCGTCTTTGTTCCAAAGTCACAGACGCACGTCTCTGGGTCAGAAGCTACAGAGAGGTTCTCTTGTCTTACCTAATTCTGCCTATATTGTTGTATCCGAGCCAGGGATTTGCTGTCGTTAATGCGTTAGCATATGTCACACTGAAATAGATACTGAATTCTCTTTATAAAATGGCAGTGCATTTTATTGTCATGAATAATGATATTGGTGGTCCTTGTCCCCGTCTATTCAAAAAGTGTCCAGACCTCAAATATCATACTTGTCCAAATATCTTTTTTTTTTTCTTTAGTTTTTTAGTTTTTTAATGTCTACTTATTTTTGAGAGACAGAGAGAGACAGAGCACGAAGGGCAGAGAGAGAGGAAGACACAGGATCCGAAGCAGGCTCCAGGCTCTGAGAGCTATCAGCACACAGCCCCACACGGGACTTGATCCCATGAACTGCGGGATCACTACCTGAGCCAAAGTCGGATACTCAACTGACTGAGCCACCCAAGCACCCCAAATTTCTTATTTCTCACTTGCTTGCAAATAAAGTGGAGCACAGAGTGTTACAGAAGTACGTGAACTTGACTATGTTGGAATCTGTAACTTTATAATTGATCATGAGAAGATGTAGTTTGGTGAACTGAATATTTGGAACAAAACAAAGTTATGATAATTATTAATAGTCTATATTTACTTGTACTCTGGTTCATAATTTTTTGTCAGAGTAATAGTTAATTAATCTTTTTAAAATATCTAATCCCGGGGCGGCTGGGTGGCTCAGTCGGTTGAGCGTCTGGCTTTGACTCGGGTTATGATCGCACGGTTTGTGAGTTCAAGCCCAGAGTTGGGCTCTGTGCTGACAGCTCACAGCCTGGAGCCTGTTTCAGATTCTGTGTCTCCCTCTCTCTCTGCTCCTCCCATGCTCATGCTCTGTCTCTGTCTCTCTCTCTGTCAAAAATAAATAAACATTAAAAAAATTAAAAAAAAAAAAAACCTAATCCCATCGAGGTGCCTGGGTGGCTCAGGTCGCTGAGCGTTCAACTCTGGATTTTGGCTCAGGTCATGATCTCACAGTTCGTGAGATTGAGCCCCGCATGGGCTCGTGCAGAGCCTGCTTGGGACTTTCTCTCTCTCCCTCTCTCTCTCTCTCTGCCCCTCCCCATCTTACACACACACTCTCTCTCTCGCTCTCAAAATAAACAAATAAACATTTAAATAAACTAAAATTTCTAATCCTGATATTGAAATCCTGAGTACTAACCAAATAGGTTCAATACAATAAAGATAACTGAAACTTTCCCTGATTTTTTAAGTTCATCCACGCTTTCCAAATACCGACTGTCATCATGTATTTCGTCACCAAATGAACCCACAACCTTCTCCAGGGTGAACAGCTCAACCATAAGGTGGAGACACGTTCTGAGGCAAATCACGATACCTGCGTTCCCTCTCTGAACCATCCCGTCTCACAAACTTCTCACAGGGAAAAATCATCACATCTGAAGTCTAGGTGGTGAGCAGGTTCTCAGCAGTGTCTGGGGGCAGGGAGGGGAGGAAGCACACAGGAAAATGGATGCAAACGATGTGGCCGTATCGTCTACAAATCCACATCCGTGCGAACATCACACACACATCCACATCCACGCTAACACGCGCACATCCGCCCACACTCAGTGCATTATAGGTGTATTATAGGTGCATTATAGGTGTAAGTGTGGGCGTAGCTGGAGACAGAGATCTAGACGGCTGCAGGTGTCGGCACAGAACGCGCCTCACCTCTCTCGTCAGTTTAGCGTGCTTTGCGGAGCAAGCAGTGAAAGTGAACCGTCCAAGACCGATTCCTGCAGGCCTGGCCTCCCAGCCCCAGCCTCCTCCTCAAACATCCCCGGAAACTGGCTTTGGCCTGTGCACATGACGGTCCTCTGGCTCCATCAATTGCAGACCTCAGACCCTAACCCCACCTCTGTCCAGTAGTCCACAGAAGATGCTAGAGTTTTCTCGACCTTCAGGGCTGCCGAGGTCAGGTTTCCAGTCACCTGCCCCATCGTACAGCTAGGCCTGGGGGCGGCGGGGGCAGACACCTGCCCCGGGTCACGCTAGTGCTGGGGCTTGGCGTCCCCCCTAACAGGAACACGGGGCTAACAGTATGGGCCTGAAGACAAGTCTGAGTCATGACCCCCTAGTCTTGTGTCCTGGCTCCTGGCCGCACCAGGGAGGGCACAAGAGTTTCCCTAGAGAGTATAACTCGAAGGCCTCAGGGCCCCGGAGCAGAGTCTGTCTGGATTGTGACCAGGCTCTCCTGGCTCTCTGGGCACGGACATAGACCGCCACAGATAAAGGGGGGCCCTCACACCTGCTACTGCTCCTGAAACCCCACGTTTGCCCTTGGCTGGTGGGTGCTATTCGCCCTTAACATTAGAGCAGGCCCACTTCTTTACCTTCTCTGCCACTCAGACCATCTCCCGAAAAGTAGAATTCCCCTGGAATATCGCCAACGATTGTATCAAATATATGTCCCTGATAAAAGCTTAAGTTTACTTGATTGTATCCTGGAAACAAAAATGAATGGGGGCAGGGGAGGGAATACCCAGGCAGTTCAGGGCGCAGGAGAAGCTGTACCTTGAAGAGTCCCATGGGACGGATCACATTTCACATTTGTGCTAAATGTCCTTATAACTCTCACCTACGTTTCCAAAAAAAGAAATGGTTGCAAGTCGTTACTTATTCCAAAGTACTCATCCCTACAGCTCTCTGTGCTGTCACGCCTGCCTTTCAAGAGGCATCATGGTCGAAGAGCAAGGAGAAAGCACTTTCACCTTTTAGAAAATAATCTGAAGTATTTTTTTAACTACAGTCCCCGGCAAAGTACCAACATATACATGTTCATAAAATGGTTTGGTACGAATGAACGAATCAATGAGTCAATGCATCAAATGATGAAGGCATGGAAACGTTCTCATCAAACTGAAGCCCCTTGACAACTGTCAGGGACTGACATCCTGCAGCACAGCCCAAAAAATACAGTGCCAGGGTTTTGTTTCAAGACACTGTTGTGAAAATAACTCACTTCATACAATTAAGCAGAAGGAAACACCCTCTATAAAATCTTCGCATAATGTTCTTTGTTGCCGGATTTCTTTTTGTAACAATGTCATTCACATGTCCCTATAGGGGTGTGGTTTACTTTCCAATTACGCACTGGCCTGTGAGGTCTCTGCAAGCAGAGACATCATCTTATTTTCATTTTGTTTCTTCGATTCCTCCAGAGTCACTGGCCTCAGGCTACAGTTAGTAGAAGTTGCTTTTCCGAATGGTCCAAAAGTATACAATGACCTATCACCAAAATTTCTAACTTTTTTTAATGCGGAAACCCATTGATAAAGAGGAAATGGAGATAAATAAGTAGGGTCATGAAAACTATATGCTAAATGATATTGTGTCAATATGGTCCTTAAAGATAGGGATCACATCAGGTGTCTGGGTGGCTCAGTCAGTTGAGCCTCCGACTTTTGATTTCTGCTCAGGTCGTGATCCCAGGGTTATGGGATTGAGCCTCGTGTTGGGCTCTGCACTGAGTGTGGGGCTCCCTTAGGGTTCTTCCTCTCTCCCTATGTCTCTCCCCAACTCATGCTTTCTCTCTCTCAAAAAAAAAAATATATATATATAAATAAGGGCGCGTGGGTAGCTCAGTTGGTTGTGTCTGACATCGGCTCAGGTCATGACTCATGATTCATGAGTTCGAGCCCCACATTGGGCTCTGTGCTGACAGCTCGGAGCCTGGAGCCTGCTTCCGATTCTGTGTCTCTCTCTCTGTCCCTCCCCCACTCCCCACTCATGCTCTGTCTCTCTCTCTCTCTCAAAAATAAACATTAAAAAAATTTAAATGTATAAATAAAATAAAAAACATAAAATCTGAAAAAAATAAAGGGACCACATCTAATTTATTTCTGTATCTTTGGGTCCTTGTCCTGGGTCCCATAGCAGCTACCCCATTAATTTGTTTGGAATATTTGTTGATATCTGTAAACATTGTATTAATAAATAGTTGAAAGAATAATTGTGTGTTCCCATTTAGGCCTATGCAATGAGATTTCAGTTCCCGTGTCAAGATCAATGTATCTTTTTTTTCTTTAATCTTTTATTTATTTTTGGATACAGAGAGCGTGAGCTGGAGAGGGGCAGAGAGAGGGGGACAGAGAATCCACAGCAGTCTCTGTGCTGATAGGGTGACAGCAGCAAGCCCAATATGGGGCTCAAACTCACAAACCACAAGATCATGACCTGAGCCAGTCATATGCTCAACTGCCTGAGTCACCCAGGCACCCAGAGAACAGTGTATTTTAAGTTAGAGTAGAATGTCAGAAATAGGAAATGATTCTTGAATTTTCTGAGACTTTGTAACATTGCACAACTGTCAATACTGGTTCATACAGAATCAGTAGAAGTCACAGATTAAGCTAGAAAGGTCGAGAATAGCCAGGAAAAAATTAAGGGCCTTTATTTTTTATTTAAGTAGTTTGGCCTCTTGTGCGGATGGACATAGAAACAGATTCTTAAGTACTTGCCACAGACTTCAATGAAAAGATATGTATTATTGTGCATACGATAGAAAAAGGAAATGGGGCAAGGACTTCCCAGCTCCCTGCAGGAAAAGGTAGTGATTTACATCATTGTGTCTCACCCTCCTTGAGCTCATCTTTTCCCATCAGGGATCTTCCATGGAGTCTCTGGTTCCTTTTTCTTCTATCATTGATTGACTTCTCAAGCTGCTTCTCCGTGAACAGAAAACAAAAAAACAAAACAAAACAAAAACAAAAATCAACAAACCAACAAACAAAAAAACATTGAATCACATGCAGAGACCAATTCTGTGTTCTTAAAATGCAGGGAAGGGCAGCTTTCCTGAGCTACATGTCTAGATAAAGCACCACACTGGGTTTTCCAATGGGAAGATGTGGCCCATCAAAACTATGGAAGAAAAAGTGCATTCAGAGAATACTTTACAAAAAATGATGAGCCTGGGCCTAAATGTGAAGGAACCTATTTTAAACCACCTCAGAAATCATTTTCCAAATAGATCTTAAAAGCCCCAAACTTCCTTTTAGTTTTCTCCTTCCACCTATGGCATGTGAGTAACTATGGTGTCATTTGGTGATGACACTCAGCCATGATCTCTCTTTACTTGGCAATCTTGGGGTCATTTTTATTTTTATTATTTTTTTTTTAAAGGAGTTTTTACTCATCTTTTCCTTGGCATGAAAATTCATGGTGCCTCCTGTTAATGCTGCACAAAATCAAATGCTCCCCCACCGTGTGCATCCAAGTCCCGACTCTGTAATGAGCGAATGTGTCTTTGGGGTCCTCAAGCACCTCCAGACGTGCACAGAGGGGACGCCATTTAGCTGGAGACAAAGACAGCGGAATTCAAGACACCACCACTAGGGGGTGCTTGCCCTGGAAAGATGACAATCTTAACGCAATCAGCTTTTACTAACGGTAGGGGGGATTGTCCTCTTTGCCTGGGGGGGAGGTTGGTCTATAACCACCTGGGCTAGACTGGAACTCTTTCCTGGCGCTGTGGGTCACCAAATCCACAGATTAAGAAGTGATGAAGACATTCAGCATCTCAGTCCCCCTAACTGCCCTTCCTCCGAGACTCCCCGCCCCCACCTCTTCCCACCCACCGCAAAGAACGGGAATCTCGAGTCTCGCTGCGACACCGTGACAAATTTCCCTGGGAAGGAGACCCCGTTCATGGGAAAGTGCTTTTTTGTTGTTAGATGTTTAAGGACATCGGAGAGGGTAAACTCAACCCAGAGGAGAATGAATTAGGAATGTGATGTTTTTCATTTTAATCAAGCATCCTGTGTCTGGATCTGCGAACACAAAGTTCACTTCGGAGGCTAAGAAGGCCGGCCTCCGGGTGCGTTTGTTTTTCAAGGTCAGTCACCTTTCGCTCTCGTGCAGGCGATCACATGGGCGCAAGATTCAACTCCTACGAATGTACCCCACAGGAAAACCGATGCTTCTGCGGTCATGCCAACCCAGTTACTTTCCTTTAATGATTCAGGGCTAACTACACACAGCGAACAATGTTCACTAGAAATAGATTAACTCGGTGTTTCAGTGGATGGGAGCTGGCTTCCAACGCTGGCCCCGAGGACAAAAGCCAGCCAGACAAAAGCCTCTCCCCGCTCTTTCGGGCCCTTTGATGCCGACTTTCAGCCCTTCTTTGTGGTGACAGCCTCATCGCTCGTGATTGATCTGAGAACCTGTGCACTTGGATTCCTTGAAACTTTTTGTCTCGGTGTCACTGGCATCTATTTTGCATTCGGGTCCCGTATCTGTGACTTCATCATATCCATATCCCTGCCACCAGATACAGAAGAGCTTTGTTCGGCCTCTCCTCCTGCTGGAGGAGTTTGTCCTAGGGGTTGCTTCTTGTTCTGAAACATGAAAATGTGTGAAGCATAAAACTCCAGCTGTGAATACTTACCTCCCCGCAGTGTTAAAAAGTTCAATATACAAAACACCTGGTTTCAAGTAAAATGTACATCAAGATATACGGCGGAGAGACAGATTTAATATACCCCATAGGGCCCTGGGGCGGTTTTTAAATTAAAGACACAACACACTTTTTTGTTTTTTTCAGATGCGGTTTTACTGTTTTACAAATAATGAGCCAATGAACATGACACAGTCAAAGGGACAGTTTTAAGAAGAATGGAGAGGAGTATTTTCATCTAAATGAAAATCACTGCTCTGTCTCTACCTAGATGCTTTGTAAATGTATTCCTGGTCAGTAAAATTCTTTTTACAAGTGATAAAGGTGGCCAAAAGCCTCGGTGATTTCAATTCAGTAGGAAAGAGTAGCTCTTTAAGCTACTATTCAGTAGCTCTTTAAGTCTAGTGGCCTCCTAAATGTTTATCATGAATATAACTCATTTACTAGGAGATAAAAGTGGCAGGGGGGCCCTTCTAAGGAGAGAAACCCCCGTGTCTCCTACCACGGAAGAGCCCGATTAAGTGTGAGGAATTATTGTTAAGGGCTTTAATGCTCCAAAATTAAAGGGCTTTAATGCTCCAAAAATGAAACTCAAGATTTTTTTGACGAAAAGAAAAAAAATTATGGAAAAACATTGCGATTGGAAAAATGGAGAAGACAGGAAACATTTTTCCATGACCGTGACCAGTCATTAATGGGAGAAAATATCTTCAATGTTTTATTCTTTTTTTTTTTTTTTTTTTCTGTCTGAATTTCCCATCTCCAGGAAACAAGAGCAAAGTGGCTGTCCCCAGCAAGCATGGGGAGTGTGGTAGCCTGCAGACGTACAAGGAATCATCTCAGTGTGTAGTCCCCTTCGAAGAATGTGCCAGAAGCTCCAGTGGAAAGTGGATGCTCTGTTCCTGCTTTCCCTCCCTCTGTTCACACCCAAGCACCCTCCTCCGGTTTCTGACCCCTGCTTCCTAAAGTTTCCCACTTCCTAAAGTTTCCATAGCTTCCCACTATGACCACTAGATAGTGATACAGGTCATTCCCCAAAGTCCACTTTAGAAAAGGTGCAAAGGGGCGCCTGGGTGGCTCAGTCGGTTAAGCCTCTGACTTCGGCTCAGGTCGTGACCTCGCAGTTTGTGGGTTCGAGCCCCGCGTAGGGCTCTGTGCTGACAGCTCAGAGCCTGGAGCCTGCTTTGGATTCTGTGTCTCCCTCTCTCTCGTCTCCTTCCCTGCTCACCTTCTGTCTGTCTGTCTCTCTCTCAAAAATTAATAAACATTTAAAAATTAAAAAAAAAGAAAAGGTGGAAAGAGGGGACTTTAATTCCTCATCCTGTAACATTCCCGTGCAGCTGATGCACCGTTGTTAAAGAGCTCAGACCCTCTGACCAGTGACTGAGGAAACAAGCATGATGCAAGTTCCTTGTCTGTAAAGCGGGAAAACATTCGTACCAACCTCATCACGTCTTGGAGAGGATGAGATGAGTTCAAACAGGAAAAAGTTTTAGAACAGTTCCTGTCACCAAACAAAACGGAACCCTTAGCCACCATTCCCATCATCATCATATCCTGGTTTTAACAGACTCTTTGATTCGGCAGCGTATACCCACCCTACCGACAACTCTTGGTTCTACTTAATCTCCTGCTGAGCTTTTATTTAAAATATTTGGCAGAAATGCAAAGATACTGATGTTGTATACAAAATACTCATGCGGTCACTCAGCAAATATTTGTTCATCAATTGCAAAGGTGTTCAACCACCAGGGTACTGCCTTTTCAAAACGAGGAAGATGCATGGGATTTGGAGTTTTGGATATCTGGGGGCCAAGAATGGTTCTAGTTTTAGTTTCGCACGGATAAAAATGATGCATCATTTAACATCTCAAACTATAAAATGCATGGTCACAGCCTCATCTGTTTGTGCAAGGGCGCTCCAGAATAATAAAATATTTCTCCAGTCAATTAATTCTCCTGCTCTCTGCAACGATCATTTTGTTCTCCTCATAAAAAGAGCCAACAACCCCTCCACACTTTTCCATTCACCAGAGTTAGGTGATCTTGCAAGAGTAAACAGAAGCCATTGGATGGGCGAGCTCTCTTAGCAAACTAAAGAATTTTATTTGTCGTTTTGCCTGAGGCCAGGCTCTCCGTGTATGTTTCAATACTCTTTAGTCTCCGTGCCTCCGCAATGCTTCCACAGGCTTCCACCAGCCTCACGCTTGTTCTCAACACAGCCGCCATCATCCTGGTGGTCCGAGAACATCTCTTTTCTGCTGAAAACCTTCCTCCGGTGGCTCCATCACTTTCAGAGTGAACACCAAAGTCCTGCTTGTGACCTGCAAAGCCCTAGGGCCACAGCTCCCCAGATGGCTCCCTGGAGAGGCAACATCGGATCCCCCCGGAACCTGATAGAAATACGGATTCTCCAGCCGCACGTCAGATGTGGAATCAGAATTTCTGGGGGTGGGGAAAGCTACAATTTCACAAGCCTGCCAGGTGATTCTGACGCGTTTCTCATCCTTTCCTCTGTTCCAAACTCCCAGTTCTCCATTTTCATGAAACTCCCCAGTCATGTTCCCACCTCGGGGCACCTGTACTTGGGTTTCTCTGATTCACACACCATGTGCCCACTGAAACTCACGCCTTAATGCCTTGCCTCCAAAATGTATTGACTCAAATGTCACCTTCCCAGCAAGGGTTTTCTCAAATGGCTTGTTTTACATTGGATCTTCCCCATCTATATGCACTCTCTCTTCCTTCATTGTTAGATGTGTTTTGTTTTGTTTTGTTTTGTTTTCCACAGCATTTATTATCTTACCAAATACAAAACATTTTACTTCTCACGTTCGCCTGGCTCTACCACATGAAGGACTCTCCTTCCGGTATCACGTTCAGCACCTTTCACGCGTCTGGTCCCACAGCCTGGAAGAGTGGAAAGGCTGCTCCGGGGCGTTGGGGGGGGGGGGGGGGGGGGGGGAGGGGTCCCATCTGAACTTCGCCTTGTGGGCACTTCAGTTTTTCTCTACACCAGGACGCGTGCGTATCTGCAGCTTTTTCTGTATTCTGTGGCAATAAATAATCCCCAAATCTTACGGTCTTAAAACAGTCCTGTTTTCCTTGGTCAGGATCACATGGGGACTCTGGGGAAGGTGTTCTGTTAGGATCTGCTGGGCTTTACTGGACTCTGCTCAGCGCACTGCCACGTTATCTATTATGAGAACTGAGCTGAAGGAAAACGCTCAAGGAGCAGGATGAGGTAGAGGGCGCTCGCCGTGTCTCTAAAAGTACCTGCTAGGCTGTGACAAATGTCCGCTCATATCCCACTGGCTAAAGCTGGAAGCGTGGCCAACTCCAGAATCTTTGGAAAAGCGAACATATTCTTTCAATAAGACTGGGTGGCCAAGAGAGGGAGAAGAAAACAGTTGGAAACAGATTGCTCGATCTGCCACAATATGTAATCCCTGCAAGGATGAGATAATCTTTCTTGGATTTCAGAGAACTACAGTATTTTTTTCTTAAGTTTATTTATTTATTTTGAGAGAGATGGCGAGGCTAGCGTGAGGGAGGGAGGGGCAGAGAGGGAGAGAGAGTGAATCCCAAGCAGGCTCCCGAACAGGGGAGGGTGAGAGAGAGAGGGAGACACAGAATCTGAAACAGGCTCCAGGCTCTGGGCTGTCAGCACAGAGCCCGACGCGGGGCTCGAACTCACAGACCGTGAGATCATGACCCGAGCCGAAGTCGGCTGCTTAACCGACTGAGCCACCCAGGCGCCCCAACCGTTGAAACCATCTTTAATGTATAGTTAATTCAGGGGCACTGCCTTCCACTATTTTGCAACCATCACCTCTTCTGGTTTTAGGTTTTTCTCATCAATCCAAATGGAAACCTCATATCTATTCACTCCTCATCCTCTTATCCCAGCCCCTGACAACCACCAATCTGCCTATTCTGGGTATTTCATATAAATGGACTCCTACAATATGGGCCCTTTAATCTCTGGCTTCTCTCACGGAGCAGAATGTTATCAAAGTTCAGCCACGTTGTAGCATGTATCACTAATCCCTTCTTTTTATGGGTGGATAATATTCCATTGTATGGAGAGACCACATGAGTATCTGTTCATCTGCTGATTAAATTTGGGTTGTTTCCAGCGGTGAGCTATTGTGAATGGTGCTGCTGAACATTTGTGTGAACATATTTGTTTGAGTACATGATTTAAATTTGGGGGGGGGGAGGTCTATACTTAGAAGTGGATATAAGTTTTAATGGGGATTGAGATACGTTAAATGATATGGTAGGGCAATATTTTAGATGATGACAGAGGGTTTTTTTTAACCACATTTTTCTTGTCACCCATATTCCACCCCACCCCCCACCCCCGCCCGACACGCCAATCTGTTCTTTGCTTTAGGAGGAGTACATATATAGCCTAGAAGAAAGAGTTACAGAATAGATTTCTTTTTTATTTGAGCCAAACATTTCAAATGCTAGAATCAGGCACTTGAGATAAAATATCTTTGACATTCAGAAGATATGCGTTTCAAATATCAGCACTGAAAACACGATAAAATGGGGCATAGGATGTATCTGTAAACAAAAGATTGGAAAGAAAAAAAAGGGAGGGGGGCGTTTTTCCCTGGCCTCCCAGTGGGGGTTTGAAAACCTTAAGGGAAGTGTAATGAGAAGGTGCAAACTTCAGTTAAATTTTTGGGAAATCTTAGAAAATAAAGGATCTAAGCTTTGATTCTCTGGAAAGGACAGTGGTATAGACAGCTCGATTCCACACACAGCTGGAATGCTGAACACAATGGCTGAGTGCCGTGTTCAAGGGGGCGTGCCTGGGCACATCCTCTGAGGCACCCAGCCCAGTGTCAGGGTCACACCACCAGTGACCCAGTGGCCCAGTCAGGGTTGCAAAAACTCATTTGCAAATGTGAACGTAGTGACTGGAACCCAGAGTGGGTTGTCAGACATCAGATATCATTGGTAAGAAATGCTGGCTCATGACCTCAGAAGAATTCCATCACAAAAGTCACTGGGGCTTGCATGGTACTTACAGAGTGAAAACCAGTGGTTTAAGCACTTAAAATGGGTTAATTAATTTAATGTGATTATCAATGCTTTGGAACAGATACTTTTATTATAATCCTGTCTTAGGTACAGAAATTAAGGCATAATTAGGGTACATAACTTGCCCAAGATAGCCCGGAGGGGAGGAAGACCCAAAACAACTCCCATTTTCCATCCCCATTCACAGAGAAGGAAAGGGGTCGGGGAATATATGTGACAGAGCATCTGAGGCTGGATTTTACCTTGATCTGCAAAATTACATGTTTTGTCATCAGTGGACATCTGGACCTATCCATTGCATGGTTCTCTGTCTTTCTACCTGTCTTTCTGTCTCTTATTACATATCAATCTCCACATTTCTTGCACTGCCTAGAGTAGTGCTGGCTTCACAATAAACATTTTTTTAATGTTTATCTATTTTTGAGAGAGATAGAGCATGAACTAGGGAGCAAGAGGGAAGCAAGAGGGGGAGACACAGCATCCAAAGCAGGTTCCAGGCTCCGAGCTGCCAGCACAGAGCCCAACGTGGGGCTCAAACTCGCAAACTATGAGATCATTACCTGAGCCAAAGTCAGGGGCTTAACCAACTGAGCCACCCAGGTGCCCTTCTCAATAAACATTTTAAAATGTGCTTGAGGACTCGACAAATAAAATCAAGGAATTTATTTATTTATTTTTAATTTACCAAGAGGTCGAAATTGATCGTTACATTCATGATTTTTTTAAAACAATTGAAATAGGAGCCATTTATTAGCATTTTCTGGACTTTAACCTATCTTTGAAATTTATATTGACTCACAAGTTGAGTGATGTAGCAGAACAACAGTAAGTCTGAAAGCAACAGATTTTACTGGCTTAAAACTTTCAGTTTGGCAGAATACTGAATCACAGAATGTTATATCTAGAAGGCATCAATACTGTCCTTAAATAGATGAAAAAACCTTGGAGGTATAACTGTAACATGGTTCCCATTGATAAGTAATTACAACAAAGGTTTGAATAGGACACTAGTCATAAAATTCTAAGGTCCCTGGTCTATTCTTGGAGAGTTGAGATGTACTTGAAATTAGTATAACCTTCTTGTTTTTTATGTGTTTTTTTTTTTTTATTTAGTCTTCCTCGGAAAAGTAAAGTGTTAAATGGGCCAAGAGGAAAAAACAAATCTTTAGACAACCTGGTTGTCTAATAACTTTATTTTAAATCAGTAGGCATGTATCCTTCTGTACCTTACCCCACCCCTGGAAGCTAAGGAATTGTATTAAATCAGGACTATATATTTCTATAACATTAAATTAGACTGTCTGTTTATAAGTCTACACAGGGCATTATTATGAAAACCTCATGTCATTCTCTCAATGACAGCTTGGGTCTCTAACTAATAATCTGAAATTTAGCTTGCATTTACTATAGTGTCTATTTCCATAAGTTCTGTATTAGGTAAAGGAGACATGATATTTATATTTTGAATAATATCCCAACTTTAAAAGTGGAACAAATTAGTCTTGCATGAAGTAGAATGATGGGCTTAGTCTCACCCTGAAAATTAGTAGCACATCTAGAAGCTACTTTTAATGGCCCAATTACCACACTAATATTAGAATTATAAAAAGAACCCATAACAGACGTTCTAATTCAATTTTATCTATAACTTAAGGGGAGTGAGACAGGGGCAGATGTTTTGCGGTGTGCTTTTTATATACAATGCCCATATCAATTTGGAAGTATATTTTTTAAGGGCATATTTGGGGGAGTCTGCCAAAGTGAGATTGCAGAAGGGTAAGAGTGAGGTAGAGAAGTCCATTTTGTATTTCCAGTCTACATGATGGATCTCTTGGGCCGGTTGTTTTCCGTGTTTTCACTCTTCCTGTCTCTACGTCTTAAGTTTTTCCAACAGGATGCGCAGTGCATTCCATAATATAGAATACACAATGTTCCCGAGCATAACAACAATCTCTAGACAGTGACCATCTAGTCAACTCCCATCTCTGTAAGTGATAGCAGAGGCGGGCTCTACGAAAAAGACTCCCATGGCCAATTCTAGAGAATGCCCTGATTTGATCTGGAAAAAAATGTACAAAATTGATATCTGGGCAGCATATATTTTAGAATCAGTGCACCACACTGGCAGCCCATTCACAAACACTCTAGGTACCTTGATGCTTCCCAAAGCTGCGAAAAACACAGATTGGATTATGCCATAGTTGTCATTTAAACTCACAGTGGAAATAGTCTGATAGATGTCAACCTGCCACTGGGCTGCTTAATTGTTCTATTTTGCCATGCGCCAACACGAAAAGGTACGATTTATTCAATGTGACCTTATGGACAAACAAATATTTAACAAGTCCTGATTAAAATCCATTGCCAAATAACAATACAGCTTCGATATCAGTGACAGTTGAACACTAACATAAGGATTGCGCGGAAAGCTGAGTTTGAAGAAAGGGATGGCTTGAATTTGAGCTCGCAGGAGCTCAATGCCTTAAAATCCCCTTACCTTGCATTCTGTTAGAAAAGTAAAAAGAAAAAGATTAGAGTGCAATTGGCTAGAATTTCTTCACAAGATCCTAAAACTGCAGCTTGCTAATTACTTCCATGGATACAGACTATGAGGAGTTGCATGCAGAAGGTCTGCGCTGGAGAACCATTGAGAAGAAAGTAAAGAAGGCAAGAATGGACAGAGGGCAAAGTTCACATGCAATATGGTTGCAGAGGAGGCTACAAGAAGCTATGGTGCTTAGGGAAACCTTAAGAATTGTCCCACAAGGCGCCTGGGTGGCTCAGTGGGTTGAGTGTCCGACTTTGGTTCATGTTATGCTCTCACGGTTTGTGGGTTTGAGCCCCGCATCGGGGTCTGTGCTGATAGCAAGGAGCCTACTTGGGACTGACTCTATCTCTCTGCCCACCCCCTGCTTGCACTTCTTCTCTCTAGAAAGAAAAAAAAAAAAGGGTAATACGTGCAGTGTGAGACTTCACCCACCCACCCATAATTCATTAAATCGACTCGGAACACGGTTGGTTGCTGGGCAGAGTGTGAAGTTTAACCCAGGATGGCGTGGAGAATCAGGGTTCTCTCATAAAGGGGGTTCACTACCTGGCAAATGCTGTCACTCACTCCCTCTTGTCACAAGCTGATCAAGCCTCTATAGCTAATGTAAATCGCCTTTTTTTACCTGTGATTCTATATCCCGGCTCATAAATAAACTATCAGTAGTGCAGCTTTATATATATACGCATACAGAACGTGTCGCCCACAGGACACGGCACAGGGTCAGGCTTCATATTCCAGAAGGTTGGAGTTCAGGTCAGGGATGCCTCCCTGCCCCACTCAAACATTTCACTTGTGCTCACCCCTGGTGTGACGGGCACCTTTAATCTATGCTTAGTCAGCCATACAATATAGGCACCATCGAGAAAACCTATTTTCAAGGCTGAATTCTTTAGCTTTTCTCTTGGTTTAAAGGGGAAGGGTGTGCATTACAAACGAGCCCTGGACCAGAAACCCTGGAACACAGACCGTTTGAAACTCGGCCGCCGGCAGTGCCGTCCCTAAGACAGTCTTGAGGTTTTGAGGTTGCGATGAGATCCGGAGGTTTGGGGAACAAGTGTGAGAATAATACCACTCGGGACCTCCCTTTGGATGTAGGCTGTAGTTTGAATTCACTGCGTTCGTCATTTTGCATTTCGCTTTCCCACAAAGGCGTATTTGCATACTTTGGAATGAAAACATCATATCTAATCTCACATCAAACTCTGTAAGCTATTACCATATGTAGTATGTGTGCTCGCGTACTGATCAGTGGCCCCAAAACTTGTTACTCTCCAAGGAACATGTAAATTGCAGACGCATGAGAGCCCTCGTGGAAGGCCGGGCAGCAGTCATGGCCGGTGCGGCGTGATGGTGATGATAAGCGCACCCATGAGGTGGGGGGAGGGGATTGGGTTACTAGTGGTCATGAAGTTCTCGAAGACCAGGCTGTGCTCTACTCATTTATTCCTGCCACTGCACACAGTGAATGAGGGAAGAGTGGGGAGGCTGTTTTTTTCTACTAAATAAACAGAATATTTCTTCTGAACTCGTGTGGCTTCCCCTTTAAAATGACTCAAGTCCTTGGGAAAACATGACATCGCTAATGGTATCGAGGGCCAGATACTCTACAAGGCTATGCACCTGTGACTATGCAATAAATCTTGGTTGACTGGTTGACTAGTGTATACAATACTTCTATGGTTCTCCTAAAGATCAAGCAAAGGACTAAGTCATCTTGCAAGGTTTCTTCCAGCCTAATAATTCTGCTTTTGTCTTTCTAGTCACAGATGAAAGATGAGACCCACAGCTATAATATTGCCTGTTTCAACATGTGACCTTTAATAAATGATGCATGGCATTTTAGGCTTTCTACCTTAAGCACACGTGTAGATGGCCCTTTCATTAGGAATTGTGGCCGAGATGCCATTTTGACACCCTGGGTCAGGTGCCTCACCCCCTGGGCTTACTAGGACTTTGAACAAAAGTGCAATCTCATGCCGAATTGCTTCAAGCTAGGTCGGTGGTTGTTACCTCTCAGAAATCACTGTTTATGGGGAAGGCCTCCCCGGGCTGTATTTTCTTTTCTTTTCTTTTTTTTTTTTAAATTTTTTTAACGTTTATTTATTTTTGAGACAGAGAGAGACAGAGCATGAACGAGGGAGGGTCTGAGAGAGAGGGAGACACAGAATCGGAAACAGGCTCCAGGCTCTGAGCTGTCAGCACAGAGCCCGACTCGGGGCTCGAACCCACGGACCGCGAGATCATGACCTGAGCTGAAGTCAGAGGCTTAACCGACTGAGCCACCCAGGTGCCCCTTACGTTAACTTTAATGAGTGACAACAGGATCGTCTAGGGAGCAAAAGCTCCTTGGGATTTGGTACTTAAGGGGCGCAGAACCAAATACTTCTTTCTTTTTCTTGTTCTCCTTGTCTGACTGTGGAATCCGTGTCAGCTCATAGAATATCAGTAAATTTTAGAAATTATTTTTTAAATAAGTAATAAATGACCCATAATCTTATTACCCAGAGGCTGCATTCCTCTACTCACATTATAGCGTATCTCCTTATGATTGTTTACACATATAACGTGTGTGTGTGTGTGTGTGTGTCATAGTTGGTATCCTGTGTGTCCCGTTGCATATCCCAACCTGTCACTTTCTCGTTTCATACACGTTTATGGCAACATTCTGGGGTATTGTGAGGGCTTTTCTCCATCACAACTGGTCCTCTGAGTGACGTACTTGGTGTCCCATTTCTACACTGTCCTTCATTCTTCAATGCATGTCTGAAGCGCCCCGACTCCGGAGAAACTGGCAAGTCCTCTATGCTCTACGGGACACCTTCTGTCCTTGATTTGAATTTTCTGATGGCTCCCACCATCAAAGCACACGAGAATCATCCCTTGATACCCAGAATAATAGCTAGACTTTTCTTTCCCCCCTCTTTTTATGCTTGCTCCTTAATGTTGGCGGTTCTCCCGAGTTCCTTGTGACGAACCTCTTCTCTGAGTGATGTTGCTCACCTTGAGGCCGACACTCTTAACTTCCTCTTGTCGTCCCCTCTTGCCACCGGGGTTTCCAAATGTCTGTGCTGCAGATCTTTCTCCCAAATCCCAGTGAGACGAATATTTATTGAGTTCCTGCTACTTGTAACCCGGAGTTGTATTCCTTAGGCATTTGAAGGTAAGTAAGGACGTTATGCCTGACAGATTCTGTGGCCAAAGGATGCAGTTTCGCCAGCCTGCTGCACGTATGCTATTTAAAATTCAAAAGGTCCCATTTAGACTGCATTATTTCCAAATGCAAAGCCCCGTCATCCTCCTGTATTCCCTGCCTGGGTTAAGGACCTCTTCGTGCAAACACGCAATAAAGATCCAGCCCTCCATAGACACCCTCTTTCCATCCTAGCGAGCTCCCAATTTCTCTTACGTCCATCTTTCGTTTCAACCTAACTCTCAGTATCTGCTTTTCTCTCTCCAGGGTTGGTACCATAAAATTCTAAATGTTCTCTCTCCTTCCTGCTTTCTCCCCTTAATGCTTACTTCAAATTGCTAACTGAGTGAGCCT
The DNA here is from genome assembly GCF_023721935.1 of Panthera uncia. NCBI lineage: Eukaryota > Metazoa > Chordata > Mammalia > Carnivora > Felidae > Panthera > Panthera uncia. Next base: position 72,978,880 of record NW_026057576.1, read on the forward strand.
TGCTATAAAAATGGTCACTTACCCACTTTTAAAAACATGAACAAAAATCAGGAAGGCAAAATAATGGTAGCCTCCCATTGCCTAATAAATGATTCACCACTGCTTATTGAGCTAAGTATAAAATAAAATTAACTGTAAGTGAATGAGCTTTTAACTATACCTTAAAACTAAGTGGTTTCAATAAATATTTCTATCTTTGAGAATTCAAGTCCTATTTCTATATGTGAAAACATGCGATTAAATTCTCTTTAGTCAGGGTAACCACACTAACGGGGGATATTGTTTAAAGAGGCAGGTTTGCAAAGCGGCTAAGATTTTAGATCGAACCAAAATGAAAAGTTTGAATCCAAACTCTGCCACTAGCTACCTACATAACTTTTTTTTTTTCCTTTTGAAAGAGAGCGAGAGAGCAAGCATGTGCGAGCTGGGGAGGGGCAGAGAGAGAGGGGGACAGAGGATCTGAAACAAACTCCGTGCTGACAGCAGAGAGCCCGATGCGGGGCTCAAACTCAGGAACTGCGAGATCATGACCTGAGCTGAAGTCAGATGCTTAACCAATTGAGCCACCTAGGCGCCCCCAACTATTATTATTGTAAATAGAAGACAGTTTCTTTCACTGAGATCTGAAATTATTAAAAAGACACCATGCTATGCAAATAAATAACACAGCCGTGGTTTGGAATATTTGAGATGATGCGTAAACTTATTTTTACTCAACTCGGGAAAGAACGAGGAAGACAGTGGTCACTGAAAAAGTTTAGACTCGCTTGCATCAGGTATTTTCCGGCGCTTATGATCTGGAGGCCTGATACCTCTGGACGGAAGGAGCTGAATTCCGCTGTTAGGGTTTTCCAGACTGATACCGCATTTGAGGGCTGGTAAGGTTGCTCTACTCACTGTACATCCTTCAAAGAGCGGGATCTCTCAGGCAAAGATTTAGGTGGCTCCAAGCCAGATCTCAGCATTCACAGGGGAATAAGATCTGTCGCAGACAATATAAAGAATTTAGTTTGATTTAGTCCTGAATCTGGCATTTCCGGCTTAAAAGGAGGTGGTTGAGCATTCTATCAACTCTTGCAGATGCTGACCACGTCTCTTTCTCTATTTATTTTGTTTTTTCCCTTCCAAAGAAAAACATTGTGGATTCCATATAGTTCACATCAGTAGACTTCACCTCCCTTTAAGGGTCTGTCACAAAATAATAGTCACACGGGGACTTCTGGGGAAGCAAAAATGTGTCACTGAAGGCTTCCTTTCCAAGACACTGAGGCCACGAGGAAGACTCCTACAAAACCATTTACTTCTGTGAAATCAAGTGCAAAAGAACTCCAGACTGTGACATCATCCTGGTCATGAGTAAAGGTAACCTGGGAAAGGGACTTGGGGGCATTTGGTCACTGAAATTTCCCAAAATCACACGATGGCCTATGATTTTCATTCATATTGCTTTCCTGCTTGACCGCATTAACATTATTCAGGGAAAAGATCCTACTTATGATCTTGATTGAAAATCTCGGGGTGCCTGGGTGGCTCAGTCCATTGAGCATCTGACTCTTGGTTTCAGTTCAAGTCATGATCTCGTGGTTTTGTGAGTTCGAGCCCCACGACTGGCTCTGCGCTGACAGTGCGGAGCCTGCTTGGGATTTTCTCTCTCTCTCTCTCTCTCTCTGACCCTCCCCCGACTCGTGCTGTCTCTGTCTCTCTCAAAATAAATAAACTTTAAAAAAGAAAATAAAAGTCCAAATACGGACACGTATATCTGAGCAATAAACCAATCGGAAATGGAAAACTCTACTTGCTAAGATTGGGATCCACCTGGGGCGCCTGGGTGGCTCAGTTGGTTAAGCGTCCGACTTCGGCTCAGGTCAAGATCTCACAGTTTGTGGGTTCGAGCTCCGTGTCAGGCTCTGTGCTGACAGCTCAGAGCCTGGAGCCTGCTTCGGATTCTGTGTCTCCCTCTCTCTCTGCCCCTCCCCTGTTCACGCTCTGTCTCTGCCTCAAGAATAAACATTAAAAAAAAAAATTGGGATCCACCTGAGACCAGGCACCAGGACTTCCGTGACACCTGCCAATAAATCTTCAAGCATCGTTTCCTCCTAAGTGCATGTGTATCAGCTGCACCTCCCCTCCCCTCACCTGGAAGCTGTGGAGGGTGGAGTGGGGAGGAGAGGAGTGGGGGGGTGGGAGAAGGTCACTCAAGCCAATAAAATCCCAGACAACTTTTTTGTTCTCTCCACCATCCCTAACGCCCCAGTGCATTTTCTCCCCATCTACCAACCTCTTCTACAATATTTAAAACTAGCATGATACTTTTCTGACTACATCTGCGATACAGCCAAGTCATTTGCAGCTGTCTGTGCGTTTCTCAAAAGCACTTCTGGATAATTCGGACAACAAAAGTTTTGTTTTCACCAGTCCAGACTTTTAAAAATCCTACCTGGAGAAGGCAGAAGTCACACAATAATAACTGGACAGTGGAGGCTAAGCAGAGAGCTGGGGGTAGTTGAGAGAAGTAGAGGTCACAGGCTCTCCGTGGAAGGCACCCTGGGGGTGCACGTATAGGGCGAGGGAGACGTCTGCACGGGGGGGGGGGGGGGGGGGGGGAAGGGGGGCCTCCAGTTACTCCTGCTTCATTTTCCAGCTGTCTGTCACTGAGTTAGCAACTGGGTCTCAGCCCTCTAACTATGTTTCTTTCAATGTGGACCGCTCACGCTGAAGGGCAAGGCCGTTGTCACTGAGCTTCCCGGCGACATTGACAGGCACATTCAGATATGAAAAGTGGATCTTCAGAGGAAAAGCCCTCCGTCCACACCCAGCATTATCAGCCTTTCACAAACCAAGTGCAGGAAAGCTGGCACGCATTGGGCAGTCACGATCTCATGTGAAGGTAGCTCAAAGTCCTACTTTCCCCAGAGCTTCCGCTGCCATTAGAGTCAAAGCTAACGAATGCCATCACTCCCTTTTTTCCAGTACAATTACTGCATTTTGATAAAACACACTTGGGGCTCTTTCCCAGGAAAAGACAGCGTCAGTAATGCAGCCTCATACTAATCAAAAGCAATTCTGAACAGAAAACATCCATTTTATGAATATAGAAATGTCCCCTATTATATTTGAGACAGAGTGTGGTGGTGACATCCGGCAAGGCGACAGGGCAAATCTTGAAAGTAATTTGCTGGCCATAAAGAAAATGCTTAATTAGAAAATACGGTTCATTTAGATAACTTTACCATGAAGTAAATGACGATGGCACACGAGTGGATTTAGCTTTCATGCGCTTCGTAGGTTTTCCTTTCCTGGAATTAGGATCGACAAAAATTACTCTCCTGTGCATTTTCCAGTGGTTCTTGAAAGAATTATTAGATACAGTACTTTTTATACCATTTAATTTGTAACTGTCTTCAAATGGTAAGAATTTATACAGGTATATTTATATTAACATTTATTAGAGATAAAAGAGAAACAAAAATGTTTAAGAACCTTTTCAAAGAAAAACATGAAGGGATGTCAGTAGTGAATGCTTCTGGATGTGTCACTCTTTTATTCTGCTATTCTAAAAACAAATTTCAATTGCTAAAGAAGGGCCAGGAACATAGCTTCCTTCCATCAGATGGAACATTGCCTTTCTTTTTTTCTTTTTCTTTTTCTTTTTCTTTTTCTTTTCTTTTTCTCTTTCTTTCTTTCTTTCTTTCTTCCTTTCTGTCTATAATTTTTGGGAAGAACCAACTTGGGAATAATTAGTTCTGCATTTAGTTCTCAAAATGTGAAAAACATTCTTATGCTTAAATGTCATGCAAGAAATGCTTACTGCTTAATATTGCATTCGATTTTCTGGTCAGTGTTATCACCGAATCTCCAATTAGTAATTTAATTCATGTTCATCCTAAAATGAATACTATTGTGATCATCATAATCATATCTATTTCATAGATGAGACAACCAAGTTGGAAAGTCTCACTAACTTGCCTGTGGTCACCCAGCTAATGAGTAGTAGGGCTGAACTTGAACCTATGTAGTGGAACAACAAAGTTCATGTTTTAATCCTTACTCAATGCCTATTTTTTCTGTTTGGTGCTATCTCATTGGGATGTTCACAATAACATGTAACAGGTACATGTACATGACATGTAAATTCCACGTCATTTCACCTTTTTAACAATAAAGAGACTAAGAGAGGTTAAGTAATAAACTAGTTATTATAGAATCAAAGTCAAGTTTTTCTGACTTCAGTGTTTTTTCCCCATAGCCCTATGTTACAGTCAGTGCTTGTGGCTTTGGGAAGCCACACATAACACCATGACTACTGTATAATTATCAGACTATCAGAAAAGTATTACTTAATATAGCTTTATATACACTTCCATACTTTAATAGTAATAGGTTTTTAGAGGAGATCCATTCCAAAATAAACAAAAAAAAAATTCTGAAATATATATTAAGAATAAGACGTTGGTGTAATGACATACTAAATGAATAAATGAATTTGGTGTTTCTATTATGGGCAAAAATGTGTGGACCATGAGGGGAGAATTCTTAAGAGTGAGATTTTTACGGTGAGCCCTGTCACCAATTAATTGTTATGAATACCAATTAATTGGTATCAATTTGGAAAAAAAAACCCAAACCAAACAAAAAAACAGCAGATTCCTTTCAGCTGTATCAGTTGTCAAGATAATAATGTTCTCACTGGAAAAAAAATTATTTTTGATTAAAGTGTTTTAACAAAATTACGTACAAACACACAAAATACCTCATAAGCTGTTAAATGAGAAAAACCACTTGCCAAATAGTACAATTTCAGTGTGTGTGTGCATGCATGTTTATAGAAATGCACAGAAAATGATATGTGGAAGAGTGACTAATCATCATTAGTTCCATTAATTGGGTTTATATCAAATATTTTGTTAATTTCTATAATATTGGATATTTTATAATGGAGAATGCATTACTTTTCTAAGAAGAAAAATGACTGTATAAAAAATAATTATCTATACATACATTTTACCAATCAAACACTGCAAAGTGTAGCAATAACCCTCAAATTTTGTATAGGAATTAATACAGGCATGAATGTCAGGTAGAAATTAACATCAAGGTAAACTAAAATTCAGGACTGTTTTTTTTTTTTTAATTTGGCCACATTTTCCAAATCTATTTCTTTAGAGCAGTACATGGTTTGTTACTTGTGGAAAACTTCGGTTGCCATTGTTGGGTAAATAATATTCAATAGAACAAAGAAGAAAATCACCATACTAAAGAAATAGTGGGTAGTACATACAAAACTAATAAGATTCAAAGACAAACAAAATAGGGGTGCCTGGGTGGCTCAGTCGGTTAAGCAGCTGACTTCAGCTCAGGTCATGATCTGGAGGTTCTTGCTCTCAATCCCTGAGCGGAGCTTTGTGCTGACAGCTCAGAGCCTGGAGCCTGCTTCTGATTCTGATTCTGTGTCTCTTTCTCTCTCTGCCCCTCTCCTGCTCATGCTCTCTCTCTCTCTCTCTCTCTCTCTCTCAAAAATAAATAAACATTAAAAATAATTTAGGGGCACCTAGGTGGCTCAGTCAGTTAAACATCCCACTCTTGGTTTTGGCTCAGGTAATGATCTCACAACTCGCGGGTTAGAGCCCCAAGTCAGGGTCTTTGCTGGCAGCAAGGAGCCTGCTTGGGAATCTCTGTCTCCCTCGCTCTCTGCCCCTCCCCCGTCTCTCTTTCTTTCTCCAAAATAAACAAACACCAAAATATTTTTACAAATTTTAAAAACTGTTTTAAAAGATCAAAAGTAAAATCAAGAGAACTAGATCAGTCTTTGGACTGATAGGGATTTCACTTTTGTTTGCATACATACAAAGAAATGCCATACTGTTTTTACATCATAACACAAAAGGCGTTATATGACATATAACTTCACCATATTTAGAAATCATAAAAGTGAGACTTGAAGACATATTATTCTAATGAGAATTAAAATATTATAAACATGGAGTATTTGATGAAGTATAACAGAAAGTTTGTGTTGATATCTTTCTATTTAGTTTATGGCACAAGTTTCCTTTATATATTGAGCCATAAGGCTTACGCAGGAAGTGTGAGAACCCAACAGAATGAGTATTAAGTTCATCACTGCATCAGTCAGGGGTCCTTAAAGGCATCAGAACCCTGAGAAATGTTGTGGGGAAAGCATAATAGGTATGGATCAGACCCCACACCAGTGTTGGGAGACATGTAACAAGACCTGGAATATAGGTAAGATCAGAGAAGGGGTCCTCTGCTGTCATCAGAGAAGCCAACTATGCCCCAAACTGGGAGCAAGAAGGAAAACTCAAGGGTCATGTCTCAGAAGCTGAGGCTTCTGTGTGGTCAACACTCTGGGTCTAGAGCCAAGCATGTGATCATGGAGTTGGGACCGTTATTGTTCAACAGGATCAGTAGACAGGAAAAAGAGCCATACCCAAACCAGAGAAGAAGAAGGAGCTTCTGGAACCCATCAGGTGTTTCTGTGTTCCCTGTCACTACATCTGACTACAACAAGCTCTAGAAAGTAATGATAATTACTTGAATGCCACCTTCCAATTTCATGCCATTCCGCTTTTGAGCAACTTTTACTTGGAATTGCACATTCCCAGCCTAACTAAATTCCTGCTATATAAATTGCCTCGGTCTGAGAGTACAGGTACATTGATATCTGCTAATGAATTACACCTTCTAGTTCCAGCCCTTCTTTGCCACCATTCTCAACACTGATCCTAGCATGCTCATATGTGAGTCTCTTGGGACAATGGCGATTAGCAAGCATGATGGGAGCAGAGGCTTGATGGGTGTTCACTCACTGGAACATGCATTCTTGGAACCCAGCTGCCATGTAAGAAGCTCGGGATGCCATCCCTGAAGGTCAGGAACCATGTGGCAAGAAAGGCCTTGATTCCACAGAGAAAGAGACATCCAGCCATCGCGGAGTTGCAGCTGAGCTCAACTATGACAAAACCCACCCATTAAAAATAACCACAAGTAGGAATCTAGGCGTAGCCAACAGAAGAGTCATCCCGACAGCCCACAGAATCTAAAGAAAAAGTCCTCTTGCAAGCAACTGAGTTGTAGTTTAGGTGTGAAGTAATAGGCAACTGAATCGATCACCAAACTAAGGTGAATTCTTCCATCACCAATAAAAAAAAAAAGTAAAACTTAATTTTATCACTATCACCACAAGAAACTCTTAAAAAGTCACAGAGCTCAATTTAAAAAGGGCTCTTTCATTGAGCCTTAGCTTTGCCATTCAAATTACCGCATTGGTGACACATCAATGACCTTTCAACACAATTAAGACCCGGGGTCACTATAATGTGAATGATTAACATTTATTGAGTATTTACTGTGTGTCAGCTTCTGCATAAAGGGTTTTATTCAGTGAATTCTAACAACTTCATGTTTCAAAGATGATAAATATCCCTTGGTAGAAATGTGAAGGAACTCACCCTAAGGCACAGCTGGATGGACCTGCCAGAGTTCTGGACCTTGGCAGACTCGGCCAACTTAACCCTCCACTGGAACACTTCTGACCACCCCAGGCGCTTGGGTGTAGGCGACATCTTGGCTCCACATTAGTGCCGAAGCACAGGCATTAAAGTCCTTTTACTTGCTAGCATCACAGCATGTTGACCTGAGCTTGAAAAGGCTTATTCTGACCCCAGCAGTCCTTCCAGAAGTTGCTTCAAGGGACCAAAGGGAGTTAGTTAGTAGAGGGAGGCCATGCTAGAACTCTGCATCATCTTTCCTCGGATGATGGAAAACCTGCTGGGCAGAGAGCTCAGGCTCTGTTCCAGCTCCATCCACCTTGCGGTCACATGAAAGTACAGAACAATCCTAAATGCTACCAGGTTTCATGTATTTGGTTTGCACTTGGAAGTTTATTGTTTTTCTCCTGAGGAACTTTGCCACCAACACCATGGGCATTCCAGGAGTTAGATGTTCTATCTTGGGTTCAAGCGTGACAATAAGGAAAACAGAAATTAAGGAGTATCCTGCCTTTGGTCTTCAGAAAGCTAAACCCTGAATTGGTGGAGAGGCTTCAATACATGAAAGACATGTCTGTGAGTGACAGTTAGAGATTTGAGCCTCCCATGGAGGCTTGAGAGATCCCCTGGGCTAAATAGGAAAGAGATAGATGGAGTTGAAGAAAACACAGAAGCTCAGTGCTTCAAATAGATGACCCATTCTCTGATACCAGGCGGAGGTTTGAGCAAAGGGCTGGGGAAGGAGAAGAAAGGCTCAAAAATGGAAAAGAGTTCATAGGAAATACACGTAAAATATGTCTTAGGCTTCCTGAGAGAGCATCATGGCCTGTTAATGATTGTAAAACAGAGAAATGGCTACAAAGCCCTTACCTAGTATCCAAAAGCATCTGCTAATTATAAGCAAACTGAAAGCAGGAGCAGGTCAACAGTCCAGCATGGAGGGTTTTGTGAAGATCTGGTAACATGAAGAATTCTTTAGGGGTGCCTGGGTGGCTCAGTCGGTTGAGTGTCCAACTTCGGCTCAGGTCATGATCTCACGGTTCGTGGGTTCGATCCCCGCATCGGGCTCTGTGCTGAAAGCTCAGAGCCTGGAGCCTGTTTCAGATTCTGTGTTTCCTTCTCTCTACCCCTCCCCCACTCACTCTCTGTCTCCCTCTGTCTCAAAAATAAATAAATATTAAAAAAATTTAAAAAAAAGAATTCTTTAGTAAGTCTTCTTGGGCAAAGACTCAAGACCAAATGGCAGACCCACCTCATGAGTCTGTTTGTATAGGATCTCAACATGCAAACAGAGCTTATTTAAATAGAAATGAAGAAGTGCTATTACTCTATTTCTTTAATGCTTTAGCTGTACACATTACATTGTTTCTTATCTGCTACAGCCCATGTACAGTTATCCGCTCTACAAGGTTGTGGGTAGTTGAACAGATGGTGTAAGGTCAGACTGTAAGATCAGAGGGCTGGATTATTTTCCTCTGGAGGCATTGAGTGACGTGTGAGAAAAGCAGAGAAGAAACAATCAGAGAGAAAAAAAATCTATCTATGTATCTATCTATCGATCTTCTATCAATCATCTCAGAAAAATATGATCTCAAGAAGACCAAGAGAATTCAAAAGCTTAGAAAGATCAAAAGAAAGATCAAAGAAACTTGAAGAAGGGGACTTACCCAATAATGTCAAATAAAGGAAACCTTTACATGGTTTAAGAAGAGACAATGTTTAAAAGATTAAATATAGTAAAAAACTGGCGAGGGAGCTCTGTGGGGCCTCTCTCATGAAAGCACTAATCCCATTCATGAAGGGTCCACCCTTGTGACCTAATTACCTCCAAAGCCCCCACCTCCCAATCTCATCACCTTGGGAGTTAGAATTCTACCATATGGACTTTGGAAGGAAACAAACTTTAAATCTATAGCACTGAGATATCTGAGTTAGCAGTGTGCTAAATTCGAAAGGTTTTGCAAGCTGTTGCAAACAGGAATATGTGCTCAGGGAATGGTCACAACGAACGTAAGAACACATGTCAGAGGGTCTGACTATTAAAGACCTGGCAAAATACAATAGTCATTTGAAAGAGAGAGAATCAGTGGGGTTTCAAGTGGAGAAGTGAGAAGGAAGCATGAATGAGAACATGGGCACAGAAAGTACTGGACAGAGAATACATTAAGTATGCAAATCCTAGACTTCAAGAAGCAAAAGGGATGGGATTACATGTAGGATGAGAAGATGCATCTCTTCTTTGGAACTCTTGAAGAAGTATGCAAAAGGGTGTGGAAAGAAGTTACACAAAAGGAAAAGGTGGTGGGGAATTGGTAAATCAAACAGCAGCTGTTCTTAGGTTCATAATAAAAAGATGGAAGCAAGAAGGCAGATCAACCGTGGTGGCAACTAACCATGAGATCATGTAACAAGAATGCACTTAGAACAACATCCATGTGGAATGAGTAAGAATGTGCGTAGGCTTAATGCCCTGCATGTAGCAAAAAAAAATTAACATTTACTAAATAAAAAATTACAAATGAAAATGATTGCCAAATACCACTGTTGTTTTTTTGTTTGTTCGTGTGTGTGTGTGTGTGTGTATGTGTGTGTGTGTGTGTTTCAGTCCAAAGCTCCTGTGACTGTGTCTCACTGTTTATGGGAAACTCTTTAGTGTCTGCTCAGAGTCAGCTGACTACATGTTGCAAGTTCTTCCTCCACAAAATAGACATAAGGGTCCACATTTTCCAGGGTTGTTATGGGAGCTATTTGATGTTTATAATTCCCTCTAGGATACAGAATCTAAAATCTGCTACTCACATATGAAAGAATAATCTGAAAGACCTACTTAAAGTCCATTTGTCCACAGTAAATGACAGGGATTATGTAACAGGTGAAGAAATTTAAATTCACTTATATATACTTTTACTTTATACATTTCTATTTCTTAACCATAGAATCTAAGGAACAGATAGATAATATAACCAAATGCTAAGAAGATAAGTCTCCAGAACCAATGAAACTGGCAGGTTGACTCACCTAAGGTAAGTGAATGTTGGAATGTTCCATGATACCAAAAAACAAACAAAAAAACATGGCATGAGACTATAAATAAATTAATACTCCTAAATACATAAAGAGGCAACTTATGTTCATGGAAAAAAATAATTGTCACTTAGGAAACAACTTCTTCCTCCTCCTCCTCCTCCTCCTTCTTTTCTTCTTCTTCTTCTTCTTCTTCTTCTTCTTCTTCTTCTTCCCTTTCTCCTTCTCTTTCTTCTCCTCCTTCTCTCCCTTCCCCTCCCCTTCCCCTCCACCTCCCCCAACCCTCCTCCTCCTCCTCCTTCTTCTTCTTCTTCTTCTTCCTCTTCCTCTTCCTCTTCCTCTTCCTATAACATACTGTAAAGCTAAAAGGATTAATCTATAAAGCTAAAAAAAAAAACAAAACAAAAAACCATAACTGTCATGATAGAACTACCTCTCTAGACCATGATATATTTTGGGTTGGGAAGTCCATCAAGAGTAGAGTTCTCTTTCTCTCAATCCTGCCTCTAGAGAGAAGGAATATAAGCTTTTGCTGCTTTGAAAATCAAATTCTTATCAATAAAACCATGATTTACATTAGTTTACTGAGATTCATCTTGTCAGTCCCATAAAGCTGTTGTCAACCCTTGCTGGAGTGATCCCTTGTAAGTGAGGGAAACTGCTTAAAATACCTGCCATATTCCAGCACTGTATCAGGAGCTATGAATTAGATATGCCACAGAGGAGAGAGAAGAATGTTCCTAGCGTGCCTAAAGCAATGGAGAAGTGGAAAGGATCCCTGCCTCTATAACTGCATGGCAGCAAAGAAGGGAAAAACAATTGAGGTGCTATTACGGCAGAATCTTCCGCTTAAATGTATGCTATCTTGAATTTTTCATGGCTATTTCAAGTGATTAAGTATTGCTTCCCCAATTTTAAGATCTTTGTGTACCTGAAGTCAGAAACCTAAACGAAAATTCAGCTTCTGCCTCTTTCTAACCTGTGAGTTTGGATACTCTACGTCTTGCAGCTTCACTCTGATCCCGTATACAGCGAGCTGGCATTTGATTCTCCAGGTGGTGATGAGTACATTCCACAGGACAACCTGGGAAACATGGGAAACATGCATAGCCATAACAAGTGCTCAGCATCTGTTTAAGTCGTGGCAGTTTAAAGGAAATGGGGACCTGTGGTCAGTTACAATTCAAAGCATTTTAGAAACCAGGGAGGTAGAAATAAATAAATACCCAAGTCATGCAGCCAATACAAAAGTAGGTATACAATAATTGGCCCAATAACTTTTTACCAACTCATAAAAAAAGTACTGACATCCAATAGTCTGACAGGTAGAGCTTCAAAGTCATCACTCTGATACACAGAATAAGAAGAAGCTGAACAAAGTGAAAATAAACATCTTTTCTTGGGCCCTCAAGAGACATGAAGTCCCAGGCAAACTACCACCCTGAAATCTGACAGGTGAGGTCAACTTACCTGAGCAGAAGCTGCGGGAGACGTAACCCAGAAGGAAGATTTACATGGCAATGCTGATGAACTATGGTAGCACCAAAATGAGATGCTCTCAGGACTGAGTGCTAGGTCAGCATTATACATTTTCATGGGTTTTCCTGAAGAATCTTGCCAGGCTCTTCTAGTGAGGAACCGAGAAAAATCCCGTTTTGGCTTTGACCCGGGGGTGGGGTGGGGTGGGGTGGAGAGTAGCCCTTGTGAAATATGCTCAAAGAGTTTTCCAAAACTAAGGTCTAACTGCAGGGAAAGACTTTACCCGAGCCTGGTTGGGTGGGTGGGGTGGAGGGTTGGGGGAGGTTAGTGACCTCCCTGCAAGCCCACTAGCCTTCCTGTCTCAGCTAAGGGAGGGGTGGGAAAGTTAAACAGCTAAACACAATGCTTTGAAGGTCAGGTCTCAGGAACACAAGCTCACAAACAGATTGAGTTTCTCGAACAATTGCCTCTCCACACTTTAGCACCACACCAGGAGTGTATTTGCAGCTAAAAGTAATGCAAGACGCAGATACTCTCTGACCAGGAGGATGTGGGGAAGCCCAAAGGCAACAGGGGAAACCAAAACAAAGACACTGGAAGGATCTGAAGACTGGCAACCTAGAGCTATAGCACAGATCCTGTGAAAAACCTCACCATATAGTGGTTTAAGAAGCCAAGTATGGCAGAAGAACGTAGTCCTAAATTTGTTAACAGAAGAATAGAGGGCACTCGGAATCACAGCTGTGTTGTTGGAACTCCATGAGGTGCCATCTCAAAAAATCTAAGCAAGGTGGTGACACAATCACATTCACCTTTTAGAATATTTCTATGGCAGCTCTTTGGGAAATGAATTGGGAGTTGTTAAGACTGTGAGAGGCTGGGTGACCTGATGAGGAAAGATAAACGCCCCAATGGGGCCAGTGGTGACCTGGGTGGGTGGACAGGCAGAGCACAAAGCCACAGTGTCAGCAAGCAAAGAAGTCTATGAATGAGGTTAGGGTAGTCGGGAAACGCAACATCAATCTTAGGGATTCCGGTCTGGGCTACCATATGAATGATGACACCAGTGTGCAGAGAAGGAAATTTAAAAAGAGCAACTGAGTTAGAAGAAAAGATGATGGTTTCAATTTTGGACCTAGAGAGTTCAGGCAACTTCTGAGATAATTCCGTGGAGATGCCCAGGAGGCAGCTGAAGACATGTGTCCAGAGTCCTGAATGTTCAGCGACAGCCAAATGGAACACCGATGGTAACAAAACCACTCAAGATGATAAAAATGCTCAAGAAAATTGTGCAGAATTATATACTGACCTGTAATTGTTGGACACAGTAAGTCAGAAGGAGAATTTAGAGAGTGTCCTGCACAGAAGGCAAGTAAGCAAATGCAATCACAGAGAAGCTTGGAAAACAGAAGAATTTTGTGTACGGAATCTCAAAGTTTGTAAAGACTCCAAGGATCTAAGGGGGGAAAAAAAGGGATTACCTTATTAAAGTTTGAGAGTACTTCACTACTCACTTTCTATTTTTGCTAAAAAGATAATGAAAACTAAAAGGACTTCTTCGATCATGTCGCTAATATACCATCCTTCTCGAATATGTTACAATTTCACAAACTAGTGAATGCCAAAAACATAATGCTGGCACACTCCATTCTTGGATACCGTCCCTTCTTCAGTTACAATACAAATTTTCCCATCAAAACGCTTTGATTCAATATTCAGAAGTACATCTACAAAGGTGCAAAAGATCGTTTTAATCGGAAACTCATGTAAAGCCAATCACAGATAAAAACAGATGAGACTTACGAGAAAGCCAGTTGGATTCTTTTGCTGTTAGAGGGGTGAGTGGTAAGAGATCGCTTGTTCCAAAGATGGAGACGGCCATCCCACTGCACCTGCTCTTGTACAATGTGACTTTGACACTCCGTGTCCTCCTCCCCTGGAATCTGGGAGGGCCTGCGGATGGCCTGTAACGGGGACAACACAACAGAAGTGGCTCTGTGTGATTCACGGAGCTGGGTGACACCAAGTGATGCAGCTCTCACCCAGTTCACTGGACTGCTTGTTTCTAGCATTCGGAGCAAGAAATCTGGATTCCCTGAGGTCACTATGCTCTAAGGAAGCCAAGCTGCTTGAAGAGGCAACATGAGGGAGTTTTGTTCAATAATCCTAGTCTTGGCCCCAGCACTGATGAAGGACATGTGAGTGAACAGACTTCTGGGAGATTCCAAAATCCCAAATTCCCAGCAGTGCGGGGTTCCAGCTGAGCCCCAGGTGTGATGTAGGGACCAGCAATCACCACTATCATTTCCTAATTCCTCACCCTCAGGATCAGGGTGCTGGCTGTTCACTTCATTGCCTCTCAGTTACAAATGAACTCTTTTCCCCTGCTCTCTGGTAACGGGGATAGGTTCTCTCCACACTCACCAACTCAATTTGGCTTAAGTCCTATGAGTCTTTGCACTAAAAATCCCTTCCTGGAATCTGAGTTCTGATATTCCATTGTACCTTGTACATAGCTCTATGCTAACACTCACCGCACTGCATTTAAACTTTATTTTTCCTTCTGACTGCCTAGATACAACTCCAGGATTAACACAGCATCTGATATCTAGTTTAATACATTTTTTTGGAAAAAGAATGAATGAATGGGGCACCTGGGTGGCTCAGTCAGTTGGGCATTCGACTTCGGCTCATGATCTCATGGCTCATGATCTCATGGCTCGCAAGTTCGAGCCCCGCGTCGGGCTCTGGGCTGACAGCTCCAAGCCTGGAGCCCACTTCGGATGGTCTCCCCCTCTCTCTGTCCCTCCTCCACTCATGCTCTGTCTCTCTCTCCTTCAAAAATAAATAAACATTAAAAACTTACAAAAAAAAAAGAATGAATGAATGGACAAATGAATGAAAGAAGAACGTTTATGTACCTCACATGGCTGGGGTTTGCACACCCAAACCAATGAGCCCTAGGGACAATTCCAGTTTAAGAAGAACATAAGGTTGCCACTATATTGTCAGATAAAGTGTTTCAAGTATTTCCTACAGTGGGTGAACATAGCACACGTGGAATCTGAAAATAAATAAAGTACTCACCATCTAAATATGGAGTATCTGCTTTCTTTATATGTATCATATGACTGAGCTAGTATGCAAATTCAACGTCCGATCATGATATTTTCATAAGAAAAAAGTATAAAAAAACAAGACACCCCTAAATTAGCAGTTCTCTGAAAATTATTCAGTAAATGTTACGTGATCGTGTTAATTATAAATTTAAAAAATGTAAAGTATAAGTTCTTTGTATAGTTGATATCAACACATGTCTTAAGAGAACTTATTGGGAGATACGAAATCGATAAAGTCTCAGTATGTTAGAGCAAAAATGCTAGAAATCAAGTGCCTTTCCTTTCTTTCCTTTTCTTTTGGTTATCACTCTGGTGTATGCAAGATGGCCAGGTGAAAAGGAAAGATAACTTGCTCATTTTTCAGTCATTAAAAACCAGATTAGACCTCTGATTCTTCAACAACGTAGCCATGTGGCATCAGAAGTCCCAGTTAACCATTTGGGCTTTTTTTGTTTCCTCATGTGACAGCCGGTGTAATAACCCTGCCTGTAGGGGGTTGTTCGGAGATGTCAGGAGACACAGCAGGCCATGCGGATGGACCGTGCCTGGTGTGGAGGAGACTCTCCTGAAATCAAAGAATTAGTATGGGGCTGAGGGGTAACGAGGTGCATAGATCTTGAAGTGAACCTCTAATGCCACTGGGGAAATGAATAACGAGATTTATCCTGCTCGCCTCATAAATTTGATTAATACAATGATTAACTAAATACTATATACTCTGAAGATTAAAAATAGAAGCTGGTTGGCTGATACACAATTCTATTATTTCACAATAAAAGGACACTTAGGCTCAGAGGCTTACATTGAGTTTTTCCCCTAAATAAATATTATTCATCACAGTAAACTAGTATTAAAGATCACACAAATAATGCCAGTTTGGAAGGGCCTGTGAGGCACCACCTTACATCACTCTGAGGTCTTAACGAAGGTTTCACCGTCGCAACCTTGGCTTTCTCTCTCCACCAGGTTTTCCTGATAGTGGATTCATCCTCTGCCCAAAAGTCATTTCTTAATTTCAGCATAATTTGCCATCTGGAGAGGCGAGGAATGAGGAACGGTTTTATTTCCCAACCCAGCAAGCCCTGGCAACTTCACATTTACCAGTTCTTTCTCCAGATACCTCTCTCCTCCAACACTTATCAAAGGACGTGAGATGAAGCCAAGTGGCTCTCAGATCACTGTCCTGCCTGAAAATCTCTTCTCTAGATCGTAAGCTTCACGAAGACGTTAAAAAAAAATTTGTTTTGTTACTCTAGGCAGGGTGTTGCAAAACTTTCTGAAACTACATAACAAGGGTTTCTTTTCCGTTAGCTTTTTAATATCACTTTTCTGCTTTTCCTTCAAAGTCTGTCCCAAAAGCCTCCTTGAGACCCACCAGGCTCAGGCTCATACCCTTTCCAAGACTCCCTCATTAAACAGCGTCCCTAACACTCTCCTCGTTTCTGTCCGCCCGTCTAGTCCCGGAGCTAATGCCCCATGTTTGGGTTGTTAGAATAGCAACCAAGAACTTGCTTCTTGGTACCAAACTATGTTTCAATACACTTTAAACCAGTGGCTTTGAACATCAACAATCGTTTTATTGCTTTAATTAATTAATTAATTAATTTAATTTATGGCAGTAATCTGCTACGTGGGCCAGACTCGGAGAAGATACCTCGTGTCTGCCTATGACGAATCAAGAGGAGAAGCTGGGACAGTTTGACCCGAGGGACGGGATTCATCAAAGTGTTGCTCATCCCTGCCTGACAACTGATGCTGACTGTCGGCTGGAGCTTCAGATGGGGCTCTGTATCGGTCAGCACAGCCTGCGATAACAAAATACCGCGGCTGTTTAACTTAAACAAGAGACTTTTACTTGTCGCAATTCTGCATGCTGGAAAGTTTGAGATCAAGGTGCCAGCGGATTTGGCATCTGGTAGGAGTCCTCTCCCTGGCTTTCATTTAGCTGCCTTCTCACTATGCTCCCTCGTGGCAGAGAGGGGAAGCTCTGGCGTCTGTCCCTCTTTTTACAAAGATCCCATCATGGAGGTCCCCCATCGTGACCTCGGCTAAATCTAACTAACTTCCAGAGTCTTACCTCCAAGTACCGTCATATTGAAGATTAGGGCTTCAGCATATCGATTTGGGAAGACACAATCATTCAGTCCACCAAGGCTGTCACCCAGGACAGTCATGTGTGTTCTCCAAGTTGCTTGGTTTTCCTTCAGCATGATGACTGGCTTCTAAAAATGAGACTCTTGGGCAAGCATAGCAGAATGGCATGACCTAGCTCTGCTCTGACTGACTCTGCATCACTTTCGCCAAGCTCTCTCATCTGGGGCACCCTAAATTCTACTCAGGTTCAGAGGGATAGAATACTCACTCAAAGGGAGTAGGTCAACACCACACAGTAAGAAGAGAGTGCTGAATGGGACCCTTTGTAGTATCAGCTTCAGAAAGGACAATCTACGACAATCTCAGTTGCTGAGATCTCCTTTTCCCTCTAGTGAGAAATGATGAACCCCCGCACAGCCCGAGCATTTCTTTAAGTTCTTTAAATGTTTCTTTGTGTTTGGGGATGGGGATGGGGACGGGCAGAGAGAGACACACACACTGAAACCGAAGCAGGCTCCAGGCTCTGAGCTATCAGCACAGAGCCTGGTGCAGGACTCGAACTCACGAACTGTGAGATCATGACCTGTGAAGTCAGATGCTTAATAGACAGACAGAGCCACCCAGTCACCCCAGCCTGGGAATTTCTAAGAAAAGAACTCCCTCCTACCAAAAACACCATCTCCATAACGGAGAGCTTTAATTTATCTCAAAAGATAAAGAAATGTAGAAAGAAAATACCAAGGAAGTGGCAACACGTGTCTTATGGGATTTTGGAATTGCTATGGACAAGAGCCACCACATGCCTCCTATGCTTCCCCTTCCAGAGCAGGAGCGTTGAAAGTCCTTATTCTGTGCCCAGGTCACCACTGAATATTCGATGTGTGGTGGGGGAGCTGAGTAGGCAAGTCGTCTCTTTAGGGCACAGCTTTTCCGATGGAAAGGACATCCCTGAAGAGCGGTGTGAAGGAATTGTACTTCAGGAGCACCGTCTACACCTGAAGACGACCCAAATGATGCGGCAGAAGAGCTCCAAGCGGTATCACGAGGGCAGGAGCCTGAGTGTTCTTGGGGGAGGGTTCCGAGGTATTTTGCGTGTGAGAAAGAAATGGGGAGCTGTGGTCCTCAGACAGGCTGTGGCCAATCGTATTTCTCAAAAAGGTCCTCCACAGATCTCACCTCGCGTGCTTTTCCTCACAGGTTAAGTGACATCCCGCCCATCAACTGGTGGACTCTCTGTCCCTTTCCCCCTGGACCTGGGTGGAACTCTGCGAGTGGGGCGGGGGGGACGCTAGTGACTCCCAAGGCCCGGACCCAGGCAAGTCATACTCCTTCTCTTCATCTCTTTGAGATACTCGGGAACCTGGCAGACACGCCCTCAACAGGCCAAGGAGTCACGTGGTAAGAACACGTGCACGTGTCCCGACAGGCCCAGCTGTAATCCCAGCTGATACCCAGCCTCCACTGTCAGGCCAAGGGATCCCTACACTGATTCCTGATTCCAGTCCCAGCTGTCGAAGAACCCGGCCTTCGGGGCCAGCCCCGCGGAGGCCACGTGGGGAAGGGCTGAGCTGTCTTGCACGGAGCCCCGACCACACTGCAGAACCGCAGGCAAACCAACCCCTGTCGCTTTCACACTCTTGAGCTTTGTGGTGTCCTGTCAGGCTGCACTAGACAAATGGAACAGGCAATGTCAGCTAAAAGGAGACACCCCTGTTGGTTTTTAACTGAGAGGCTTCCCTGCATCCGCCCACTGACCTGGAACTCGTTAATTACTATTGCTATTATTATCTGGTGCATCCTGATGAAGCAAACTATTGTTTCACAGTCTCAAGTGGCAGGATTACCCACTTCAACGTAAAAGCAATTCATTTAAGAAGAAATAAAAATGGTGTGTGGGCGCGGGGTGGTGGGGGAGGGGGGGCGGCACACACGAACCCATTGGTTCATTCTGCCTCATCTAGAAAGCTTCTTCCATCAAGGCAGACCCCGAATCCACACACACACGCCTAATGTGATCCTCGAGCACAGATCGCCAACTCAGATTCGTCCTATTGGCCTTCTTACGCAATCATAGGAACAACGTCGTCGGGAAATGATTGCGCTATGGGCCAGGTCTTCCTTGGCCCCAATCTTTCCTTCAATACAAATTTATCTTAGATGACTTTTTGTAGGGTAAGCTTTACATCATTTTTCCCTGAGAGAATTAATGTCAGATATTCATATATATTCCATATATATATATATATATATATATATCATGTTCTTAGTCTGGGCGTCCAATTTTCTTCTTTCTCCTCATCCATTCTTTCTGCTCCCAAGCGTTTCCAAAAATTGTTGCATTTCAGATCACACTGCCAGCTGCATACTTTACTGCCTTACTAATCTGCAGACATCTCTTACTTGATAACACTTCACACAGCTGTCTACCCCAGGCTTAAATGACTCTCTGATTTCTGAACAAGAAGCAGTTACACAAATAATGGCTCCAGGCCAAGGTCTTTGGCAGTATGGTTTTATCCACCAGGCCTGGCACAGAGAAAAGTTAAGAAAAATGGCTTTTTAATTTCTATTAAGTGTCTACATTTTTATCCTATCAAGTGACAAAGAATACAATTAAAGACTTGCTATACAGCATGTCAAACACGTATTCTAGTGTTTTGTGTTTTTTTAAATCTCATTTCTCTTCCCTTGTGTTTTATCATAGAGACAAGCTTTTCTTTTTTTTCTTCTTTTTCCTTCCCTTTTTCCCCCAGTAGAATGTGGCGATGATTCTGGCAACCTTTTCTCCTCTTTTTTGTTACAACCAAAAAACGTCTAGTCCTTCAGGAGGCTTTTAATTGTTATCAGCTTGAAAGGGCTATCAGGAACCTGGAGTTAATGCCCTCAGATATGGTGAGTCTCCGGAACCCTTTTAACACAGCCCAGGTGCCTTTTCTAATACATCTTGTAAGGGAAGTTACTCATTGAAAAAAATAACGTGCTGAACCATTAAAATGTTTAACATTCAAAAAGCCAATAATAATAATGATTAATAAAAGTATAGCAGCAACACAAAGTATCCAAGAAATCTAATGGCCCTGGAATTACAGAAGATGTGAAAAGTCTCTTTTTTTTTTTTGCCATTAAGCAAACAAATCAATGAACTAGAACTAAAACCTTCCTATCAAATAGGCTGACAAAATATACCAGCCAATAAATGTTTTAGGAAAAAAAAAAAAAAAAGGAAACACAAACCAAACCTTATTGCTAAAAAAAATGTCAGAACAAGAACAAAAATGTCTATCAAGCCCTAAGAGCAGAAAAGGGGGTGGTTGCTCAGAACCCATTTTCCTTTTTGTCAGTTTGTGCTCTTCTGGCATCGTTTGACTCTGAAAAACGCAAAATGAATTTCATGTGAATGATACGAGATCATTCCAGGTTAGATCAGAGACAGAAATGAACCATCAGAGGAGGTGGGTAGTTAATTCCTAACCTGCTCCATTAAATTTTGCCAAATCTTGCCATTGCAATCATGCCTCAGGTTTCCTTAATTCTCTTTTATTTGTACCAGGTTCATTATAAACTGTACTAATATATAGGCTGTAAATGCATCTAAAGCTGTAAGGAATAATGGCAAACACCACTGATAACCTCTTATACCACAAACCTTTTCATTAACTTTTTTTTTTTAACTTAAGTAAAACCTAGAAAAAGAATTCACTGGAACTCGGCAAATGAACTTGAAAAAAGTATTATTTTTGTCGAAATGAGTAGGCTGACTCTCAAAGTGCGTTTTAAATTCAGTCCATTGCATTCTCAATAATATCTTAAATATGGGGCAATTATAGCTCTCTCCTAAATCTCCTGACTTTTCGCTACGGGAATATTAAGCAAAATTGTAGATAGGTCTCCAAATTGGATTGCACTTTATCCTGCGCTCTAGACCAGAACCAAGATAGGCTAAGCTTGCCAGTCACAGTCCCCTCTGCATAGGAGATTGTTTTATCAAAATAAGGGAAGAAAAGGAAACAATATGTCTTTTCAAGGACTAGAAACTATGCAAATAGCTTTCAACTGGCCCTTTATGATGGAAATGCAAGGGAAGGGAGCCTGGAGGAGGGGGGCTGGCCCCACTCTATTATTCCCATGGGGGGTGATCTCTCCAACTCGACTTCATCCCTCTGCGTGTGACAGTGAAACTGTCTAACAGCCCAATTCTTTTCACAAGGTGTGAGAAAAACTGTTCAGGGCTTAGTGAATATCACTTTTCTCTGTTGCCATTCTTTGAAATCGCGAGCAACTTCAGTGGAAGAGACACCCAAATCTGGTCCTTTTTTTTTTCCTTGCCACTTTTTACTTCATGAATAAATAAAAGGACTACTTCTCCATCTATACTACGTGCCTCAACCCAGGCTAGAAAGCAGATAGTCTGGCCCTGATCCCACCTCGATCATCTTTTTTTCCAAGACAACATTGCTACATTTGCTGACTCCTGAAGAAGGATCAATTCACTGTGCTCTAGTTGTGGGATAAATAAACATCAAACCTTGTGTTTTGCCTTACAAACTAGGACAGTGAATCTCTATTTGTCACCTTTGGGCACTTGGCTTTATGGCCCGTCACAATCAGCTGCTGTTTTACGGGTGTGTTTATTTTTCACCTGCTTGTATGTGAGCTGCATGGGGGCAGGGAGCTTTTCCTAATTCATGGCTGTGTCCTCCCTAAACTAGACCAATGCCTGATGGAGACTAAGTATTCGATGAACATTTGTAGAGTTAGTACCGCTATGAATTACGGAATGAATACATGTACTAAATTCACAAGTCATGTTGATGACGTTTTGGGGTAATGAGGAGTTCATGGAGTCTAGAGCTGATGGCCAAGGAAGAATTCTTATGATTTCATTAAAGCATGGGGACAAGACCCCTGGGCAGGAAGAGCTGCATTGGGGTCTTGATGGGTAACTCATTATATACCCTCAGGTTAAGAGGGGTCAGGGATAGAGTAAGTCTCTGAGGAATTTTGGACGCAAGGTTTCCAGGTCCTTGAGGGGCTAGCTGTTGCTAAGGAAACACCATTTATTACCATTTAATAGAACTTCAGGGGCATCTGGGTGGCTCAGTTGGTTGAGCATCAGACTTTGGCTCAGGTCCCGATCTCTCGGTTGGCTTGTGAGCTCGAGCCCCATGTTGGGCTCCCTGCTATCAGCACAGAGCCCACTTCAGATCCTTAGTTCTCCTCTTGCTGCCCCTCCTCTGCTCTCTCTCTCTCTCTCTCTCCCCCTAAAATAAACATGGAAAAAAAATCTTAAAAAAAAATCCTCAGTTCATGAAACCCTTCAGATGCATATCAGGGGCCATAAGCTTGGAGTAGGATTGCCTGCATGTATCTTGGGGCAGTTTGAGATAAAGGAAGTAGACTTACAGGATCCTGGAGGTTGGGATAATGTGAAGCCAAGATTCTCTTTTGCCCCCAGCGAAGTGTCATCATGGAGGCAGCTAAACTCCCAGACGGAGGTCACTCTGCTGGTTTCAAAGACTTGTCAATGGGCCGTAGGCAGGAAGGGAATTTTAATTTCTCATTTGCCTTAGTTTCCCACATCACCATGGCCAGCAGTTAAAACCCTTTCCTTTGTTCTTTTATTCTTGTGTATCCAGGAGTGTCTGAGGAATATCACACATATTCCACCTGCAGGTGTGTGTGTGTGTGTGTGTGTGTGCGTGTGTGTACTTGCACGCGCAAGCAGGAGTCAGCCTATATTTAGCCCTCAGCTTGCCCCATGCTCCCTCATCAATATTAGATGAATAAAATACAATGCAGTGCCTCAGGGTTCCAGGCCTCAAATGTCTTAAAATAATTATTTTAAGAATATTGCCAATAAACAAAGGAATTAGCGTGTTTTAATATATCACCTTTAAAGAAAAACCTGGATATTATTCCTAATTCTCACATTGATGAAATATTACGAGTGAATGGATTTAGTAGAAAAACACACACCAAAGTGCTTCAAGTCTTTGGTCTTGCCAACCACTATTGCTTCCAGGGAATTCTGGAAAGTTGTGCCTAGGATGTTGAAAGATAACCTTATTTGTTAAGCATTAGAACATGAAGTTCTATATTATATATACAATAAGTTCTATATTATATATCTAATATATTATTAGGGGAAAAAGTTATTTTGAACTGAAGAGCAAAGAATTTAAAACTCCAATCTCAGTTAATTTAGGAAACAAAAAAGTAAGATCTACTGCACATGAATTAAAAAATCTAAACAGACCCATGAATAATGGAATTCATATTGAAAACATCAGAGAATCTAGCTCCCTCTTTGCACTAAATAAACATAGAGCATCCATGTGAAATCAGGATAGGTTCCAAGGACCAGGAACTACCAATGAAAACTTATACAAATCATTTCCAAGATTATTTAGGGGGAAAAAAAGAATAAGACAAATCAACTTTAAAGTTTTCTGTTAGCCTAAAGATCTATGTTGTTCAAGCTCTGACAACGGTACAGCAAGGTCCAACCAAGCAGCTCACTGTGATGGAAACAGAGGACTCTCTAATTAGTCATGAAGAAGGTCCTTGTGGAGGGAAGGAGATAACTTTTTCTTTCCATAGCACGAAATTGTAGACCTCAGGTCATCCGAATGACATCTTTCATTACTGCTGAGGATAGAAATATGCTGTAATACAGAAGTGGCCTCTGGAGAGCTGAGTTATGAATTATTCTACCTCAGAAAAAGGCAGCCACTCACTTTAAAGCATTGCTCTTGCTTAATATCAACAAGATTTCATTACTTCTACTGCTCATACTAGAAAAACCCTGCAACTCTGAGGGTTTATACATGTTTTTTTGTTATAGACCCAATTTCTTGGGGTTGATTTGTCTTTACAATTATTTTAAGTTACAAATGGAATCTATGCTCCCTGGACATAACTTGTCAACTCAACTGAAAAGGTGTTTTACAAAACAGTAAATCACTTGTTAAGAGTGCGGTACAGGCTTAAAAATGAAGCAACACATTTTTTTTTTTTAAGTCCGTTAACAATAACATTAAGGAACTCACTGAACAGTCTTGGAGCCAAGCAAGTTACATTCCCCTTATAGAACCAACTTCATTTATCAAGTCAGAGATGTTCTGATATATGCCATTAATGGTAGCCCAAACAAGTGCTAGAATTATTCACAAGGAAGCATGTGAAGGGAGAAATTCAACATCATGAGAGGCGTTGCCTTCCGAGGGGAAATTCTCATGACCTGGTTTTGATAATTTATGAAGTTCAATCAGCAGCATTTAAAAACTTTGATAATTCGAGATAAGGAAAATAGTAATTTGCAGCCATTATTTTTAAGTGATTCCTAAGTGCCTCATAATTCTCAACTTGTTTCTAAAAGTAGTCATTTTCGTTAACATAAGCAGGCGACAATAGGTGAATCTGTTTTGATAAACTTAAAGTGGTAAAGATTTTTAATTTAACTTTCCCTAATGGCAGAGAAATAAAATGCAGTTTGGAAAAAATAATTCAGGAACGAATTCTAACGGAGGATCTACACTGAACTTGGAAGTGGAGAAAATTCAAATCTATGCATTTTTTGGACACGGGAGACACTGAACATACTGGAGATTATTGTAGGGAACTTGGAATTTAGGCTGTTGGTAAATTCAGACACGACTATCACACACAGCCTTCTGGCAATATTTTTTTTTTCTGGCCTAATGAATTTAGACACGTGTGTTCGTGAGCAATGTCCTATTCAATTTATGTAGTACTATAATATAAGTAAGTCCTTAATTGGATCCACCCTTTGATAATGAGATCATGGCAATAAAATATCATCAATATGGGCCAATGATAATTAACTATCTCAATCAGGGAAGAATGGATTAATTTTCATCAGGCGTGATTTTCATAGACCAGAGTAGGCTAGGAACAGAGAAGATTCAACCATAATTTTCCAATATTCCTTCCTAACATTGCCTTACCCATCCCGATGTATATTTTATTTTTCTAGCCCTATATGATTGGGTAAAGGTGCAAAATATGAATGGCTCTTCTTACTTCTGTATACACAATGTTAACACCCTTCTGAACATTGGGTACAGCCCATGAATTACAATTTATCAAGGTTAGTTCTACAAATGAGAAAATGGAGATTTCCAGAGAGATTAAGAAAATTATCTAACCTCCAAAAGCTAAAAGAATGATGGAGTTGGATTCAAGGGGATCCCAACACAGATCCTTCCTTCTTCTACTATTCATATTGAATCCCATATAAACCATGGCCAGGGAGGATGTACTGTCCCTACCAATGGTAATGCTAATAAGCAGTCTGACATTTGTGGGACTAGCAAAATGGCGGCTCTCTATTAGCTCCCTAGCATCTGGCCTGACTTGTGTAGTCTCGTTCCCAATAGTCACAATAGCCCCGCAAACACTCATATCTATTTTATAGAAGAGAGTAACTGAGACTCAGAAAGGCAAGGCCAAGAGGCCATGTTCCCAATGTCGCCTTAAATCTAAAGCTCGTGTTTTCTACATCATGAAATAACTAGTCAAAGAAATGATTCCATAGCATTGCCAATTAAGCTGTTTCACAGCATTTTTTTTTCTGTTTCTTTCCCGTATTTTTATGGTTAACTATGGATGATCTCTCAGTGAGTGGACAAATGGTTTAATACAATTTCTTTATTGGTACCCACAATCCCATTCAGCCACCTTGACTGAGTTTTTGGAACAAAGTTGATGAGTTGTTTGTAATTCAATAAGTGTCTTGGCTATTGATTAATAAAAATGACATCACAGTCTGCTTATCATATCACGTGTGGAGTAATCTGCCTTGCTCATCTCTGGGGCCAGGTAACTTTTTTGTCATAGGGGACCCTGTTCATCACAGGGTACTGAGCTGTGTCCCTAGCCTCTCCCTACTAGATGGCATACTGGCCCAAATCGCCTCCTGTTGAGAACCCCTGGATTGCATACCTGTCAGTCCTGTGACTCAAATGAAAACTTTAGAACCTAAAATATTTATAACTTACTTTCCTTATTTCCTAGGTAGGAAATTCCCTTTCCTTATTTCCTAGGGGTTTTCTTGGAACTGAGTCACACTGACAATATTTCTAGCATTACCACTAAGTTGTGATAAGAGAAATTTGCCTTTCTTTGACCGCTGGTCAAAATCAGTTAATTTTTCAGAGAGTCAGAAATCATAGGCTAAGACCATATCTCATCTACCTCTTTTTATCTACCTAGGCTTTACCCTGCAATTTGAGCAAAATGCATGCTTAATATATTTTTTAATTTCATAGTACAGAAGTTAACTGCATACCTGGATATAACCTAATTGGGAACACTTTAGAAATATGATATAAACTTTAAGCAACCGATGTAAATTAAGATGCCAATAAAGCCATGAGATGCTTTTGAAGGAATATTACCTCCAAATGTGGCTGTTTTAAGGCACAGGTGCACTGGTCTTTCACATTGTTAAATGGAAATCTCTTGCTTCGAAAAATAGCAATGAAATGAATAGAAAGAAAACAAAGATATAGGATAGTAAAGCATATACCGCCATATACAGCCGAATAGAACATGTGTAAAATATGGGCCATCTCACCAGTTTTTAAATTCATGGTTTTCTACTTGAATCGGTAATTTTCCACTTGTGTTCTAATGTATTCGGTAGCATGTGGCCAAAATGGACCTCATCTGAATTGCTTGCAGGAAGGAAACTTACTTAAAATATAAATAAAATATTCATTAAACTTCTCATTCTGGGCATCATTATTAGCACCCCCCCCCTTTTCTTAAGATCATTCGACCATAAGTGTCACTGGTCATACAGCTATATTCTCCTTTTTCTGTTTCTTTCTCATGGATGACTCAGCACTTAGTTGTTTCAATATTTGCAAAACAGGTTAGAGGGTTAGAGCAGCCACCTCTGAAATACCTTTCTCTCTTCCACATTGGCTTTAGGAGAGTCAGTGGCTACTAGCTCTAACCCACTAGCCTGGGTGGCTCAGTTGGTTAAGCACCCGACTCTTGGCTTCTGCTCATGTCATGATCTCACGGTTCATAAGAGCCTGTTCATGGAGCCTGCTTGGGATTCTCTCCCTCTCTCTCTGCTCCTACCCTGGTCTCTCTCTCTCTCTCTGTCTCTCTCTCTCTCAAAATAAATAAATATACTTTAATATATTTTAAAAGGTGCAAAACACCAGAGGCAATTAAATCTGAAATGTTACTTGGACATTGATGGAAAATAAGGAGACATGGAACTTTAGTTACAAGATTTGTAACTAGTAATCATACTCCACACTAAAGACCCATATCTTGATTCTTCTTTTTGTTTTAGATTACTATCCAACTATTTTATATTTTAGAGCCTAATAATAAAGTTGAAATAGCTAAAGAAAACACACCGTATCTTATCTGGAAACAAAGGAGACTGTTTTCACTTCTCAGCAACTCGAAGTCTGCAGCCTAAAGAAAATATGTATGTGCTAAGCACACATGGAGGTAGATATCCAAATTTAATTTAAATACTTGGCAAGTACCAGAAATCACTGCCTGGCTGATAGACACTTCAGATGTCTCTCAGTCTGCTCAGTGTCATTTTTCTAGATTTTCAGATGGAGTCCAGCAAAAATGGTTTACAACGAGCATACACGTTGTGTCCACAATATTCCTTCATTTATTAAAAATAGCAATGAACCTCTGGGAGCTGTCTCATCGTAGCAGAATCTTGCTGATGTTAAGGCAAAAAAAGACATTTTGGGTTTGATGGTTTGTAAAAAGAAAAAGAAAAGACAGAATTTGATTTGGCACATCCATTGCAGCTATGCCCTCCAGAGTGTTTTTTTTGTTCCACGGTATGCATTTTTTTTTCTGAGATAGTTTCCTTTTTGTACATAAATAAAACTCAATTGGCATCAGGAAGCATTTTTAAATTACTGGAAAGACCGCAGTGTAGGTCGTGTTACAAGAGTGTTTTATTGGCTTTCCAAATATTGTATTTAAAAACGATATTTGGGTCAGATTTTGTCTGTGCTAAGACTCAACTTACAAGATAGCACCTACATTTAAATGTTGGGACCACCAACACGACCGTACCTTATGCCACCAGATTAATTAGTTTTTTTAGCTATGTTCTGCGCCTCAGAACATAGCTCCTCCTGTCCTCTCTATGCAAATATCTGGACCGCCAGCAAATGGGTCATTTATTAGACAAGTGGTTACTCTGTAGTGGTCTTTCTTTACAATTCATCTCTACCCATGTTTGCTCATGTAAAAATACAGGTGAATACACTAATACATCACATGTGGGCCATGGGCCTTTAACCAAGCAAGGATGATGTCGGCCATCTGCCTGGCATATGATCTTCACGTGTGCATATGTCAGAGGGAGCACCCAATGGGTCTCACCATGATGGCCAAGTATAGGAGACAGCTTTTGCTTTACGTTTGGAGTGATTCTTGTCTGCCCTTTACATTGATGACAAATACTTGGACAGATTTGAGATCTCTTAGCCATAACATTCTGACACAACATATTCTATTATGCCTCTTTTACTCTTTCGATTATTTACATTTGAGATATCCCTGAGATTACGAAGCAGGTTGATTAAAAAAAAAAAAAAAAAAAAAGTAGTTCCCAATAGTGAATACATACATGTGGAAATCAAGATCTTTTCCATCTCATACAACCAAACCAAAGAAGAAAAGATTTAAAGGCTGCTATTTAAAGCAGAGGCATAGCTAAGGGAAACAGTGGGGGAATTATCACCGGGGTAGAATCTGGGGAGGTACTGAAGGGAAGAAAAGGCACAATAGACAGATAATGTCAAGAATTACTTCAAAATATCAGCCATGGTTAAGGCAATGGCATTTTCTTAAATGTTGTCTCTCACATTTTGGGAGCATTTACCATGTTCCCGAAAGGCAGGTGAAAGAAAGAATATGTCAAGATTTTAACTTTGCAGAAAAGGATATTTTGTGTCAGCTTCACGCCCCGTATCTCCTTCGATAAAAATTAGTCAAAACTGGAAATTTCGCATTTGGCAAGCTTGGAAAATATCTTAGAGAAAAACCAGAATCATATTTTTAATTCCAAATTCACTGAAATATATACTTGCATGTTTAAACATAACAAGACGAGGAAACTTGGAATGCAATTAACTCAGAAGAACTTCAAAACGGGAGTAATCCTCTGTTACCCTCGTAAGGTAACTTAGTACGTAGAAATATTCCAAAGCTGCGTCCATCTTATTGTAAAGTAACTTCAACTTCATTTCAAGACTTCATTTCACATCCAGTTTTAGCTGTTACCAAACTGGCAGAAGCTGTAGTTAAAAATTAATCGACCAAGTACTTTGCGAAACTGGAAATACTGTAGGAATCAGTCCTCCGGTCTAGGTTTGTAAGGCAAGACTGCCAAGACTTTCCCCAGGCCTTGGGTATCATCAGTACAATGTAGAGGTTTACAAATCAACAGTGTGCCCTGTCCACGCACCTTTCTCTCCCTGGGAGCATTTCTCCCGCCCTCTACCAGTCCCTTCTCTCTAAGACAAGACCAGGGCTGTTCACTTCCTGCTCTTCAGGTTTTTAAACTTAAATATTTTAAGCACAGAATCTTTCACATAGCCCCAAGGTTGCTGTCAATTTACACTAAGCTATTTAGCTGTTAAGGGTCTTTAAAATTAACAACGTCAACACCAAGCAAGGTTAAGAATGTCTGAGTTCCTGTTTATGCTAAGTAAATATGAAAATATTTGGTACAGGGGCTCCTGGGTGGCTCAGTCAGTTGAGTGTCCAACTTGAGGTCAGGTCACGATCTTATCGTTTGTGAGTTCGAGCCCTGCGTCGGGCTCTGTGCCCACAGCTCGGAGCCTGGATCCTGCTTCGGATTCTGTGTCTCCCTCTCTCTCTGCCCCTCCCCCACTCACACTCTGTTTCTCTCTCCTTCAAAAATGAATAAGCATTTTTAAAAAATAAAAAATAAATAAAATAAAATATTTGGAATAAAATCTATGTATGCCAAAGAAATAATGTGGTAATCTTCCTAGGAAAATATACAACTGGAATAGTACATACTTATTTTGGAATTAAAATCACATTAATTCCTCAAAATGAAAAATCAAGACTCTTCCTGTAGCGTTGCACATTCTTTGATTACGTGATATTCTGAAAAATATTCTGAAAACTATGGGGACAATAAAAAAGATCAGTGGTTTCATGTGGCACCTGGTGGCTCGGTCAGTTAAGTGTCGACTTCGGCTCAGGTCATGATCTCACAGTTCATGAGTTTGAGCCCCGAGTCGGGCTCTGTGCTGACAGCTCAGAGCCTGGAGCTGTTTTGGATTCTGTGTCATCTTCTCTCTCTGCCCCTCCCTTGCTCTCATTTTGCCTCTCTATCTCTCTCTAAAATAAATAAACATTAAAAAATAAAATTAAAAAAAAAAGATCAGTGGTTTTAGGAGAGTAACTAACAATGACTGGACAGACCACAGGATTTTTAGGAAAGTGACAGTACTCTGTATGATATTATGATGATGGATATAAATTATTATGCCTTTGTCCAAACCCATGGAACATACAACACCAGGAGTGCATCCTGAGGTAAACTATCCATTTTGATAGTTATGAAGTGTCAGCGGTCGATTCATCTTGAGTAAAAGATGTACCCTCCCCCAGCAGTGAGAAATGTTGATAATGGAGGGCACCATGCATATGGGAAATCTCTAAACCTTCCTAATTTTGTTGTAAACCTAAAATTGGCCTTAAAAAGGAAAGTCTTAAAAAAGAGAGACTAAATGCCAAAGAAAACCATGTAAAACTGAAAGGCAAATCATCAAGGAAGAGGAATGTTACCTCCTTTTAAAAAAAGAAAAGAGAAAAGACGAGGGGAAAGATAACACAGTGGGGGTGGGTGGGTAATGTGACTTCGTTGAAAGATGGCCATACCAATATTAAGTCATAAAGGAATTGAACCTGAAGGAAACACTATACAATTTTAACAATTAGCAATCAAAAAGCACAATAAAAGTGGCATTACTTTATCATCTTTCCTTGTATGAAAACACTAAGATCAAACATCAAAGAGTCACATAAACTATTAATAATGCGCTTAAAAGGACTGACGTGGGCAGTATAAACAAGGGTATCTATGGTAGCTAATTTTAAAGTGCTGGCTGATTATTCTCAGAGGGCCGCTCAAATCAATTCTAGAAAGAATTGCTTAGTTCCTCATCACGGATCATGTACTTAACCACATGATACAGGGTGCTTATGTGTCATTACTCGCATCGTGTAGCAACAATCCAAAATCAAGAGGGTGAAGGAAAGAACTGGGAAGAGATAGTCCCATAAAAGGAAGAATATATTACAATGTTACACATGGTGTCATCTCAAAAATGCTCTCGCATAACCCTGGAGGCAGAGGTCACGGGGAGAAAGAATCGGGCTTTGAAGGGGTAAGTACAGAGGACAATTAGCTGAGAGAAAGCTGATTTGGCTGTAACGTGTAGCTGCTGGAAAAAGGCAAGGTAAAAGAGCTTAATATGAGGTGTGAGAAGAAAGTAAGTTTTGCTCGTGGCTGTTACTTTTTCTCATTACTGTGTCAGTGTCAACTGTACAACTACATTAATTAATTACATTAATGAAATGCACTCTTGGGGCGCCTGGGTGGCTCTGTCGGTTAAGCGTCTGACTTCAGCTCTGGTCATGATCTCAGGGTTCGTGGGTTGGAGCCCCGCATTGGGCTCTGTGCTGACAGCGTGGAGTTTGCACCTCCCCTCCTCTCTCTCAAAATAAACAAACAGACAAGCAAACAAACATTGAAGAACAAAGTTCATTCTTAAGCACACCAGATATTCTACTGAAAATTTAACTGATAATGTGGGTTATTGTGACTTTTAGAATGTCTAGAAGGACACAGTAGAGAACTTTATATTCTTGTCCTCTAAATCAAGCAAAAAATATATATATACCCGTACATACACATTCATACGCTGTGCATCAAGTAAAAATGCGTATATATCCCCATTCTCAAATTTACATGAAATACATATACATACACATTCTTGCCTTTCTTTTTTTTAATGCTTATTTATCTTGAGAGAGAGAGACTGAGCATGGGAGAGGGGCAGAGAAAGGGAGACACAGAATCCGAAGCAGGCTCCAGGCTCTGTGCTGACAGCTCAGCGGGGCTCGAACCCACAAACTGCGAGATCATGATATGAGCTGAAGTCGGTTGCTTAACTGACTGAGCCACCCAGGAGTCTCATAATTGAGAATTTTAAGAAACCACAATGCTTAAGAAGAAAGCCTAAAATGTATTTACAGCTTTGTAAATAACCTCTACGGTACTTACACAAAGAAGCCTCCCTGTATAGGGGAAAATAATAAAGCAGATAGCGTTTTCTAATGGACAACAGAAAAATGTGTTACTAGACATTTGTCTGAATGAGTTCAATTACTGACCTACCCTGGATCTATCTACTCTTATAGATCAAACTATTCTGATCTTAAAAGGTTTAACTTTGCTTTCCTAATTCATAGCTGTTTCCTATCCGATTGCCAAGTTTTTTTAAATGAAGGGATTGTGAGAATTTCCACACTGTTTTGGAAGCAGATGT
This sequence comes from Panthera uncia, assembly GCF_023721935.1. Lineage (NCBI taxonomy): Eukaryota > Metazoa > Chordata > Mammalia > Carnivora > Felidae > Panthera > Panthera uncia. The sequence continues at coordinate 73,011,718 of NW_026057576.1, forward strand.
AATCATGCTTCTCCCCCAGCATCTAAAAGGTGGCCTATAACCTAATTGGAAACTCTTGCATAGAGGAATTTCCTTTAAATAGCAATGAGTGGAGTATCTTCCTTTTTTTTTTTTTTTTCCTTGAACAGCTGTAGAGTGTTAGCAAGAATAGTTTCACTTTATTTTCCCAAAATTTGTGCTAAGTGCTAATCAGATTACAAATTCAAATGATAAAATCAAGCTAAAGGGGAACCTTGAAAAACAAAATACAAGAGCAGTCTAGGCAGTGAACAAATAGCCTTAACCTTAAAATTATTATTTTTATAATGTGTACATAAAGAATATTCACTTTTTCCATGAATCATAGTTGCCAGGGCCTTACCTCTCAAATGGAGATTAGACAACACAGTCTAATTAATTCCATGGCTGTTGGAGGCAAAAACTATCAGATTGCAGGCAGTGCATTAACTTGACTTTGCTTTTAAAGACAACAAAAAATGTAAGACAAAAAGGAAGCTTTTGTTCTTCTATCGCAGTTGATTATTTTGGGGATTTACCAATAGAATAATTTTGCTATTTTCCGCTTGTTGTTAAGTGCTTCTTCCCTCAATGCCTAGGTAGGCACAGAAATACCTTTGAAAGCTTGGGATATTGCCATTTCCTGTAAATGTAGCCACACAACGGTGTGAGGTCTAGAGGTTTGTTTCTTTTACATTTTGACAGCTTACATTACACCAGTCAGACTAAAACCAACAGAGAAACGAAGGAAGGAGAGGGACTTTTGGTCACCCTCTTTCCTCCCTTGAAGCACATTAGAGGCTGTCTGAGTTCCCATCAAGGGCATCTGAGCCTTAGGCATCATCTTTTATAAAGAACAGTCTGTCTTGTTAGATGGAGAAAGGGCACAGAATATGCCCCAATGTGCTCGCTTTCTATCCAACTTCCATGTGCATATTCTATGGCCTTGTTACTGCTCTAACTCCCCTCTTTTGCAGTAGATATGAGGGGGGCTGGATCCTTTTGCTTGATGTTGTCCTTGCTACCCCATCAGTACTGACCAATTCCCGTAAGAACCCCTGTGCATCTACGGAGACTCTCTTAGCAAGCAGCACAGGGCACCGGAGCCAGGCGTCCTCAGGAAACCCCACTGTGCCCTGCTCCTTCGTCCAGCATAACCCCACAGTCTGTGATTCCCAGTAGTCGTTATGGTTTCTCTCTCTCCCTTTCAATTCTTCTTCTTTGAATAGTCACCTGGAACCTACTTATTGTTACAGCATCTCTCAAGTGGGCAAGCTACGCTAAGCCCAGTCTAAGCCAAGTCTAAGTCAGTTATAGTTAGTTTCCCTTTCTTCTCTCCTTTCACGTTGAAGGTCAGTTTTGCTACATATGCTATCAGCAACTATGCTCACTCTATTTCAATATGTTGTATCTACTTTACTGAAATTCACCGTGTTGCTAAATATAGTGACAGGATTTACCAATTGCCTGAAATATTCTAGTCTTTGTTTTAAGACCTCTGGCTTGATAGCATGGCTTTTAATGTTGGTTAACTCCAGACTCCAGCATTGAATGGAAGCCCTAAAAGAGGGCTCAGGAAGTATTTGCGGAATGAGCTCTGACGGATTTGGTTTCTAAGACCCCCGTGTGGCTTCTAGCGATGTTTTCTTCTTCTGTGGGTAGGATTCAGACCCTCTTTCCCTTTTCTCCAGGTCCTTGAGAGCTGGGATTTTTAAGATTGAATAGATGGTCATCTAATGAAACCGTTGCTTGCTTTTTCATTTTCTTTTATTTTGGTTGTTTTGCTACTTCTCACTTTTTATTTAAAAATTTTTAATGTTTATTTATTTTTCTCTTTTTTTTAAATTTTTTTAATGTTTATTTTCGAGAGAGAGAGAGAGGGGGAGAGAATGTGAGTGGGGGACGGGACAGAGAGAGAGGGAGACACAGAATCCGAAGCAGGCTCTAGGCTCCGAGCTGTCAGCACAGAACCCGATGCGGGGCTCGAACCCATGAACCATGAGATCATGACCTGAGCCGAAGTCGGATGCTTAACCGACTGAGCCACCCAGGCGCCCCAATGTTTATTTATTTTTGAGAGAGAGAGAGAGAGAGAGAGAGAGAGAGAGACTGAGTGTGAGTGGCGGAGGGGCAGAGACAGAGGGAGACACAGAATCCGAAGCAGGCACCAGGCTCTGAGCTGTCAGCACAGAGCCCGATGTGGGGCTCGAACTCACGAGCCATGAGATCATGACCTGAGTTGAAGTTGGATGCTTAACCACCTGTGCCATCTAGGCACCCATTCTTGCTCTTTATTTTAATACTGATTCTGAAGTAGCTATAACAGAGGCCAGAGGAAAAGCATTTCTCTACCAGCTTGTTGCCCAGATTCATGTTAGTATTCTTACTGTCCCAGAGATGCCTGCCTGAGAGAATGAAAACATATTTTCTCAATAGGACTCAGGTCATCAAAGTCAAGAATCAATAACCAACACATATTAATGAGAAGGTTTAGCAATTAATTCACATGCATTGACGCTCATATTTGAATATATCATGGAATTATATTGTAGTACTCCTAACTGCTAAATGACATTTGCTTTATTTTAATGCTAAAATGCCTAAGACCTTTTAGGGAGATCAGAATCAGTGGTAGGCTATGCAACTATCCTAAAATTAAAGGCTTGCTTCAGATAATCCCAACGCTGGTAAATGATAGCTAAATTGCTCTCATTCATCACCTCTAAAGACCGAGTATATTAAAATAGAATGTGGAGGCTGTGAATCTCAGTCCAAATCATAGATGTGTAAGAATATTCCATCTTTCTGTTTTCTGTAGTATCAATTGAATTTTGAGGTTAATAAAGTACTGTTCTTAATTTCAAAGTCTCATAGAGTGCAAAAGTGTGTGTGTGTGTGTGTGTGTGTGTGTGTGTGTGTATTTTATCCCACAGGCAGGGAGATCAGTGGTCATGGGTGTCCTATTCAGAATAACATCACAATAATAATCACTTTATGTTTCCCTTATCCATCACAACTCCTGCCTCTTTCTGAGCCAGACTGGGTACCAAAACTTTTTTGTGAGGTTTACCTATTCATGATCCTCCCTGGCCACCAAAAATAAGCCATACGAGGATTCCCACTGTTCAGTGCTCTTTTCTTTCCCTTTGCCTGAAGAATCACTCTCACTCCAATCTGCTGGTTTGGTGTCAGCCTGTTTTTCCCAGCAAACTGCTTCCTGCACTTCAAACGCTGTACGTGCAACTCTAGGCTTAGGTTTTGAAAACACATAAGGAACAACTGTGGGTAATTTGTGCCCAGATGAAGAACGAAAAGACAAAATGCTAACTGAAGAAATTAATGCCTCAAAGCACCATTCATCCACAGTTAAAATGGAAACGGGACATTTACCTTTCTAGTACGTGCTTGCTTCAGTCATGCTGGTCACTGCTCTGTGTTTCATAAGCAACCAACCCAAATTAGCGTATTTCAATTACTAGAACTTAACGTGTGGGGAAATAAAGGGGAAAAGAGCAAAGCAAAAATATGCTCTAATTCTGCCCTGCTAATTAAAATAGCAATCTTGGGGCGCCCGGGTGGCTCAGTCAGTAAAGCATCCGACTTCAGCTCAGGTCATAGTCTCACAGTTGGTGAGTTTGAGCCCCGTGTCAGGCTCTGGGCTGACAGCTCGGAGCCTGGAGCCTGCTTTGGATTCTGTGTCTCTGTCTCTCTTTGCCCCTCCCCCATTCATGCTTTGTCTCTCTCTCTCTCTCTCTCTCTCTCTGTGTCTCAAAAATAAACATTAAAAAATTTAAAATATAGCCATCTTTATGACTAATGTCTAATATAATTGTTTATTTATTTTTTAATGTTTATTTTAATTTTTTTTTTCAACGTTTTTTTTTTTTTTTTTTTTTTTTTTTTTTATTTTTGGGACAGAGAGAGACAGAGCATGAACGGGGGAGGGGCAGAGAGAGAGGGAGACACAGGATCTGAAACAGGCTCGAGGCTCTGAGCAGCCAGCACAGGGCCCGACACAGGGCTTGAACTCAGGGATTGTAAGATCATGACCTGAGCAGAAGTCGGACGCTCAACCGACTGAGCCACCCAGGCGACCCTAATATAATTGTTTAAAGTATAATGTAATTTAACGCAAGATCAAGTACTAATTTCCTACAAAGAAGAAGTCTGACACCAGATCTGAATTGATGGACTGATTGACTCCAAATTTGACCACGAGGACACCCAATAAGATGTGAATGGATTAGTGAGAAAAAATCATTGCCAGCAGAATAACTAAAAATATATTCTACAGAACGATGGGCAATAGCCAATAATATCATCATACTAAAATAATGGCACATATACTTATGATGTAAGATGTAAATGAACAATTCCAATGACTTAAAACTTCTTCAAGCATGTAGTGAAGTAATCAAAACTCTACAAAATAGTAATTGTTAAAACTATCTCCAATCCTGGTTAGGTCACTTCCTGTGATGTTATTTTGTGCATCAGGTTTCTGATTTTTGTTTTACTTTTTTTAAGTTTATTTATTTATTTTGAGAGAGAGAGAGAGGGAGCATGAGCAGGGCAGAGGCAGAGAGAGAGGGGGAAGGAGAGATTCCCAAGCAGGCTCTGCACTACCAGCATGGAGCTTGATGCAGGGCTCGAACTCATGAACCACAAGATCATGACTTGAGCTGAAATCAAGGGTCAGACGTTTAACCAACTGAGCCACCCAGGTGCCCCAGTTTTTTTTTTTTTTTTTTTTTAGAAGCGTTAATAACAAAATTACTGACAGTGTCTGAGGTTAAGTTCTGGGGGCACCTGGGTGGCTCAGTCGGTTAAGCATCCGACTTCGGCTCAGGTCACGGTCTCCCGGTTCGTGGGTTCAAGCCCCGCATCGGGCTCTGTGCTGACAGCTCAGAGCCTGGAGCCTGCTTCAGAGCCTGCTTCCAATTCTGTGTGTGTGTCTCTCTCTCTCTCTGTTTCTTCCCCACTCACATTCACATTCTCTCTCTCTCTCTCTCTCTCTCTCTCTCAAAAATTAATAAAGCTTAAAAAATATTTAAAAAAAGAATAGTAAGTTCTGCGTAAAAGTTGGCTAATAGTCTAACCAGCTTACAAATAGTCTGCAGGAAAAAAAAAAAAGACTATTACAGAGCCTTTGTATAAATAAAAAAAGGAGGTATCACTAAGTGATACCTCAGCCTGCATGGCTAGCCTGGGTAGCTATCAAATCCTTTCAAGGAAGCATGGCCCCATTGTTCTGTGGCTAGAACTCTACCTGAACCCTGGCTGTTTTCACCCAAGCCAAATGTTGAGCTCCCACTGGAAAGAAACAAAACCTGGCACCATTTTGGATGTTACCATTTGGAGAAGGGAGCTCTCCAATAAATGCCAATAAAAAAATGACATTCTAATATAGCTAGTTGTGGGACCAGAAATCCCTTCCTAATCAAACACCGTCCCCTCAGCCTGAGAATAGAAACATCTTTGAATTGCATGGTATGTTCTACATTCTCCTTGGAGACCGGGGACGAGTCAGACATGCACACCTTTGACCCAAGAGGGCAAGGCATGCTTCGCCAACACCTGGACAACCGACTTCCTGTCCTCTTTCTTTCCTTCCTCTTTCTTCCAAATATTTGGTAGTGGGAGTGTGCACAATCAGAGCCCTGCTGGTTTCTCCATTCCCCCTCCCTCAAAGAAAAGAGGTTCCTGGTTGAATTTGTGAGCGGCCCTCCCTGACTCCCCTGCTCTGCTTGGGCCCCAGAGCTCAGATTCCCTGGAAAAGCAACCATGCAATAGGACCAGTTGTGGTGCCTGACATAGGGCTAGGAAGAAAATTTGCATCTCAAACTCTCACCCAATGAGTTTAAAAAGGAATTTGTCATTTGCTATCAAAGCTAGTCATGATCAGATGCTGCTTACTAGCTTTAGAAAACCTTCTGCCAAAATGGGAGGAACGAAAAGAAGTAAATAATTGTGTGGGTCACACATAAGAAAACCCACCTAAGGTATTAAGCAGAGTGTTAGCAGTGAAAGCCCAATGATGTTAATGGAAAACATACCAACACGGTCCCTCTGTTTGGGAGAATGTCCTTTGCCATGTTTGGAATTCTTTTAAAAATGTGGAGGGAAACATTTAAAGAGTTTAGGGACTGTTTTTATTTTTGCCAACGTGTTACCTTTAATTCCCCCCAAAATGCAAAAAGTTGTTCCAAAAACAACACAGAGTTTTAGAACATTCACCTGTTTCTATAAAAAAAAAAGGGGTAATATTTTGATCAAGTGAAAGTATATATGAATTCATTAAATTTACCATTTACATCATCTTAAAATGTACATATTGCACTTTAGGAAAAAGTTATATGGAAATTGCATTACATCAAGCGAAATCAATGTTTGCTGTTAAGAATAAATTTCAGGGGCACCTGGATGGTTGGTAGGTGAAGCATCTGACCCTTGATTTCGGCCCAGGTCATGATCTCACGGTTCATGGGATCAAGCCCCACTTCAGGTTCGATGCTGACAGCGTAGAGCCGGCTTGGGATTCTCTCTCTCTCTCTCTCTCTCTCTCTCTCTCTCTTTCTCTGCCTTTCCCCCAATTGTGCTGTTCTATTTCTCCTTCCCTCTCTGTCCATATGAATAAATAAACCTTATAAAAGAATGCATTTCATATTTCACCCGTAGCATAATACAGTTGCTACATGATTTGGGGTGATTGATATACAGCTCACATAAGGATTTCTAGGCCTACTTCCGTCTTCTCTTTTTGTGGAAGGTACACAGTAAAAAATGCATGCATGGAAGGAAACTTCGGCTATCAAGTATCAAACAAGAACATTTGAACTTACACAACAATATCTCTGCGTAAAGCAGTTTTCTAAGTGCTTTCGTTTTTGGGAAATGCTCACTTATAGAATATTGACTTCTATTAGAAGTTAAGCCTCATCTGCCTTATCCATGTTTCTATAAATAACGGCAGGGCTGCCCCATTTTCTCACTGAAACACACCTGCCCACCAGTAGTCGCAAACATGCTTGTCTTCCTCGGCACCTTCTTAGGCATGATTCCCCCTGCCCTGCAAGCCCTAAGCAGCCCCTAAATCTGCCCCTCGAAGCGATGTTCCAAGTTCATCAGGAGGCTTTTCTCTTCTCCAAAACCATGCTCTCCCCTGCATCCCCAGGCACAGATGTGTGCTTTTGTGTTTTTATTTCTAAGTTTTTTAATGTTTATTTATTTTCGAGACAGAGCGCGTGCATGAGTGGGGGAGGGGCAGAGAGCGAGGGAGACACAGAACGCGAAGCAGGCTCCAGGCTCCGAGCTGTCAGCACAGAGCCCGACGCCGGGCTGGAACCCACACACCGTGACATCATGACCTGACCCGGGGTCAGACAGATGTGTGCTTTTTCACCTGTTTCCCCCTCCACCTGTCCTGTGATTAATTTCAAGTCACTACTGTTTGTCCCCGAGCGACAGAGTGACTCCCTTGAAGGTAGTTTCTTCTTCACCTGAATAGCCCCTCGGCCAAATATAGCCTCTATTTAGCATCTGGAATATAGTAGGTGCTTAGTAAATGTTCATTATAATAGTGAACAATCAAGGCACGCGCTAAGACATTCCCAAACTAAGTAAGGCTGAATTAGAAGAATATTTATATCTCATTACCTTCCAAGAGAAAATTTACATTTCAGACGCGAATTATTTCATTTGTGCTCTGGGAAGCTTACAGTTAAGTCATTCTCAAATGTAAAAGCAGCGTTTGGCTTTTCCTTCTACTGTCAGTCATGAAACAGGAAGTAAATGCAGGTAATCAAGATTTATTTTTGTTTCTAAAACTCCTCTCAGGCTGACCAAACTGGTACTTTTGCTTGAATGGCATCTTTCTGGGGGGTCGAGATGTACGTAAATTCTATCCATATTTTTCTTAATCGATGAGCACTCGGTACATATTTCATGAGCAGCGTTTAAGGGTACCTTGCTGTCTTTTAGTAGAGAAAACGCCAAATATTTGTGTCTCATGTAGTTCGATGCAACTGTGCCAATAAATGACTTGGAGTCTTGTCAAGCTGTGAACCCTGCGACACTCCCCCTTCCCTCCTTCAAGCATTTACACCCAGGCTTCACGGGCTTAATGAAATTTTCTAAGAGAAGCTTGGCTTGCTTTTCATCGTAAGATGTTGGATTTTTTTTTTTTTTTTTGATGCTGTGTGTCTGTACAAAGATTGGCTTTTCACGTGCGTAGTAGGAAATGAAAGCAGACATTCACCACCTTTGAGTTTCTTAGAGCCGCCGTTTGGTGCCTAAGTTGCTCATATTCTTAAATGAATTACATTCCCAACTGCTGAAAAGTAAAAGGTTCCCTGGAGACAAGAGGGGGAAATTGTGAGTTTCTCCATGAGCTCCCCAGGGACACTTCCCTTTACTGCGGTCAGCATAGAATAGACTGATCACAGAAAATAAGGTATATCATTTCTTATTTGGGTAGTTTTATTCGTTTCCTTGGGGGCCTTGCTGATCTGAAGGAGTCTCCTCTCTGTCATGGTAGCTAGGGCCCAAGAACCCGGAGGCTGCTAAGCGGCTGTCACCCTTCTCAACTCAAGACCCACTTAATTTTTCCTTTGAATGGCCCGGAGGGTCCCCAATGTTCCATGTACAGTCAAAATCAGACGAGGCTCTCGCAAAATGGTGATCAGCTGTAGAATCCACTGCTGTTGCTAAAATACAGCATTTGGAATATACTTAAATGGGCAAATATTAGCGACTTCGAGTCTTACGATTCCCTAGTCTAGGAATCTCTTCTACTGTGGTCGAGAGGGCAGAAGTTAACGGCGTTTCCTTAGGATGGATCCTTCTCTCCTGGGCATCACAGGGCCTGCCACGCCTTCCTGGTTGTTCTGTGCACTTGGCATCAAAAAAAAAAAAAATGCAGTTGGCATTCTCTTGAAATGTTTTCCCTGGTCATTCTTTTTTTGTATTATTCATGGTCTCCATACTTCCATTATTTGTACGTTAGCTGAGAGATCGCAAAGGTTTCCTCCTGAACTGATCAATGGATCTGATGCCAAAATAGGGGGGCATTAGCCCTGGAAAAAAACCCACTAGAACCAAGGCCTCCCTTCCCCCATCTCTCCCACCCCTGCACTTTCAGAGGCTAGCGGGGTCTGGTTCCATTATGTTCACCTCCTGGACCCTGAGTGGTGAGAATGTGCTCCTTCAGAGTTCAACTTCTGTACCGAGAGACAGGAGCCAGCAGGTCAGATCTGGGCCAGCCATCCCTTCATCCAGACATTAGTACTGCATCAAGAAAGCCTCCCGTTTATCCCGCAGACATTTTAGAAGGAGTTCTTTTAAAAAAAAAAAAAATTCATTTTTGAGAGAGTGCAAGCAGGGATGGGGTGGGGGGGTGTGGGACAGAAGATCCAAAGTGGGCTCCATGCTGACAGCAGGGACCCTGATGTGGATCTCGAACTCATGAACTGTGAGATCATGACCTGAGCTGAAGTCAGGTGCTGAACTGACTGAGCCACCCAGGTGCTCCCTCTAGAAGGTCTTCTTGAAACAGCAGTCTCTCATGGCCCCCATTAATTATGAAGAAATTTTGCCAGATGACTCCTACGCAAGAATCCCTGCAGAACAGGAACGCAGTGAGGACAAGGCCCCTGCTCTCGCTCCACACTCTGGCTGAGCCACACGCTCACAAATTCGCTCCTAGTTCTAAGCATTTGTCAGCCCCCATCTTACAAAGGACTGATTATCTTTTAGAGGATTACCTCTAATCTTATTTTTTTTTCAGTTTCTTTTTATTTCTTTTTAAAGTTTATTTATTTTTTTTAATGTTTATTTATTTTTGAGATAGAGAGGGACAGAGTGTGAGTGGGGGAGGGGCTAACAGAGAGGGAGACACAGAATCCGACACAGGCTCCAGGCTCCGAGCTATCAGCACAGAGCCTGACGCGGGGCTCGAACCCACGAACCATGACATCGTGACCTGAGCTAAAGTTGGAAGTTTAACCAACTGAGCCACCCAGGGTACCCGAAGTTTATTTGTTTTTGAGAGAGAGAGAGAGACAGACAGAATCAAGTCAGCCCAGAGCCCAACATAGGGCTCGAACTCACGAACCGCTGAGATCATGACCTGAGCCAAAATCAAGTCAGACGCTTCACTGACTGAGCCGCCCAGTGCCCCTCACACTCATTCTCTCTCTCTCTCTTTTTAAAATACCTTCCCTTTTAACATGTTTATATCTATCCCTATATTATATTCATTTCATCTAAGTCATTAAAGAGAGAGACGTTGCCTTCCTTGTGCTCGGTGTGGTATCCAGCAATCTCCGTCGGTGACTCCACTGACCGGTGACAATGGCACCTGTTCATGTGGAATTGAGACGGTTTGCAGGGTTAGTTTCTTACATCGTTTTTTTTTTTCCAAAAAACAAACAAACAAACAAACAAACAAAGAAACCAGACCATTTGTAAGTTTCAAAATAAACCTCAGGTCAGCAGGGATAATTATAATTTTCCCGGTTGATTCCCAACCAACACGGACGCATGCACATTGCTTAGGCGTTTTTCTCACGGTCTACACCAGCATTTCCAGAGATTGTTTCTGAGGCAAACAGAAGCAAGATGGTAGTCCTCCAATTCAATGCCTATCATTTATATTTGGTGGTATTCTGAAAATGTTCTGGGTTTCCACCTTTTTTACAATGAGTAGGCTCAAAATTTCATTCTAGAGTAACTTTTAGTTCACAGTAAAAATGGGAAATGGGCTTTCTCTTTCACAGCGTGGGACCTAAGTTTGTCAGAGGTCCAACTTTGCTCAGCACACACTGTCCCCAATCCTGCACGCATATACCCCTGCTGTGCCACAGGGGAGGGAGCCTGTGTTAGCTTCCTGTGGCTGCTGTGCCAGTCCCCACAAACCTGGTGGCTTAAAACAACAGAAATGTATTCTTTCCGAGTCTGGGGGTTGGACGTCCAAAATCAGCATCTCTGAGCTGAAACCATGATGTCGCAAAGCTGACGCTCCTTCCAGAGGCTCTAGGGAGAATCTGTCCCTTGTGGTTTCCAGATTCTGGAGGCTGTTGATAATCTGCCTCCCTGTTCCCCTCACCTTCTCCTCTGTCTCTCTCAGGTGACAGCATTAAGGACCTACCTGGATAATCGAGGATCATCTCCCCAAATCAAGATGCCTAATCACATTTGCAAAGACCTTTTTTTTTTTTTCCAAATAAGGTGGCATTTATAGATTCAAGGGATTAGGATCTGATCTCTTTGGGGGAACGTTGTTCAGCCTATTATAGAGGCGTAAAGAAAGAGAGTAGAAACCAAAGAGGCGATTTACAAAAACCTCCTTGGGACACTGAAAGCATTGGCTGTGTTACTGCCAGATGTGTTTGCAACACGGGAGACAATGCCTGTGATTCTGGCAGCAACCACTTTGGCATTGGCAGGAGAGATTTCAGATCCGCACATCAAACATGAGAAGCCTCAGAGCAGCGATCAGCTGGCATTAACAAGTCTCATACGGACGGCAGCAGCCATAATTAGGCTGGGCCTTGGCAAGGGTACCTCTTTTGTCGGACCGCACAGTGGCAAAGGCATAATTGATAGATATTAGTGGCACAGCTTCCAATTTCAGGCTTCGGAATCAAGAGCACACATTATGCCAGTGATTCAGAGGAAGCGAGGAAAAATAGGAAACGCGAAACGGAAAACAAGAGAACCAGCTTACAGAGCACTAAAGAGACCCCTCGGACACACATATTCTAAGGAGGAGGTTCCAAAACTATTTGAAAGGATTTTGAAGGAACCTCTCCTTCCATTCCAAGGTCTTTCATCAAGTATGAAACCCTCTACACGGTAAGAAATCCAACCCAAGAATGAGATCGTTACATTGGAATTTTTAACCCCAGAGCCTTGCACATAATAGGTGCTCAATAAACGTGTCTAAAAAGGAACAATTAGGGCACCTGGGTGCCTCAGTCAGTTAAGCGTCTGACTCTTGGTTTCGACTCAGGTCATGATCTCACAGTTCATGGTTTCCAGCCCCACACTGGGCTCTGTGTTGGCAGTATGGAACCTGCTTGGAATTCTCTCTCTCCATTTCTCTCTGCTTCTCTCTCTGCCTCTCTCTCTCTCTCTCTCAAATAAATAAACAAACATTTTTAAAAAGGAATAATTGAATATCTATGTTCATGTGCATTACTGATTAATAGGCAAGGCTCGGGGATTGGTAAATCCTAAATCCAATTTTCAGTTCCCTAAAGATAGAAATATTTGACACTTTGAGTAAAACTTTCTAAACCTCAATTCTCATCACAGCTAAATCATAGATAATAACATAACTTCCCTCACACAAACTCCAAAATGCCCTTTGAAACCTTTTTCATCATGGGGAATGTCCTCTCCCTTTCTTTTTCTTTCTTTCTTTCTTTCTTTCTTTCTTTCTTTCTTTCTTTCTCTTTTTCTTTCTTTCCTTTTTTCTCTTTTTCTTTCTTTCTTTCCTTTCTTTTCTCTTTCTTTCTCTTTCTTTCTCTTATTCTTTTTCTTTCTTTATCTTTCTATCTTCCTTTTGCTCTTTCTTTCTTTCTTTCTTCTCTCTCTCTTTCTTTCTTTCTTTTTTTTTTTCCTCCTCACTGGAGCTGCCAAGAAAAACAGATCAGATGTGGCTGATCAGCAATGAAGGTGAGTCGTCAGAAGTAGAATCTGAGAACCAAACTGGGAAGTAATTGGGAGAGGCCTGGCCACTGGCCAGCTCCCCAAGGAAGAGAAGTAAAAATACACGGGCACTAACACAGAAGGCAGAACGAGGGGTAGGGTCAGCAGGAAAGAACAATATAGTTGGGATGTCAGCGGACTGAGATGTGGAGCATGGTCTTAGGACATGCAGGCTTCCTCTTTGCCCAGAACACAGGCCCGCACCGGTAGGTGTCATAGCCAGCTTGGGACACTACCCACCGCCTGCATATTTGTGACTCAATGACCTGAGCACAGGAAAAGTAAGCTTGCCACCACCTTTCAGCAAAGGGGACTGCCTGGTGACCTATTCCTGGAGGATGTTGGACCCACATAAAATCACGTTCACTCATTCCACTTGCCTCCGGTAAACAGCAACAACAACAACACATTTTTGAACAAAACCAAAGGTTTTGCTTTTCTTTTTCCCTCCAAAAGACAAATAAGTGTCTTTAGGTTCATATGCTTATACGAGAAGAATCTGGGTTAATGATATACGGTGTCAGCTCTGCCCCAGCATCACATGACCCTCAACACAAAGCAACTGCCCCATCATGGAGAAGTCTCCAAGAGGCCACAGCTTTATCATATCAATACAACATATCGGGTTCCTGAGAAGTGCATGGGGAAGTGTGTCCTGACACACAGTGGGGAGAGTTCTATGCCTTCCCCAGCTTGTCGGGGGATTTAGGCTGAATGTTGCTTAAGGCATAAGCTAGTAATGTAGATAATACTACAGTATCAGATGACTCTCTTAACTATTTTTTTGCAGATACATGCTCTACATTAATAATCCCTTACTTGTTTGCATAAAAATTATATCCAATCTGATTTAAACTGAAACTATTAATGTTACCTTAAGGAACTGTTGCTATTCTTTTCTTTTCTTTTTTGTCTTTTCTTTTCTTTTCTTTTCTTTTCTCTTCTCTTTTTTTTTCTTTTCTTTTCTTTTCTTTTCTCTTCTCTTCTCTTTTTTTTTCTTTTCTTCTTTCTTTTCTTTTCTTTCTTTCTTTCTTTTCTTTCTTTCTTTCTTTCTTTCTCTTTCTTTCTTCTTTCTTTCTTTCTTTCTTTCTTTCTTTCTTCTTTCATTCATTTTGAGAGAGAGAGAAAGCATGAGGCGGGAGGGGTAGAAAGAGATGGAGTGAGAGAATCCCAAGCAGGCTCCGCACTGACAGTGCAGAACCCAATGCAAAGCTCGAACCCACAAACGGTGAGATTATGACTTAAGCCGAAGTTGCATGCTTAACCGACCGAGCCACCCAGGGGCTCGGGAACACTTTCTTTCAAAATGTTTGTCTTTGGCCATCGTTTCATAATGTTTCATCATGGTCATGATACTGACACGTTCAATTAAAATCACAGTTGTCTGCTATGAAAACAACAGTTTGGTTTGGATCCGAAGCCGGTCAGTGCCAGTGTAAGTCACACAGTCCTCCACAATGCAGGTATGATGTTTCCTCATGGGGCCACGGAGATTGTCAATGCCATGCAACAGGAAACACACCCAGACTATGACAGCCTCACATCCCTGCACAGGGTCACAGCAGGGGGTTAAGTGGAATCTCCAGCCATACAAGTCAATCTGACAGCAAGCTAGGAATGCCCCTGTGGTCCACCTATGGGGCACACATCACCCTAGTGGATTGAAAGTTGGTGTATTTTTAATTCCAGTATTCTTTAACCTCTGTGGATATCATTTGGCCCAATTTGGAAATCTAGAGAATCTTAGAGAAAAAAAAAAAAACTAGCAAATTAGCAACTGAAGTTAGGTTTATTGAACCATACTTATTCCCCTGATACGGAGTAATAATTTGAGACTAGACCTCACACATTTTTCATGTATTCCATAATGCAGTTAAAACTTATCTCGCATATTTGATTTTTGTGGGTTTTCTGATGGCCAAATGACACACAACTGAATTTTGCTGATTCCTCTGCACTAACTAGAGTCTGTTGCACTTGGCTTGGCATTCAAGACTTCCCTCCAAATTATTGTGCTGTCTCCATGCTCACCTCCCACCCCAATGCCAAATGTGCTTGATCTTTTAGACATACACAATCCTGGTCCTTATACAATGGCTGCTCCTATGCTTACACTGCTTTTGTCAGCCTGTGATGTCTTTCTGTATCTCGCTAACAAATTTCAGTTCAATTGGACACACGTGTATTGATCCCTAGACCCATTATGGTGTGTGACTCATAGATCGTGCACATTTGTGTTTGTAAATAAATGATGAAACGGCCATGTACAAATGTTTTCTTAAGTGCTGCAGGGCATAGAAGGATGCAAAGGATATGATCTTTCACCTTGAGGAAATCACAAGCTAGACAGGAAAATAATACTGTAAACAACTATTAAAAATGCATGAAATCAGTTTCATAGTCATGAGGGTGGCATATGAGGCTGGTCTGAAATAAAAAGTGTTGTTGGGAGCTCAGGGAAGGCTTTCCAAGAGGGTGGCATTTTATTTGGGGGCACTGATATTTAAACACAGTAAAACCATGGATTGTGAGTAACTTGTTCTGAGTGTATCCTGCAAGATAAGAAAACATTTCTAGTACATTTTAACTTGGTAAACAAGCGATGTCTTGCAATGTAGTACGTGATGCTGAATGTCACGTGATCACAACTGAACCAACGGTTCTTGAAATTTGCTTTGATATACAAGTGATTACAAGCATGTTTCTGGAACAGATTATGCCCACAAGTCAAGGTTTTACTCTATAAGGAAAGGCAAAGCTGGTTTTGGAAAAGCTCTCAGCAGTGTCTTCTGGTATGAAGGTGTGAGGCTGGGTATTGAGAACTTTCAAGAGCTGGTTGACTACAACCCCATCCTCAAAGCTCATGGCAAATCTAATTTCCTCATAAAGCTTTTCTTAAGTCCACACTCACTGCCTGCATCCTTCCCTTACTCCCTGAGACTGTATGTTTATTTGGAGGTTAGATATATTGATCAAGTTAGGCAAACTGAAGTGAAGTAACTTACCACTCTGAAATCTCAATGGCTTTACCCAATGAAGATCATTTCTGGTGTAGGCTCCAACACCATCATAGGAGATCAGGTACACATAATCTTCTCTGACCCCTAAGGCCTCCATGGAGTCCTCCTGTAGACTGTCTATCTACAAAGAACGAGCATGCAGAGGACAGACCTTACAGGAATGTCCATAGAATGTCTCCACCCACATTCTATGGCTGTGACTACCACACACCCCCAGAGATGTATGGGAACTGGAAAAGGCCATGTTCCTGTGCACCAAGGAAGAATCTGGAAGTTTTGTGGATACACAATATCGTGTGTGCGACACGAGTTCATAATTAATCCAGCACTTGTGACATACCTACGTGTATCTGACACCAGAGCAGGTCAAGTCATAATATCAACTGTCTTTCAAAATGTGAGTATCTGAAAATATCATGAACTATACAGTTCAACGTTTCTAGGTCTCGTTCTAGTTAATATTTCTGCTCAATTCTTATCCATGAGGATTTTTTAAACTTTAAAAAACATCAATATGGTTTCTATTGACAAAAATTCCAATTTAAAGTTTTTCAAGATGGCCATAAAGCCTGGAAACAAAAGTAAATTAACCTGACAAACGGGCATTGGTATTATGTTACATGGTACATTCAATATGTTATCTCCTTAGAAAATGTGTGCAAAATTTTAATGAGCATGGTACGTTAATAAGCATCTCTATCAATATATGAAAATGTACCTGATGTGTTGCTTCAGTAATTTTTTTTTCTGATTTTCAGCAATTGAGCATGTGCTTCTGGCATATTCCACTAGAAGTAAATTTTAATCTGTAAAATCAACCTATCAATCAAGATTAAAAAACTTAAAATACACATTTCAAGGCTCTGTGACCATGCTGTATATATTTTTATGATGGCCACAAAATATTTCAAGGTTACTTTAAGATTTTAAGGGTAGTACCAGTTTAAGATTAAATTTATGGGGTGCCTGGGTGGCTCAGTCAGCTAAGCGTCTGACATCATGATCTCATGGCTCGTGAGTTCGAGCCCCGCATCAGGCTTTCTTCTGTCAGGGTGGAGCCCACTTCAGTTCCTGTCTCCCTCTCTCTGCCACCCCCCATCTCGTGCTTTCTCTCCGTCTCAAAAACAAATTAAAACATCCAAAAAAATGTAAAAAAGAAAAAAGGTTAAATTTGTAATATCTAACTCTTCAGATTAGTTTTCAGAAGCCCTGTGGGCTAAGCAAAAATCTAGGGGTAGACAAGCATGGCGGGGCTAACAGACCCATCCTACACACTGACCTGCCATATTGCTCTTTTTAACATGATTCTATCCAAAAACACCTGAGACATACATAGCATTCTGGTTTTCCTTCCTCAATTCTTTCATAACTGTTCTCTACAGAGGCTGTTACCTTTACTGGGTATTTATGCTCTTTTGGGCTCTCACCCATCACCATGAGAAGAAGATGACTAAGATCGTCCACTGATCCAAGGAGACAGATAGAGGCAAACTGAGCAGACTCCCCTCCCCCACACCCAGACGTGGTGGGGAAAGGATGGAGAAAGGAAATTATCTATAAGACACAGGGGACTTGGGATCCTGACCCAAGACATATCAACATAAAATGCCCCATATGTAACTTACTCAAGGTTCTACCTTTGTCTAACAGCATGCATTGGCCCTAAGCACACAGCAATGAGAAAAACCTTTCTTATTAAACGTTAATCATAAGACAAGTGTTGGGAAAAAAATAAAAATCCAAGCTACTTTTAACTGTCAGATACGTATAAACATAATGAAAAATAAACCACCAGAGGAGTAAAAACACGTGAGCCCTGGGATTATGACTAAATAAAGCACAGAGGATTTGGGGGGCAGTGAAATTATTCTGAACAAGACTGTAAGGATGGGCACATGTAATACACATTTATCAAAATGCATAGAACATACAACACCGAGAGTGAACCTTAATATAAACTACAGACTTTGGTTAGTTAGTGTATCAGTATTGCCTCAACAATTATAACAAGTGTCCCACATGGATGCAAGATGTCCATAGGAGACAAAACTGCGGGCAAAAAAATCACATTTGTTAAAACGTTTTAAAAAGTGTTTAAAAATTAATGAAAATGTAAATGAACATCAGGGAATTGGGGGAAAAACAACAAAAAATCACGTTGTTAATATCAACTTGATTTCATTGTCTGACACTCTGTGATGTCTCATCACTGAGAGAAGCCACTGATGTGACTGAGGTGCACGTATTCATATTCTGGAGGCAGACGAATGGTCCAGAATCACTATAAAAGTTGCAGGTTCTGTACGGTTCACAGCTGCATTCTGAGTGGTCAAACGACAGCAGCTGGCAGCCTGCGTTTGAGCAGCTGTGCAAACCCCCACCGAGGCAACACGTCCATGCATTCCCCAACCCCTGAAGGTTTGTTATAACCTAAGTACATTTGCAATCTATTAAATCAAGGGTCTGAAAACTAGAAGCCATGGGCCAAACCTGCTCACAGCCTGTTTTTGTAAATATTTCATTGTAACACAGCCACACCTACCTGTTTCTGTGATATTTGTGGATTCATTTGTACAACAGCCAGGTTGAGCGGCTGCAACAGAACCAGTATGGCCCAGAAAACCTAAAATATTTGCTATTTAGTCCTATCCATAATACCTTCGTCAACCACTATTAAACTATTAAATAATAGCACTGTTCATGCTACGCTACTCTGACATATATGCTTACGTGCTTTGCAAAAAACTAAACTTTGTGAAGTTCCTTCCATCCATAATTAAGAATATTTAGGAACTAGTGACTCTCTCCTCCATCCACTCCTACTCTCAAAGCAGATTGACAAGCAAAACGTAAACCCCACATCAAAGTTCCAGCTTAAGGAATATCAGCTGGATATTTTCTAATGCATTCTCTAAAATCACGTGTGCTGTGACATGCTCACAATGAACTGGGTAACGTATAATCCCCACAACATTCTCTCCAAAAAGGACAGGCAGAAAATCATGGATGTGCCATGAATCACTCTTAAATCCCATCAACAAACATGGAGCAAATTATATGTGCTAGACCCATGAGGTCAATGCTGAGTTAAAAGTTTTGTTTTTTTTTTTTTTCCTATTCTCATAAGAATAATCTCCGATAGGATCAGACTGATCCTATCCTATTGAGCGATGCACCCAGGAAATCAGACGTCACAGCGGTGCTCGGTGGAAAAGTACATGGTGCTTTGGGAGCAATTGTGAGAAGCAGCCTTGACACATTTGGTGAAATCTGATGAAAGGGTGGGACGTAGGTAGTGAAATCAGAGATCTAGCCTAACGGCATCAAGCAGTGGAGAGAACCACGCACATGAGCACAGCAAAGAGTGAAGATCAGGAGCCCATAGAATCAAAAGGAAGCAAGAGCAGGCACCAAACATAGAGGCTCGAGGCCTTCTGTTCATTTCTAAGGAAAGCCTTCTGGTACAGTCTCTTCCAGATAAATGAGAGCAAACGTCACTGTGTTCTCTTGACAGGCAATGGACGCTCCAGAGCACTAAGTATGGGTAGTGGGTTGTTTGCAACATAATTTCAGGGAAAGAATAACTTACTCATGAGTCAAATACAGTAAAATCTTGGATCGCGAGTAGCTTGTCCTGCTAATGTTCCACAGGATGAGCAAACGTTTCCAATAAATTTTAACTTGGTAAACGAACAATGTCTTGCAATAGGGGTTGTACGTGATGCTGCATGTCACAGGATCACAACTGAGCCAATGGTTCTTCTCTCTCTCTCTCTCTCTTGCTGTGGGATTGTGGGTGATCGTCTCCCATGCTCAGATGCTGGGTCTCAGGCCGTGGTGTTTGGCAGAAATCAATGATTTTTCAGAATGTGGGAAGGTCCCCAGAACTGTCACTAGTGTATTTTTTGTCACTTCAAAGCACCTATGGACAGTCCTTTGCTCTTCCGTACAAGGGTGGGCTTAGGAATGCTTTGCTTCGTTCTAGGTCAGGCTGCCTGCAGATAGAGACCCTTTCCTCTGCTGCCTTATTGCTAGTCACATTCAATACAGTAGATGACAAGAGTTTATTAACACTGTTGTGTAGCCAACATCTGTGCGAGCATATACAATGGCCCCCATTCATAAAAATGCTGAAAAGAAGGGTGGTAAGAAGGAGGAGATGATTACGGTGGAAGGTAAGAAGGAAAGCACTGAGAAGTACAAACGAGGTATGTGAGTGGCCAAAATTGCAAGATTTTATAAGAAGTCTATGTCGACCATTTGCACACTATTAAAGAATAAAGAAGAAATAAGGGGGTTAGATGCAGCACAAGGAGTAACGAGAATATCAAAGCAATGGCCATGGTTCTGGAAGGTGGCAAAAAGTTGCTCCTGGTTTGGAGAAACGAGAAGCAACTAGCAGGTGATACTATGAGCGAGAAATTTATCCGTGAGAAGGCAAAGGCCTTATACACCGACCTCATAAGTAAACTGCCAGGTACATCAACAGAAAACAAAGAAGGAGGAAGGGAAGGAGGGAGGGAGGGAGGGAGGAAGGCAAGCTTGAAGTGGCATCCATAGTGTTGTGAGGCATGGAGAGGCTGCGACTTCAGATGCTAAGGCAGCTGAGGTGTTTGCTACCAAGTTCCAGAAAGTCATGGCTTCTGAGTGTTACCTGTTGGAGCAAGTTTTTAACTGTGATGAGACAAAGCTCTTTTTGGGGAAAAGAAGCCAAAGAGGACCTACGTTACGGAAGAAGAGAATGCATGCCAGGTCACAAGCCTGTGAAAGACCGTCTCACCCTCTTGTTTTGTGCTAATGCAAGCGGGGATTTCAAAGTCAAGCCTCTGCTCGTGTATCATTCTGAGAATCCACGAGCCTTCAAGAAATGCAAGGTTCAGAAGAGCTAGTTAAACGTTATGTGGAGGTCCCGCAGCAAGGCTTGGGTCACTCGTATCTTGTTCATTGAGTGGATCAACGAGGTCTTCAGTCCTGCAGTGAAGAAATGCCTTTTAGGAAAGATTCTGCCACTCAAAGCCTGGCTGATTATGGGGAAGGCTCCTTCCCTTCCTCCAGGCTTTGAGGATGACTTACTGGAGGAATTCGAATTCATATAGGAAGGTCAAGTTCCTTCCTCCTAACACCACTCCAGTCCTTTGACTCATGGATCAGCAGGCCATTTCGAACTTTAAAAAGCTTTATGCCAGAGCACTATTTCAGCAAATCTTTGAAGTGACCAAAGGAACAAACTTTACCCTCCAAGAGTTTTGGAAAGATCACTTCCAAGTTACGAACTGCCTCAAAGTCATTCATAAACCCTGGGATGGGGTCACCAAGAGAACCCTCAATTCTACTTGGAGAAAACTGTGGCCTCATTGCATTCTTGGACATGACTTAGAAGGGCTTGCTCATGAACAGCGGCCGCTAGTTGTTGATGAAATTGTGTCCTCGGGGAAGACCATGGGACGGGAGGTGAACGAGGACGACGTTCGGGAGCTGGTGGAGGAACATGGCCAGGAGCTGATCACCCACGAACAGATGGATCTACGTTGCGAACAACAGCAAGGGGTTATGGAGGAGATCTCGTCTGCAGAGGAAAGGAGAAAAAGGCGGAGGAATCCCTCACTTCAAGTGAGATTGGGGAGATGTGTAAAATGTGCGAAACAGTGCAAAATTTTGTAGAAAGGCATCACCTGAATAAGGCTGTAGCAGTGTGAGCGATTAATCTGTTTAACGACAATGCAATGTCACATTTCCATGAAATCCTCAAAAGGAGACAAAAGCAAGTGTCATTGGATAGTTTCCTTGTTAAAGCTGCACTAGATGAAAAAGATCTCATTGGGCCAACGGATATCGGTGATTCCGTTAGTAATGGTGAAAGTCTCCCTACACAATAACTCTTCTCTCTCTTGTCTCCCTCCCACTAGGCATGATGGTTTTCAAAGGGAAGTGCAGGTTAATTTATTTTTCTTTATATTATGTATTTTCTTTAACATTTTATATTCTATTACAGTATTCAATCATTTTATATGAATATTTTTGGGTTGTGGAACAAATAATCTGTGTTTCCATTATATTTATGGGGAAATTTGCTTTGATATACAAGTTCTTCGGACCATAAGCATTTTTCCAGAACGAATTCTGCTCACAAACCAAGGTTTTACTGTACTTTTTTTTTTTTTTAAACGTTTATTTATTTTTGAGACAGAGAGAGACAGAGCATGAATGGGGGAGGGGCAGAGAGAGAGGGAGACACAGAATCCGAAGCAGGCTCTGAGCCGTCAGCCCAGAGCCCGACGCGGGGCTCGAACTCACAGACCGCGAGATCGTGACCTGAGCCGAAGTTGGACGCTCAACCGACTGAGCCACCCAGGCGCCCCTACTGTACTTTAAAATGAAACCAAATTAGGAGCACCTGGGTAGCTCAGTTGGTTAAGCATCCAACTTCAGTTCAGGTCACGATCCCACGATTTGTGAGTTCAAGCCCCGCATCGGGCTCTGTGCTGACCTCTCGGAGCCTGGAGGCGGCTTCGGATTCCGTGTCTCCCTCTCTCTCTGCCCTTCCTCCCACTCACGCTCTGTCTCACTCTCTCTCTCTCTCAAAAATAAATAAAACATTCAAAAAAAATAAAAAAAGGAACCAAATTAAAATATGAAATAGAATATAAACTCCTAAAAAGGACTTTTTAAAAGTGTCCCATATTAACAATATGGTAGGTGTCACAGGTGGCAGAGCTGAAGATAAAGAACACAGTCTGATAGACTGTTTTAAGAGGCAAACTGGTCTCCATACACACATATGTCTAGGTTCCAGGAGCCCAAGGACCATGTCTGAATCTCCGGCATGGCCCAATGCTCAGCAAAGGGCTAGCCACCTGCCAGATACTAGGGAAATATTTAAAATGATTCAAGGGAAGAGCTCTTTGCATCACTTCCTAACTGGCAGTAAATTCCAGAACCAGTATTCAAACCCAGGTCGGTTTCCATCCAGTCTAAAGTGAAAACAACTACCCTGCCTGTTTCTCTTGTGTTGGAAAATAGAATTGAATCATGCCTGGATGGCCCCGTTCACGGGCTGTATTAAGACCAAAGAAGACATTATTGAATGAGGATGTATTTTTTAAGTCAGAAACACTGGAAAAATGTAAGTAATTGAAAGATGGAATGTAATAAGTTTGCATCACTACTTTTAAAGTTAGAAGCAATGTTCTAAAGGAGAACCATCTTAGATTTTTTTCTCTCTTTATCTAGGGAGGTTCTGAAACCTCTAACATATTATTTCTTAAGTGTTCACTTTTGTGTATTATAGGTTCATGGTTAATGACTTTTTAAAAAAATATATACCTATTTTGAGAGAGAGAGAGAGAGAGCAGAGGAGGGGCAGAGAGAGAGAGGGAGAGAGAATCCCAAGCAGGCCCCATGCTGTCAGTATGGAGACCAGTGTGGGACTAAACCCACAAACCATGAGATCATGACCCGAGCCAAACCAAGAGTTGGTCACTTAACAGACTAAGCCACCCAGGTGCCCCTGGTTAATGACTTTTTAATTTTAATTTTAATCCAGGAGAGCATTATATTTTATTCAACACACAGATCTCCACAAACTCTTTGAAAATTGCTTTTTCCCCCAACCTATTCCAGCAGACCACACACACACACACACACACACACAGCATTTGCATTTTGGAAACCTTAAAATCATTTTTTTTTTTTGTCTCTGCCACAAGATGAAAACATCCACCAACTTCCTGGAGTCTATCGTGATCAATAAACAACAGACGTCTGAGAGTACCACAAATCTCTCCTCCATATTTCACGAAGAGTTTTTCTGTCTCAGGCTCTAGTCAGTAAACAGAGAATAATGTTGATGCTTTGGGAGAAGTATCTGATTGACTGTGGAGGAAATGTCTCAACTTCCTCATCTAAAGCTGCACGATACTTTTTTTCCTTACCCTTTCTAGTTCTAGAATTCTTAATTAACCAACGATACAGCATTTGGATATTAAGGAGTTTGAAGCACTCTTACGTAGCCAGACACGCACGCACGCACACGCACACACACACCAACATAAATCACCGATCCAACTTCTAATTTTAGAGTTGTTTTCAGATCCAATTAGACAATTTTTTTTTGCACACGCTGGTTTGGGGGCTACAGTTCCATCTGGCCATTGTCATTGTCACATGGTAGAGGCCGCATCTCACGGGCACTACTTGAGCCACACCATTATTTCAGACTGTAATGTCCACACGACTAATTGGGCATCTCATTAAACTGCAGCGACGGGTTCGACGGGTCTGGAGTAGGAGCCAAGAGACTGCATTTCTAAGAAGTCCCCAGATGATGCTCATGTTGTTGGTCCACAGGTCACACTTCTAGAAACAAAGGCCCACATCAGTTCAGTTTCAACACTTAGACCAGAACTGAGTTCTCCTTGGAAGCTCTGGTTGGCTTCTCAGCTCAGAGTTCATCATTGCTGAAGGAGGTCAGTGGTGATGCTGTTGTCCAAATTTGCCTGGAGTTCACAGAACATTTGAAGGTGTTTGTTTTGTTTTGTTTTTGTTGGTTTGTTGACTACTCTTCAATACGTCTGTTATGTTCCACTTTCTTCTTTGTATCATAAGTAATACCTTCAAAATGCAATCATAAAACAACTCGCTAATGAAAAGAAATCCTATTACCATAGCGCAGTTTCCTATTATATTCCTATCAGACTATATCAGTTTGGAGTTTTTGTACTGACATAATAAAAGTCAAAAATGGAACCCGGCTATCTCAACCAAATGCATCGATTTACTGGGAAGATGTCGGGAATCAAAGAATTGGTGTGATTTGGGGTCGGAGAGCAGGAAGCCTAGGTGAGGTCTCTGGTTGGCCGATGGGCGGCTGCTTCTACGACAGGAGACACAGTATCTTTCAGTCTTTGCAGCACCAGCTGAAGACCCAGCATCCTAATACCAAGCTTCTGACTGGCACGGTTTGAGTCAAGTGCCTGTCTCCCCTCCCCAAGCACGATCAGAGGACAGGTGGCTTCAGTGGGGGCAGCACACCCAGGAAACCGATTTCCTGCCGAGACAACACAAACCAGGGGACTCCTCCCCCCCAAAAAGGGAGAGGGGCTGCCAGATGAAAGGAGTCAACTTGGATACTCACCAGTGGGGGGAAAAAATAACAAATGTTGCCATACACGGGTAATCAAATATTCTATTAAAGTATGTGATGTTGTCACACAATTGTCATTAAATACCTCAGGAAACATATAATGCTTAAAAAAAAAAAAGTCAATTGTAGACACCTGCTTAAATGTTACAGGAGACAGGTTTTCATGGTTAAAGAAAACTGCCTAATATAAGACCTTTAATTAGTTGTTTGTATTTTGTTACAATTACAGAACACACAAATGTTCCATTTTCTTCTGAGACTTTTTCTCCTTCACAATTATCCTGTTGGGTGATGTGTGGATGCTGAATGCAACTGTCTCCTTCTATAGTAATTTCTACTTCTTTCAAGTCTGTTAAATGAGCATTGCCTTTTCCCTTTCGGGTGAATATTAAAGAAAAGAACAAGGGAAAGGTGGTTAATTCAGAAAATCCTAGTATCTCCAAGATACGGAGATACCATTTATACACGAAGGGCAAACAGTGGCATCATTTTTGTTTGGAAGAAATAAAAATTGAATGTACGTATTTGTATTGTCGGCAGTTTCCTCCTTAAACAGAAACACTTCGGTTGTCTTTACCATGTCTAGTTATTTAAATTATTTTTTAATGTGGCAAAGGCCTTGGAATTAATCAGCCCCATCTGCATACACAAAAGACATGACACAGGGAACAAAAACGTCTGAGGACAAAACTAGGCTTCCTTTCACAGGCAGTGGGGGAAATTAGTGTCATCACTAGGTTGAAGACATAAAGAGATTCAAAATTAAAAATCCTTTGAACGCTTCCAACAAGATTCCTATAATCAGCTGAAAGATAAGTAATGATCAAAGCCCTTTAAAACAGTATTGTTCACTCCATTAGAACTGTTTAAATGTACCCTACTATTCACCAGAAATTACACAAGATTACTGCAGAAGCTATGCTATTGTTTCAGCGAGGTACTCAGATGTTTTAAGGATGGCTTCCCCCATCAACATCAGGTTAAAAGCCAAGATACAAAAACAGCTGCAGTTATAAACCTTAATTACCAGGAACATCCCCCCACCTAGGTGCTCAGTGGCTCTGACAAACTGATTTTTCCTGAACAGAGTGGACTGGAGGTGGTGTTTGGGGACTGGGGAGGCAGATGGGAGAAAGGCAAGTCCTTTCCTACGTGGAACCAAATTTTGGCCAATTCTTCAGACAAACCCTTCCAAAGCCTTCACTAATTTTGTATCTGGGATACGTTAACCTGCTAAAGGTTTCTTTTTCATTTAGTCCATGTTATCCTGGCCCCGGGATGATGGGTGAAAAGAGATAAGCATGTTTCTGCACACCTCATTACCACTGTTATTTTATGCACTCGCCCGGGGATATTACACACAACAGTGCCACATTGGGGTCTGAGAACATTCCTAAGCAGGAGTCCAGAATGATGAACATTTGACAGATTTACTAACTCTTTACTCTTACTCCCTGATGCACTGTGAGGTTTTAATAACAATATTGTTATTGCTTTTATTGATAGCAATTTGGAAGGGACATCTTCTGTCTCCATCTTTAAACACGTTGAAGGTTTCACATGATATTGTTTATGATCACTAGCTGAAGATGGGGAAAGAATTGGCAAGGTTTTAGAAACCGATTTCTACCAGCCACTTTGAAAAAATACAGCAACTTCAATTTTATGTTCCCGGCAAGATCAGTCTAAACGGTCCAGACTACACTGAGTCCAAGAAGGCACATAGAGAGGGAGATGTTATGATCTATGTAGAATCTCGGAAGGTGTGTGAATCAAATCAAAGTTAAGTGAGCATGGGTTACAATACGGTATTTCTGGTGTCAAACTCTAAACGTCTAGTCCATTTTGGAATAGTTTAGCTCTAGATTTTTCCTCCCTCCCACTTTATTCTCAACCACCAAGTAGCACATCTAGGGGAAGCAAGGATGTCATGAACATAACTCCTATCCTTAGAAAATCCTGAAATTTGAACACACGAGTAGTGTCATGGAAAATGGCAACATTCAATGTCATCAGGTTTGCCTTGGAGTCGCAGAAAGGGCTCTCTGAGGTTTTCATATACAGATATTTAGCAATCACATGACGAAACAGAAACACACCGCATCCAGCCATGACTTCTGGTATGCATTCCTCACATCCCCATGTAAGAACTCCAGGAGAATGGCAGGATGGCAACACTGAGTTCTTGTATTCTGAGACAGTGATTCCTGAGCACGGGTTGCATCAAAATCATCTTTGGGAATTGTTAGTCCTAACAACCACCACAGTTATAATCATTAGAGCTTCCATTTACTGAGTACCTGGTGAGTACTGTGCTAACCACTTCTCAAGGATACCCTCTTCCAAGGATATGAACGTTTTAGAAAATCAGGATCACTAGAGGTGAGACCCTGGAACTGCCCAGATGATTTCAATTTAAACTGTGCTTTGAAAACAACTGTGAAAAAGGGACATTACTCGCCAACTAAGTTCCCCAACCCTGGGGATGAGTGCTCATTGATGAACAGAGGGTTTATGATGCCTCAAGGACGACCTGACCCATCCTCCCTCAAACCCACAGGAGCTTTGAAGTAGGTCAAAGAAGAGATTCCAAGATTTCTTTGGAAGGCTTTAATTTTGACTTTCCTGCTGTGACACTGGGCTCCCACACTTCTCTGCCATTATGCTGTATTTCCACATTCCCCGGAAATTTTTAAGATATACTGCCCCAAGTTTACATCCGGCACCACACTGATCCAAACCAGGTCTCGTGATTAGCATCCTTGTTACATTAGAAGACTCCAGAGTGTTTATCCGTGACTTATGGAGTTCTTTGCACTAACTAAGGAGGAAGCTTTGGATGAAGATCTGTAGACCCTAAGTTCCTGGCAAAGTACTTCTGAAAATCATTTTAAGAAGCCCTGGTCTTATAGACCTCCACATATGCTGGTCCTTCCATTTGGAACAGTTTTTCATCGGTGGAAACCCTGTGAGCCAGTGAAATATAAATCATTTTTCCTGGGTCTTGAATTTTCTTATTATATTTTATAAATGAAATGGTAAATATCCAGAGGAGCCAGGTTAGAGTATGACTTCCTCAAGGGCAGGCAATGATCTTATTTTTGTAACACTTAAATACAGCCTATGGAGTTTCATTAGAGTTGAATGAGCAAATACATATTAAAAAAAAAAAAAAGAGTTAATGAGTTAACTCTGGAGGTGGCTTAAGCTTTCACTTAGACTTTGATAAGCTACAGATAACACACGGTACAAAATGTGTGTTCTCTATGAATGCCCTAATTAACTAGACTTTAAAAGAAAACATGCAATGAGGAGGTTTGCTCAGTAGCATTGCTCTTTCCATGAGAATCACAGGTATTTTCTAGTCTTTTATTTCACTGAAATATATCAACAACTTTGAACAACAATTAAATGATTGACTTTGACGTGCACCCTCAGTAACGCTGAAGACAGCTAATCAAAGACCTTGTACACAACATACCAAATAATCCGGCCAAACCACCATGTTGAAAGCTGACATTCTTTGAAGTAAAAGGCCCCTCCGTGAAATTGATGTTGAAATGTAAAGGGTTAACCAAGACTGACTTTAAAACCACTTTTCCGTGGGTAATATTGCCAAAGCCAAAAGGAATTGCTATTTTGCATGAAGTAAGCAATACAGTTCATTGAAAGTGAGTTAAAGTGTTTTCGATATTTACTCTATATGACAAGCTATAGGCAATGGGGAAAGAGCTGGATTTTATTATATTCTCTTCACATTAGGCCCTCAAATCCTGATTCTCAATCTTTAAATGTACACTCTTCATGATAGAAGAGAAAGGCGTATTAAAATCTGTTTAAAGCAGGCCCTATCAAAATGATTGCTGCTGGCTGGGCATTTTCCCCATTAGTCCATTTTAACTTAACCATGTCAGATTCATGCCTCCTAGCCATATTGGCAGGGGTAGCTTAATGAGATAAAAAGAAAATGAAAAAAAAAAAAAAAAAAGAAAGAAAGAAAGAAAGAAAGGAAGAAGAAGGAAGGGACACGAGCTAATGAGCTAGATTGCTTTGGTAGCCCTGACCTGAAAATGCTTTTTTCTATATAGATTTGTTTTAATGAATACCATGTCAACCTGCCCTTATTCACCTTGCTGTGAATCTTGTGTCTGAGTGTATCAGATATCAGCATTGGCAAAGCAATTTGCCCGTCCAATTTTGAAAGCCAAACTCTCCTGTTCGTGACATCATTCAAACCGCCGCACCAGAGTTGTGTTCATAGTTGCAGATAATAGAACTTGAATTCCTTCCTCCATAACATATTTGGGGGGAACAAAAAGGACGAGAATAATGAGAGATTCATTCCCGGGTAAGGTCACCATTTGATTACTTGGGTCCAATTCCAAACACACGTAGGTCCAATGAACTTCACCCCTCACCTTAGGCCTGTGTGCAATTTTTTTTTTTTTTTTTTTACTCAATTTTCTAAGGAACAAGAAACATCTGTCCTTTTGAGTCTCTTCCTAGCACCAACCCCATGGACAGATGTTTCCCAAACACGTTGTCTGTGAACATTTAAAGGAATACGATATTTGCATAAACTCTGGGAATTCCAAGCTTCGTGCTTTCCATACTGTTTTAGTTTTTTAAATCAATATTTTTTTGTTCTGTACCCATCATTTTGTTTTACTCCTCATAAAGCAGACATTGTGTGCACACATCTGTTAAATCTGGGCTGCATTTATTACAGTTCTGTTCTTCCAGAAACAGGAAGGATTAATTACCACAGACCGGTTCTAGAAGCACCCCCGTGTTTCTTAACACACAAAATTAATTCAGAGTTGACAAAACTCTTTCAGACACAGCCTGCTTCCTGCTGATGATGCTTTATTAGCATATTCTTCCCAGAAAAAAAAATGCCTCATAGACCCTTTTTACCTCTCCTCTGAGTTCAATTTGTACAGCACTGAGTGACAAGCAGCAAAATGGCTTGAATATATCTAAGGCAAGTTGCCAAAATCCTCGTGATAGAAGCACTTTGGAGCCTTTGTTCTGAGCACATTAAAGTCACAGAAGGTCCATGTACTGTAGACAGTGTGGGGCAGGCAGGATGTTCTCAGTAAGACAAAACAGCAGGTGATAAATGACATTAAATAACAGTGAGAATTTACCACAGACTAAATTAACTACTGGAGTGAAATGTTCTCAGCTCTAAGGCTATATTAACAGCGAATTTATAATTAGGCGATTATCATTCTTTTTAGTGTTTGAGGAAGTCTATATGTAAAAATGATGAAGACAGCTGTATTTGACTCTGGAGACACTCTGCTGGAAGTGCTTTTAAAAACGCCAGAGAATAATTCTTCTTTCAGGCCTTATAAAGTCATTTGTAAAAATAAGTGCTTGGAAGTGAATTCGATTGCTGGATATCTCACAAACGTGCGCACGCGTGCACACACACAGGCTCTCTCTCTCTCTCTCTCTCTCTCTGTCTTTCTCTTTCTCTCTCTCTCTCTTGCGCACACACACACACACACACACTTAAAAATTACAGCCTCAGAGGACAGACTTCCAGGAAATCAAAATCAAACTCTTCGAAATACCGTCTTGTTGGTGATCTCAAAATCAATCGGAGGTAGACTGCCAGCATGAGAATTTTCAAGGTGCACATCCGTATTGTTTTCCTTTTTCCGTCAAAGGGGTTATCCTTAAAAATATCCATCAAAGATTGAAACCTTGAAAATACCCTCTTCCTTTTCTAACTCTTAAGGAATTCCTTTATCACCCTTGTCATATTTGGGGTCTTGGATTTTACCCTACAACCTCTGAGAGTCTAAAGAATTACAACAGAATCTTAAAAAAAAAATGTCAGAGAAGGGAAACAAACTGCTGAATTAGTCATTGACGAAGCTCTTCTAAAATCCTCACGCAGCAATAGCTTTGTCCAATGCCCTTAAACAAAAGAATAAAATCAGAAAACTACAGGGATCTTCAAAGGTCTTAAAACTGTTTTCCTTTACACAGTATTTTTTCTCTCCCAGACCTATGCTTATGTCCGAGGAATAGCACTTCACAGCTTCGTACCTACCTATAAGAATCTCTTCCTAAAAAAAGGAACAAGTTCCAAATGGTGCCAGGAGCACATATGGGTCTTTGGTAGAATTCTCACCATGTAACATCTTGTGCACTTTCCATGAGGATTTCTCTTAAAGCTAGAACACTTCATTTTTGGCAAGCGAGCCCCGTATGTCTAGACACATTATAGTGCTTGGTTACAATTGTATTTCCATAATAAACTAGTATCCATTCATTCATAACTTTCTCAAAAAAAAAAAAAAATTCTCCATTTGGGCTTTAAACACTCCAGGCTTAGCCTCAGCCAAAAGGTGAATATTTGGAAAGTTTCTGCTAAATCCATTTTATCAGATATTGACTTATATGACTCAAAAAATCATTTTCCATATGTCCACAAGAATTATTACCCAAGAAAGGAACCCATGAGGAGCCGACTTCAAGAATGTAAGTCTTGAATGCGATTAGTCCTTTGAGAAACAGACTCGAAGACTGGAATGAAAGATTCCAATTTCAAACCAAAACTGTCCTCTGTGTGTGCTTCTTCCATTAAAGCAACAACACTCACAAACGCAACTCCATTTTCTCAGCACTGGTGAACACATCCGTATTTGCACATCCTTTCCACTGACTGCCTTGAAAACGTTAGTAGCAAACTCCCAAACTGTTAGAAGTTCACGGCTAGTTGTAAGTCTTTCGTCTTTCGGGAAACTGGTGTCTTCCAAGATGGGCTGTACTGTCTAACAGCATCTTGAAGCCCCCCAACAGCCTCGGTCCTGGGCACCGCTTTGCACACTCCATATCTGCATGTCATGCAGAGTGGGTGAGCTATTTGCACAGGTTTCTGTTTCGCGGGTGATTTCTTAACCTGCACTAATGTGAGTTTTTCATTTCTCCTTTTTGACACAGTCTGTAACTTTTAACAATTGAGACAGAGTGACATGTAACATTATAGAAAGATCATAGACATAGCACATGTATGAAAAACCTAAACATAGCACGTGAGTCCATTTGCACACAATGGATCCATTTCTCCTCTTCCGATTCTATCTGCCTCTTCGGGCACCCAGTGGAGAAAGGGACTTTATTTTTTTTTTAAGTTTATTTATTTGAGAGAGAGAGAGAGAGAGAGAGAGAGAGAGAGAGAAGGAGTGAGAGAGGGGGAGAGAGAACGACTGGGGTAGGGGCATAAAGAGAGGGAGAGAGAATTCCAAGCTGGTTCCATGCAGTCAGCATAGAGCCCGATGCAGGGCTCAAACTCACCAACAGGGAGATCATGACCTGAGCAGAGATCAAGAGTAGGAAGCTTAACTGAGTGAGTCACCCAGGCACCCCCTCAAGGAACTTTCTTTTATAATGGATTAATTAATGAACACTAATCCAATGGCTTAACGAATCAGCCCTTCCAACATTGTTTTTATTTAAAAGAATACTCAAGGGCGCCGAGGTGGCTCATTCGGTTAAGCGTCCAACTTAGGCTCAGGTCATGATCTCGCAACTAGTGAGTTCGAGCCCCGCGTCGGGCTCTGTGCTGACAGCTTGGAGCCTGGAGCCTGCTTCGCATTCTGTGTCTCCCTCTCTCTCTCTCTCTCTCTCTCTCTCTCTCTGCCCCTCCCCTGCTTATCATCTGTCTCCCTCTCTCAAAAATAAACATTAAAAAAATGAAAAGACAAAAATTAAAAAAATAAGAGAATACTCAAAAAGTAAGGTAAACAATAAAACGAACAGAATTTGAGGCACATGGCTCCTTGACAATTGTGATATTTTGTTCAAAGTGATTTCACAGTAAACCCCCGTAAGCTACTCATTTTACCTCCCTGTGCCTCAATTTCCTCCTCCGCTGAATGGGAAAAATGACAATGTCTACCTATTTGGCTAATCGTGAAGCTTAAACAAGGCTGTGCCTGTATGTCACTTCAAGGAGTTCTGAATAAAAATGTCTTCAGTAAACATCAGTTACCATCAGTGCTACTGGCCATTATTCTGATTACCAGGGATGAGTGAAAGAGCCCAGAAAATATCAATCCTGAGCCTAAATCCAGCACTCACAGTCATAGAATAATTTCCCCCCACTTTTAAATTAAGGATAATTCAGAAATTTAGATAAATATCTATTCTCACGATCTGGGTAAAATGTTTTCGTACAAGCACGCACACACACACACACACACACACACACACAGAATTCCCTTTCAGACTTACTGAAACAGACATTAAGCACCAACACATGTAAGTTACTACAAATGGCCGCATATTGTATGTGAACAGCAAGCCTGAAGTGACTTCACTGTGATCTCCTGATATGATCCAAACCCACGTGTCCTTGGAGTAGGTACAGAAAGGGGCTGGCATCACTAAGCCACCCAATGGCTCATGTCATCCACTCCAGCAAACCATTTTCAATCTTTTTAGTTGTTGTACAGTTGTACATTTTGAATCAAAGACCATAAGACATCCACTTCAAGATTGGTCAACATATGCTTTCAGTATTTAAATTACTAGACCATTTCTACATAGTTTTATCTATAAAGAGAGGCTACAGGCAATACAACCTTATATGCCTTTGAGCAACTTTGCATCTGTTTGTCAAACTGGAAAGAATAGTACACAATTTAAGAAAAACATAATTTGGGGGAGGGGCACCTGAGTGGCTCAGGCAGGTAAGCATCTGATTCTTGGTCTCCTCTCAGGTCATGATCTCACGATTTGTGAGATCAAGCCCCACATTGGGCTCCTAGCTGTCAGTGTGGAGTCTGCTTGGGATTCTCTCTCTCCCTCTCTCTCTGTCCCTCCCTGCTCATTCTCACTCTCAAAATAAATTAAAAAAAAAAAAAACAGAACAAAACAAAACTTAAAACAAAAAAAAGTAATTTGGTGATGCTGAGGGACTCTAGTTAATTTTTTTTTTTAATGTTTATTTATTTTTGAGAGAGACAGATCATGAGCAGGGGAGGAGCACAAAGAGGGAGACAGAATCCGAAGCAGGCTCCAGGCTCCGAGCTGTCAGGACAGAGCCCAACGCAGGGCTCGAACTCACAAACCACGAGATCATGACCTGAGCTGAAGTCGGATGCTTAACCGACTGTGCCACCCAGGAGCCCCACTTTTTATTTTTTATGAATCTCACAACACGGCAAAGGCACAAAGGATTTTTTTTTTTTTTTGGTGTCACCAGAATAGAAACAGAAAAGAAACACCTTCTAAGACTATTTAATAGTAAGCTCAAAATAAGCTATTTATAATGACTCATAGGATCATGAACCAAGACTAACTTTACTAAAGTAAAGTCTAACTTTACTAACTTACCAAAGCAAGTCTAACTTTACTAAAATGCAGTACTTACAAAACACTTATCCCTGTCACACAGTGCAAGGTAGCAAAGTATCTACAAACAAATAGATATTTCAGGGCCTTCCTTCTAAAATCAATCTTCCTTCTAATTCCTTGTCAGTATGTATGTTTTTCCATCTTTACTTTTATTATTAGTGGCGATTTCTGCTCCTATGCTTAAACCCAAAACACGATTGAGTAAAAACTACACATAAAATGCATATACTTGTTCTTTCTTATAAGGTAACAACCCCGGATTTCAATAACAGTGACATAACACTTACCATTTATGAAGTATTCCCCTAACTCAAGAAACCAGTTCACCATCGCCAGAGTCCCATAATGCATTCGTTAATACCTTCATTTTACAACTGAGGTTAAGTGGCTTACCCAAACTCCTGCTTCTATAAATTACCAGAGACAAGAGGCAGAGCCAGATCTTCAGGTCACAGATCCCACCAGACCACACTCCTCTGTGGACCATTATTTGAACCCACAATTGATAGTACCTTTGAAATGACAGTTAAAAATTAACTAAAGAGATTTCACAATGCGCTAGGCAGTGTCGTGCTGTTTATGTCCATTATTTTAATTAATATTCAACACAACAATGCGAAATATGAGCTTTATTTGTGGCATCTCACAGATAAGAAATCTCTCAAAATTACAAAGCTAATAAATGCTGCACTTGGGAATAAAACCCTTGTATCTCTGCACCCAGATTCTGTTCACTGTAGTTACGATGTCGGAGAATTATGGGAAGTCGTTTCAGACATTTTTTTTCATGGGCCTTCATGGAAAATTATTTACTAGATTCTTGAAAGTGAAGGTTATATGAGAAAACTGTTGTTGTTGTTGTTGTTGTTGTTGTTGTTGTTGTTGAGTTGCTAAACACACGGTGATGACAGGCATTATGAGGTTTATCTTCTGGGTTCGTATCACCAAGGATCCTAGTGAACTGAGGAGTTAGATGTGGGTTAAGGAATCCAAAGAGGGAAGAGAATGACCATGTAGATTTCACACACTATATAAAAATTAGCTCGTAAGAAGTAGGAGGCTTTGCAGACAAAATCTGCAAGAAGAAGCCAGTGCAGCCAAGTGGTTGGAGATGATGCCACATAACTCTGCAATGAGGAAATCATTTGCCAGGTATCTGTTGGGGGTGTTATGTGTGGAAGGACACAAATACAGGCCAGGCTGTGGAGAACAATTCTAAGTGTGGGGATCATATTAAGTGGGATTGAGGAAAAAGAATGAGTAAGGAAAGAATGAGACTTTGAGAAATGAGACATCGTGGCCAGAAATAAGTCAAGGTCATGGATATACTTGGAGTCAAGTAATGTTAAGTAGTGGGGAATAAAATGGAGTCTTTTATGATCATTTATCCCTCTGGATTGGATCATGCATAAGAGTAGGATTAGCTGAAAGTCAGAAAGGCTTGAAGCCAGAAAGGCAGAGCACTACAAGAAAGACATTTCATTAATCTAAATATATTAGTTAGCCAGGGTCTAGACAAGGACTTTATGGATAAGAAAGTAAAGGAGGAGGTAATTTAACACAACAGAAATTGGAATGACCATAACAGATTTAAGATAAGAAGCGTCAAATTTAAACCCCATTTGCATTTGAAAAAAGTGTAATAGACTTTAATAATAAATAAAAACCATAGCAGCTCATTCAATTTTTTTTGTTTTTTTTGCCAGCCTGCCTCCCTTGTGGGGATTACACAAAAAGTAAGATCAGTCATATTTTTTACTACTTCTATGCCGGGGCATAAAGACGGTCTATTTGCTGTGTCAGTGATGAACTTAGCTTCCAAAAAGTGTAAGGCGATAAAAAGGAAAAAAGGATTTTATCAAATCTGTTCACAATGCTGA
This sequence comes from Panthera uncia, assembly GCF_023721935.1. Classification (NCBI taxonomy): domain Eukaryota; kingdom Metazoa; phylum Chordata; class Mammalia; order Carnivora; family Felidae; genus Panthera; species Panthera uncia. The sequence goes on from NW_026057576.1 coordinate 73,047,846, forward strand.
TGGATTAAGATACTGATTTTTTTTAAATTTTTTTTTTAACGTTTATTTATTTTTGAGACAGGGAGAGACAACATGAATGGGGGAGGGTCAGAGAGAGAGGGAGACACAGAACCCCAAACAGGCTCCAGGCTCTGAGCTGTCAGCACAGAGCCCGACGCGGGGCTCGAACTCACAGACCGCGAGATCATGACCTGAGCCAAAGTCGGCCGCTTAACCGACTGAGCCACCCAGGCTCCCCGATACTGATTTTTAATTTGAATGTTAACTCTGCATTCTACAAGCTGTATCTGTAGCGTATTGCCTGCCTGGACAAATAGTACTTACTAAGTTATTTTTAAAGCTCTTCAAAATTGCACTGAAGTCATGAATTTCATAGTGCCCCCCACCCATCATTTATTTTTTTCCATCATTCAGATTAGCATATGGGGGCTTCAAGGGCTTTTATTTATTTATTTATTTATTTATTTGAGAAAGAGAGAGAGGAGAGTGAGAGAGAGTGGGGGAGGAGCAGAGGGAGAGAGAGAGAGAAAGAGAGAGAGAGAATCTTAAGTAGGTGCAGGGCTCCACGCAGGGCTCGATCCCACAACCCTGAGGTCATTTGTAGGCATAGTGGGGCCTTCTGGCACACGTGATCTCTAGAGGTCTGACAGACACTGTGGAATCCCCTTAACTTTCTACTTCCACTTGCCTCTGAGAAATCCCACAAAACTGCTGAGGAAAAAATTCAGTCAGTGTCATCTAAATTAAATATGGCGTAACCAAGGGGTGCCTGGGTGGCTCAGGTCAAGCGCCCGACTTCGGCTTGGGTCACCAACTCGCAGTCTGTGAGTTCGAGCCCTCCTTTGGGCTCTGTGCTGACAGCTCAGAGCCTGGAGCCTGCTTCAGATTCTGTGTCTCCCTCTCTCTCTGTCCCTCCCCCGTTCACGCTCGGTCCCTCTATCTCTCTCTCAAAATAAATAAACATTAAAAATTTTTTAAAAAGATAGTATAACCAAGTATCAAAATAAATGGACAATAATAACAGTTTTATATACTCTCGACACAAATATGAAGGCCCTAGGGAATACCCCCTCACCCCTCTGGACACACGGATGACACAGAATGACATTAATATGTATCTGCTTTCTTTCTGCAAAAAGAGGGCATGAGAGGTCCGTGACGATGTCAATATCAAACGAGAATAAGGAGAAATGTTGAAATACATATTTTTCTTAAAAAAAAAAAAATGGTTTTCCAAAAAAATACAGCTTTGTAAATCACATTGAAAAACTGCCAAGAAAATATAAAACTCAATTTATCACATTATTTGTCTACCTATCATATTTCATCATCTTGAATTGCTATTATTACCGCTACTAACACTTATTTTTAATTGTGTATTGAGGAAAAAGCACCTAAATGCTGTTTGGGTTGATGTTGGCCCCTTAATCCTCAATTCTGCATTACATATTAACAACAGAAACAACAACAAATGGTGTGTTGGATCAAATCTACGGTTCAGAAAACCCAGACCTAAATTTCAGTATTCATTTTAAATATGGCATTATTCAATCTTTCCAAATCTCCTGCATGGTAAATAGCATTATTTTCAATTTAACCTGATAAAACAAAGTCTAAAAGAAGTCAAAATGCTTACCCAAGGTCACACAGCAGGATTGTTGACGACACCGGGGAGGACACAGGTTTCCTGAGCTCCTGTGTCCATATTCACGCCCAGGGCCTCCCTCTACACAAAGGCTGGCCTCCCTCCCTCACTGCAGGGCTTGGGAGATGGGACCAGACACAGAGGCTGAGCCTCTGCTGGGCTCTCCACCACGTCTCCATGAAGTAACAGTCAAGTTTGCTTTTTAACGATGTGATAAATTCAGTGGGTCGGCTGTTGTCCAGGACTGTTGGGGAATGGAATAAAGTAGTCTGAGGATTTGAAGGCACACGTGTTAGGAGGCCAATAGGGCCACAGGGCCAAGGCTTATTCTCCAATATAACTTTTATTAGAGATAGCTCAGCTGTTTTAATCCCAGGTCTCTGGTCCGCCATGTCAGTCTCTTGATTGGCTATAACCTTGGGAGGAAGGAAGAAAATGAGTGACTGGCCGCCTTCCCAAACCTTTCAGAAACTTCACTAATAGAACTAGGACCAAACCCAGGTTGTGCGACTCCAAGTAAAGGGACATTTAGGGAACACTGCTGTCATTCTATAATTAGGAATGAAATTCAAGTGTAAACATGAAGGCAATTGCTGCGGAAAAGGTATATGCATATAATAGAAAGTAGTAACGTTTAAAGACTGTTGTAAAATAGTAGCTTAGTAGCTATTACTACTGGAAATATTCATAATGGTCAAGGTTAAGAGAATTGAACTCGGATGTAATATACTCCTTAGCATTATTATTTTTTTTTTTCAAAACCAACACGAAGTACAAATACACGCAGAGAACAAGAGATCAAGTGTAAGAAAGAGAAGAAGAGAGCATTAACTGTTATTAACATTATTTCTCTCAGGAGGTAGGGTTTCAGTTAACTTTTTAAAATTGTTGGCTTTTCTTTCAGTTTTCTGGTTTTCCTCGATACTCTGCACTGACCATTTACTTTTTTGTATAATTAGATATATATTTTTCCCCTTTAAATTTTAATAGCTTTGTGGGAACCACTTTCAGGTGCCTGTTCGGGACCTAGTCATTCACAACTTCTTCCTTACTAACAGTTTCCTACTTTTTGTATAATGTTGCAATGTACCCAATTTAAAATATTTATCTTCCCAGAATGTCTCGCAGATAAGGTTTGCCAAAATGTGTGAACAGCGGTATGTTAATATAAGTAACTGCTGACATACGTCTTCTAGGCTTTTGCGTTTTATCCTTTGCTCTCCTTAACCTTCTTCCTGTGAGGAAGATGGCTAGAGATGTACTAACATGAGAATGAGAAGCCATAAGCTAAGCAAGAAATTAGAAGAAATCTGTGTCCTTGATAACATCATCAAGCCTTTGCACAAGCCTGTACTACCTACATTTGTGAGGGGGGAAAAATAGCTCTCTACTTTGTAAAGTACTCTGGACGGGTTTGCTTTCTATGTAACCAAAAGTAGTCGTAACTGACACAAAACAAGAGAAGAAAAACTTTCACTTGCATTCAACTCTGAGCTGTAAATGGAGATGGTACAAAGCCCCTAAATCCAGTAGGCATTTGAATCAAGTGGTTAAAAAAAGATAAAAGGATCCCAGAAGACTTCCAGAATGGGGAATTTCTCCCAGCATCCTCACCATATTTCAAAACTTTGGGTACCAAAAATCCTTAATGAACACGCATTAGCGTTCATTTCAACGTCAACCTCAGGAGTTAGGCTTTCCTTACGAACTGTCAAACGTTACGCAATCGGATATGTTTTCTTTCTGTTCCAAGGACTGAAAACAAAAATTTTCATGTAGTAAGACATTTTACGTCAAGTGACTTGAAAAGCAACATTATATATTCCCAAATAGAATTTTAGGACTTAAAAGTAGGGGCATGAATGAAATACTGTCAAGAGAAAAGAGGATTTTCACCACTGAACACGGCTCATCTCTGGAATATCTGCGAGATTCAAGCAAATAGGATTTATGCCTTTGATTTTCCTCAAGACTTAATCTGCCTCTATACGTCATCCTTACCCTGGGTCATTTCAAATGTAACCTCTGTTGCAAAAATCTCCATTTCTTTTCTCTTACCTTTCTGGAATATTAAAACAAGCTTCTGGCATTGTCAGCATCTAGTAGACCCTTGTAGACATGACTAAAACACCCAGCACTAAAAGCCATTCCACTAAAATGGAGGAAGCATCTTTCTAAATGATGGTTCAACAAACCATAACAAAATAGAACCTCCTCTCTCTCTGGAAGTGATCAGACAGGTTCAAAAAGAATATTTGATGATATGCCAAGCCAGCACATTGCTGTGATTATACAGGGAATGCCCACACCCCAAACAGCCAGACTTTTCTTCTCAATTATAGACCAGCTGCCACCCATAGTGAGCCTGATTTAGCACAAGATCAAAAACCCCAACTCCCTCTACCTGGGTTCAGTGACATTTCACAGTGGCGCAGGACCCAGGTAAAACCATTAAAAACATGTTTTCGGGCCCATGTCAAGAAGAAATTGAGACCTAGGGCTGTGTTTCCCCTACCTTCAGACATTTTCTTATATTAAATGAGTGGTCCATTTAGAAATCTCACTGAAGTGTTGAAAACAAGCTGCCTGCTTTGTAATTCGTTTATACGTTCATCCATTGAGCAAATACCTATTGAGAAAATATAATTAAAATGTTAGGATTAAAATGTTATACTAAGCTTCTTATCCTGTTTCGGATGCTAACATTAAGTTTTTTGTTGGTTTTTATTGTTCCTTCAGACAAATTTTGTTCCTCCACACACCGTCATACACCTGTTTTGTGAAACTAAGGAGAAGCCAGCTACACTGCCACTCCGTTCAATTCCATGTTTCATGTTATCAGTACTCAAGGTACCCAAACTATATTTTCTACTATTTTATATATCGTAGAACAACACACAAAGCCATAAGTTCTTACGCAGGTGCTAACCAAGCTGTAGCACCATGTCTATGTTATTGTGCAGGGATGCAATGTATCATTAATGAAATAATAGAATCTCAGAATGGACGCACAAGGTTATCCAGATGCCAGCACTCTTTCGCAACATATCAAAAAGCAGCGCTTTCAACTGCTGGATGGATAACATCGTTTTCAAAAGATAGGACGCCGCATTGATGTCTACACCTGAGGGTTCCTGTTCTGAAAAGTTTAAATGTTCTTTCATGCAACGCCCTGAAATATTTTGTGAAAACAGCTCCTTCCACACCTGTCAATCCTTCCCCACCCCAGTCTCAACCGGCTTACCTCCTGGTAGAGAGGAGTCTCCTCAGTTCTCTCACATGATCCTCATAGGAGATGATCTCCTAGCCCACCGTCATCCTTCTTCTCTGGACGGTTTAAATTAGTTCGTGAATGTCCTTCTTGAAGTGCAAATGCAGCTTGTAGGTGGAATGTGTCAAGTTCATGGAAGAGTGAGAATATTCTTGTCTCCCTCACTGGCTCTATTCCTCATCAGGCTGGCTTCACTCACTTTGGCATTCTTGTCCTCCCTCACTCTCTGTTGTCTGATATTAAGCCTTCAGCCAAATAAGACTTATATCCTTCTTACAAAGGCTGGTATTGATCTATATATAACCCACCTATATTAACCAGAGTTTATCTTTTGGACTTAGCGTGGAGTGTTACATACAGGATATTTCATTTCCTTAGCGGGATTCTATTCTCTACCTTTTCAAAATCTTCTCAATTTCTGAAATGTTTTCATGTGAGTCTGATAATTTCACGACTGCTCAAAAACAAAAAACAAAAACAAAACACTCTCAAAAATACCTAAGACGATACCTGACAAGGGGAATATTCTCAGGGTAGGATTTAATTCCCTCACCTGATTTTTCCAGACGCAACTCCAGATTAGAAATTGGAGTTCAGAATTGTACCTCTGTGTCCTGAGATACCACGCCCTCCTACCCTCCTTTTAGGTACTGCAGAAAAGGAAAATAATCTAAGTCACATTTAAACAAATTTTTAACATTTATTTTCTTTTTAAGAGAGAGAGATAGAAAGAGATAGAGAGAGCTTGAGTGGGAGACGGGCAGAGAGGAATGGAGACACAGAATCCAAAGCAGCTCCGGGCTCTGAGCTGTCAGCACAGAGCCTGATGCGGGGCTCAAACCCACAAGCTATGAGATTGTGACCTGAGCCGAAGTTGGATGCTTAACTGCCTGAGCCACTCAGGCACCCTTAAGTCACATTTTTTTGTAGTGAACCAGAGATCACATCATCTACTAGGAAAGCTTCAGAATTGGTGTAAGAGTCAAAGGTGGTAGTATTTACAGAACGTTATTGAAAATTTTAAACTTTACGCAATTATAAGTTAACTGTCTTTCCAGGAAAATGATCTGCTTCCTGTACGATGTTTCTCAGCCTTTTTAATTTAGGACCCACACTATTAATCAGCACTATATTTAAAGTGTTTATCACATCTCAGAAATAAACCCATGCTTATAAGCTCAACTAGTGTACCACAAAGGAGGCAAGAATATGCAATTGGGAAAAGACAGTCTCTTCAACAAATGAGGCTGGGAAAACTGGATAGCCACACGCAAAAGAATGAACCTGGACCACTTTCTTACACCACACACAAAAATAAACTCAAAATGCATGAAAGACCTAAATGTGAGAACTGAAACCATAAAACTCTTAGAAGAAAACACAGGCAATAATTTCTTTGACATTGGCCATGGAAACATTTTTCTAGATATGTCTCTTTGGGCAAGGGGAACAAGATTAAAATTAAACTATGATTCAGTTCTCATCTGAAATCCTTCTTTGAAATGGGGGGCAGGGAAAAAGAAGAAATAGCCATGCTAAAGAACGAGTGTGCCAGGGACAAAATAACACGAAGAGGGTATAAAGAGGGAATGCAGTTAACAAAGGGATAGAAATGCTATGTGTTTTCTGGGTTGTAAGAAGCAGAAGCAAATCAACCCACATCCCGAATACCAGATTCTCTCTTTGAACTTAATTTGGATCATGACACTGAATGGTGCACAGTGGCCGTTTTTTCACTGGTACTAAGTCAGATCAACCGACGCATCCCTACGGGAACCACTTCCATCATCCGGGAAAATGGGAAGCGCAAATGATGATTATGAAATTCCATTTGGCAATTTCAATACTGCATGAAAATGTGGGTCAAGATTATACCCAGATTGACTTAAAGCAGAAATGTGATGTGTTCACTTTGTCTGCTGGCATCCGACAGGTTAATCACTTTCTTATATTGCTTATATATTAATATGCATCAATTATAAATATATGAACATCAATGTTTGTGTTTACATATGTAATTCACTTGTACCAAACTAGTAATGTGGGAAAAATTCTAACAGAGGTTTAATCTGTATGCTCCCTTGAGAATTTCAGAAAGGCAGAACAAGACATCAAGATACTTATTTATTAATAGGCTTGAGGTAGCATGAATTAAATAATGAAAAACAGGAAAAGGATATTAGAAGGTGTGCAACATGCGAAGCATCCACATAAATGAACAGAAGGAAGGAGAGTCGTAACATTATAGATGGTCTGAATTTCTGCTTATTTATTTACACTGTCTGAAAAAACACGGTAACAAAGGATGCATACCACTGGCACTGTTTGCAGCGGCATGAATAAGATGCATAAATAATGGATGACAACAGATGCACAAGAGCAGTGCCTTGGTAAATGAGTAAGGCAGAGACAACAGGAAGGCTTTAATGGTCTAATGTACCTATCATTTCCATCTCTTCAGAGACAAATTTGTTTTCTTAGTTTTCTCTTTCTTTCCCTGAAAAGGGGTTTGACATTAGCAGTAAGAGCAGTACCCCTTATGTATTATTTTCCTTCAAAATGATCTTTCGGTTCAATTCCAAAGCATTATGAGTGGGTGTTAGATCCGTATTGATTATGTCTCCGTGTACCTTACTGAAATGCATTAAAATGAAAGTGTTAGAGTTACTAAAGTTTGGTTGAACTAAGGAACTTCATATTTTCTTAAAACGGATACACAGAAATAAAGAATATAACGTGTATGTAACGTAAAGTTTATTCTATGATTCAATATCTAATTTAAGTCTGGCAATGCTTAATCAAAAATGATTAGAATGCAACATTAGACATTTAGCAAGACATCATTAAAAATCAAAAGACATTTTTGTTCTGTGTTAACTTGGACAATTTTTAAACTAATTGTCCTTCCATATCCTATTTCTTTAGAAATCCTTTAAATAACTATAGAAAACAGTCATAAAAATTTATTTTGCCCAAGATTCTACTTCCCCTACAATTCATTACTAAAAAGTCTGTTAGAGAGTACATATTGAGGATTAAGACAAAGAAACTAACAGTAGGAAATTGGTAACAAATGTTTAGTTTATGATATGGTTAAAGAATATTTGAAATTTCTTTGAGCAAACATACAGTTGATTTATATTCTAAGACTATTCATCGGAGTTATAATTATGTTAAAATATTCATTCTTTAATTTTTCAAGACTGACAAATCAGTGTACGAATTTCAAGGTATACGACTGAAATAAAATATGAGATTGATTACTTTAAACACTGGTTTGAGAAAAAAAAATGAAAATGTCTATTTTCAAAACAAATTTTTTTGTGACACCATATTGCAAAGTTTTACATTGACTTACTAGAAACCTACTAGAGTAAAGGAAAACTCTTGTGTATTTTAGGACTAGGCCATATCTGTAAAACTATAACTAAAAAAGATGAGAAGAAAGAATAATCACTCTATCCAATATTGTAAAATCTGTACATACAGTTAGTCTACCGAATATAAATCTGGAAATATTAAAACAAAATAAATATTCTAATTCACCAATGATCATATCCATATGCAAATTAATATATTAATTATTTTTAAGGCCATCCAAAAGTACCATAAAAGTGAATAAATCTTATGTAAATATAAATTAATATCTCTAGGGCATTGTTGACGGCATGAGAAAACTACAAAGCAATCAAAAACATTTAATCAATATGTTATAATTTAGACATGAATATTTTGTTTTGCCACTGAGTATCTTATAATAGCAGGAAGTTATGAGTCATACTTATTGTAGCAAGTACGTCATAACAGAGATGGATTTATTTGCACCAAGATGGATTTTATTTTCCTCCAAGGTACGTGGTCCATCCAAGCTCAAACTAGAATGGTACCAAATCTACTTTTGACCTTACATCTATTCAAAGACTTAAATTAATACAAATTTATGTGGAAAACTATTAAATGAAATTAATCCTAAAAGTCAGTCACAGGATAAACGTCACACATGCTATTCTTAAAATAGCTTTGTATCATCTGTCCTGCTTGAAGCTATTATTGCCTGGAAGAAAACCTACAGGCAATAATTCACTTATATTTTTTAAATAAAGGTAATTTTATAGTATAATTTTTAGTGTTCAGATTGCCTTGAACACTGGAGATGAAGAAAAGGACATACAATATTGACTTATCATAAAAGTCTCTGGCTATATCTAGATATTGGTCATTTTTTTTCTTTCTTTTTCTTTCTTTGTGTGTGTGTGTGTGTGTGTGTGTGTGTGTGAATCCTCACAGCCTGCTTCCTACTTTATGCAAGACTTTGTGCTACATGGAGTCCCATCTCTCCCTTAAACAAATAAACAAAAACAGTGTGTGGTCTCTTCCTTCCTATGCCCTTTGAAGTCAAAATGAAATCAGAAAATCCCAAAGGCAACTGAATGTATCTTACCATCAAGTATTTTGAAACTTGAGTGGACGATATAAAAATGAAAGTTTAAGGTTTGCATCTGAGGTTTAGTAGTCCAGTAAGTGATGTCCTAGGAAGGCTGAATCTGGTGGCCACATTCTCTGAATCTTCCCATATATCCCCATTTCACTGAACCAGTTTCTAATTCTTTCCTGTTCAGTGTCTTAACCTTTAAGTAACCTTTATCTCTCAGAGTCCTTGAATGGAAGAGCAATTAATTTTTATTAGCATAAACAGAAAAAGCTATTTATTAGGATAATAAGAAGAAAGGTATAAATGTGTCCATTTCCCAGTCCATTTTAACATCATTGGCAAATGAGGGAATTACCTAAGACTGAGAACACAATTCTCATCCCCCTTCCTATCTACCCAATCTTCGTTGTATCTACACATAGAATTTGGTTAGAGCTAAGCTTAGAATAGAAGCTAAGTGTACACAGGAAAAAAAATGACATAGTAAAAGGATTGCCAGACTTATTTATATCAGTAATCTTTTTGAGTATTTTCAAAGGAATGGGTTCTGAAGGTGCTCAATCAAAAAAAAAAAAAAAATCAAATTGGATCCTTACCAAAACCTCTGGTTACTTTGATCAGTTGGACTTATTTCTAGTTGTTTAATAAGCTTGTTGTCTAAAAATTAGTCCCAATGGAAACCCATGAGGAGTACAATGGCAGAAATTCATTGTATTTAAGGTAAGAAGAATATAAGAACTTTGGAATATGGAATGTTAGAATGTCTGTCCAGATTGTGACCTGCTTAACCATTCACTATGATTCTCCCAGACCATTCGTTTTATCCATAGATTAGATAACTTTTATCCAAAGAGATTACAGGTAAGCGATGCCAAAGTAACACAGGTCTCTCCCAACACACTGGGATTGGCAGTGTTCCTGTTGTCAGAAACCAAAGACATGGGATTTATTTACAAGAGGCAAAGGTCTGTTGTGGCCCTAATGAACATTAGGGCCATTAGAATCATCAAAATTATAGGACTCATAGATTATTGTAGCTATAAACCGACCATGGATTTCCAAGTATCATAATTAATGTCCTCTCATTAAGGTACTATTATATCTCCAATATTAAAAAGTATTCTAGCTCTCGTGCATAAAGGCCTGATTGAAACTACCAAAATAGAGTTTTAATCCCCACTCAATTCCCACATTTAAGTAAAATTATAGATCTAAAGTCCTTTAAATAAAGGGAAGGTAGTGAAGATATTGCAAGAACACCAAAAGCTAGTTCTATCAGTTTTTTCTAGCATTTAGCAAAGGTGTCTTATCCATATACAAGATTAACTGTGCACTTGTGCTGTGAAAACACATTAGATACCAGCTTCATTTTCATTTTGAGAAAACCACAGTGAGAAATTGAACTGAGTTCAAAGGACAATGATTCTGCTTCACAGCATGCCATCGATATTTCCCCAGTTCATGATTAAAAAGTCCTCCTCAACAGGGGCGCCTGGATGGCTCAGTCGGTTAGGCGCCCGACTTTGGCTCAGGTCATGATCTCCCGGTAGATGAGTTTGAGCCCCGCATTGGGCTCTGTGCTGACAGCTCAGAGCCTGGAGCCTGCTTTGGATTCTGTCTCCTGCCTCTGCCCCTCCCCCGCTCATGCTCTGTCTCACTCTGTCTCTCAAAAATAAGTAAATGTTAAAAAATAAAACTATAAAAAAAAAGTCCTCCTCAACAAAATATTCTATTGGTCTAAGTTCTAAACAATTACATTGTTTCTCTTCAATTTAGTAATGCATGTTTAAATATCAAATTTGCATACTTGTTGCTTAGTAAATACTATATTCTTCATTGATGCTAAATTAGAGAACTTTCAGCTATAAAAGTGTTCTTGAAAAACACTTGACTAACCTAGTCATTCATTTCAAGAAAAAGTTTATAGAGATTGGGTATCATTTAGATTTGCTTTCAGCACAGTCCCTGTCTCCATGTGTTTGAACAGCTAGTTTGAAATAAACAATTCTAATACAATAATTGTAAAGATGAAGGGACAGAATTTGAATAATACTAATTGAGGCATTCTATATGATCATTTAAATTTTTTTTATTAAGTTGTTTTATTATTTTTTAACGTTTATTTATTTTTTTGAGAGAGACAGAGACAGAATGCGAGTGGGTTAGGGGCAGAGAGAGAGGGAGACACAGAATCCGAAGCAGGCTCCAGGCTCTGAGCCATCAGCACAGAGCCAGACGCAGGGCTCGAACTCCCAAACTGTGAGATCATGACCTGAGCTGAAGTCGGACGCTCAACCGACTGAGCCACACAGGCACCCCATCTATTAAGTCGTTTTATTAGGGACATTTGGAAGGGACATTTGGAAACCAGAAGAATCAACCTCAAAGAAACAAAAATATTGATAGTACTGCAGTTTCTGGAACTTATTGTGTGATTTAATTTTTGTGACACTATGCTGTTTAAGATATTCCTTACTATACACAATTCATATATATATATATGTATATTATATATGTATATATGTATATTTATATATGCATATTATATATGTATATATGTATATTTATATATGCATATATATGTATATATGTGTATATCTGTATATTATAAATATACATATATTTGAAACTAAAGTTAATAAAAAAGAGTTTGATAAACTATCAACAAAATGACAAGGAAACCTACTGAATGGGAGAAAATATTTGCAAAGGATATATCCAACAAGCAGTTAATATCCAAATTATATAAAGAAGTTCTATAATTCAACACCAAAAACAAATAAAGAACAAATAATCCAATAAAAAATAGGCAGAAGACCTGAAGAGAGTTTTTTTCCCCCCAAGGAAGACAGACAAATGGTCAACAGACACATGAAAAGATGCCTAACATCACTAAACATCAGGGAAATACAAATCAAACCACAATGTGGGCGCCTGGGTGACTCCTCTGCTTGCACTCTCTCTCTCTCATTCTCTCTCTAAAAATAAGCAAACATTAAAAATAAATAAATAAAATCTTAAAAAACAAACAAAAAAAAAAACAAAAACAAAAAACAAAAAAACCCACCCTCACCTTAAATGTGTCAGAATGGCTAGAATCAAAAAGACAAGAAATAAGCGTTGGAGAGTATGTGAAGAAAGAGAAACCCTTACGCACTGTTGGTGGGGAGGAAAGTTGGTTCAGCCACCGTGGCAAAGAGCATGGAGTTTGCTCATGAAAATTAAAAATAGAATTCTTATGATCCAGTAATCCTACTAAGTATGTATAAAAAGAAAACAAAAACACAAACTCAAAAAGATATGCATCCCTATGTTTACTGGAGCGCTATTTACGACAGCCAAAATATGGAAGCAATCCAAGTACCCATCCACAGATGAATGGATAGATCAGATGTGGTGTATATATACAATGAAACACGACTCAGCCATAAAAAAGAATGAGATCGTGCCATTTGCAGTAACATAGATCAACCTAGAGCAGGTAATGCTAAGTGAAATAAGTCAGACAGAGAGACAAATGCCACATGATTGTGGAATTTAAGAACAAAACAAACAAACAAACAAAAGACAAACAAAAAGCAGACTCTTAAATACAGAGAACTGGTGGTTGCCGGGGCGGGGGTGGGGTGGGGGGTGTGGTGGATGGAGAGAATGGTGAAATAAGTAAAGGGGATTAAGGGTACACTTACTGTGATGAGCACTGACAGTGTATAAACTTGTGGAATCATCATATTATACACCTGCAATTAATATAGCACTATGTTAATTATACTTCAAGTATACCTACATGTGTGTATGTGTTAGTAACTGATCCTCCCCCTAATAAAAGGGTTTGCTGTTCAATTCTGAGTGAGGAAAAATTAACCAGTTTACTAGTTTCTATTAACAATACATACATGAATAAAATCAATTTTGACAAAGTAATTAGCAATATCTATTGGATGCTGATTCAGAGCATATACAGAGTTCTTGATAACCTTGTCCCAGGCCGGCAAGGTATTTTCACGGAACCTGTGTAGAGTCTTCAAAAGGTCATTCTGGAGAAAACCGCCAGAGGATTAGCAGAAGGGAGTCTCCGGAGTCAAGCGCAGACTAGAGGCCCACGGAAGAGGGTAGGAAGGGCGGCGAGGCGGTGCGCGCTCCACGGACTGGCGGGAGGGAGCCGGGGCGGAGGGGCGGCTCGCCGGCCAAGCAGAGCCCCCGAGTCGGGCTGGCAAAAGCGGAGGGGCCGGACGGACTGTGTTCCGACAGCAAGCGCGACTTAGCGTCTGGGAGGTCATAAGTTAACAGCTCTGCTCAGAAAGCGGGAAGGCTGGAGGACAAAGGGAGGGAGAGCTGCTGAGCCCCCGGACGGCAGAGCTCAGCTTGGCGGGGAACAAAGGCGCCAGCGCCATCTCCCCCGCCCATCCCCCAGCCAAAATCCCAAAGGGAACCAGTTCCTGCCAGGGAACTTGCTCGCTCCGCGCAAACACCCAACTCTGTGCTTCTGCGGAGACAAACCTCCGGCAGCGGATCTGACTCCCTCCCGCTGCCACAGGGCTCCTCCTGGAGTGGATCACCTAAGGAGAAGCGAGCTAAGCCTGCCCCTCCACCCCCCGTGCACCTTGCCTACCCACCCCAGCTAATACGCCAGATCCCCAGCACCACAAGCCTGGCAGTGTGCAAGTAGCCCAGACGGGACACGCCACCCCACAGTGAATCCCGCCCCTAGGAGAGGGGAAGAGAAGGCACATACCAGTCTGACTGTGGCCCCAGCAGTGGGCTGGGGGCAGACATCGGGTCGGACTGCGGCCCCGCCCACTAACTCCAGTTATACACCACAGCACAGGGGAAGTGCACTGCAGGTCCTCACCACGCAAGGGACTCTCCAAAATGACCAAACGGAAGAATTCCCCTCAGAAGAATCTCCAGGAAATAACAACAGCTAATGAACTGATCAAAAAGGATTTAAATAATATAACAGAAAGTGAATTTAGAATAATAGTCATAAAATTAATCGCTGGGCTTGAAAACAGTATACAGGACAGCAGAGAATCTCTTGCCACAAAGATCGAGGGACTAAGGAACAGTCACGAGGAGTTGAAAAACGCTTTAAACGAAATGCAAAACAAAATGGAATCCACGATGGCTTGGCTTGAAGAGGCAGAGGAGAGAATAGGTGAACTAGAAGATAAAGTTATGGAGAAAGAGGAAGCTGAAAGAAAGAGAGATAAAAAAATCCAGGAGTATGAGGGGAAAATTAGAGAACTAAGTGATACACTAAAAAAAAATAATATACGCATAATTGGTATCCCAGAGGAGGAAGAGAGAGGGAAAGGTGCTGAAGGGGTACTTGAACAAATTATAGCTGAGAACTTCCCTGAACTGGGGAAGGAAAAAGGCATTGAAATCCAAGAGGCACAGAGAACTCCCTTCAGACGTAACTTGAATCGATCTTCCGCACGACATATCATAGTGAAACTGGCAAAATACAAGGATAAAGAGAAAATTCTGAAAGCAGCAAGGGATAAACGTGCCCTCACTTATAAAGGGAGACCTATAAGACTCGTGACTGATCTCTCCTTTGAAACTTGGCAGGCCAGAAAGGCTTGGCACGATATCTACAGTGTGCTAAACAGAAAAAATATGCAGCCGAGAATCCTTTATCCAGCAAGTCTGTCATTTAGAATAGAAGGAGAGATAAAGGTCTTCCCAAACAAACAAAAACTGAAGGAATTTGTCACCACGAAACCAGCCCTACAAGAGATCCTAAGGGGGATCCTGTGAGACAAAGTACCAGAGACATCACTACAAGCATAAAACATACAGACATCACAATGACTCTAAACCCATATCTTTCTATAATAACACTGAATGTAAATGGATTAAATGCGCCAACTAAAAGACATAGGGTATCAGAATGGATAAAAAAACAAGACCCATCTATTTGCTGTCTACAAGAGACTCATTTTAGATCTGAGGACACCTTTAGATTGAGAGTGAGGGGATGGAGAACTATTTATCATGCTCCTGGAAGCCAAAAGAAAGCTGGAGTAGCCATACTTATATCAGACAAACTAGACTTTAAATTAAAGGCTGTAACAAGAGATGAAGAAGGGCATTATATAATAATCACAGGGTCTATCCACCAGGAAGAGCTAACTATTATAAATGTCTATGCGCCAAATACCCGAGCCCCCAGATATATAAAACAATTACTCATAAACATAAGCAACCTTATTGATAAGAATGTGGTCATTGCAGGGGACTTTAACACCCCACTTACAGAAATGGATAGATCATCTAGACACACAGTCAATAAAGAAACAAGGGCCCTGAATGATACATTGGATCAGATGGACTTGATAGATATATTTAGAACTCTGCATCCCAAAGCAACAGAATATACTTTCTTCTCGAGTGCACATGGAACATTCTCCAAGATAGATCATATACTGGGTCACAAAACAGCCCTTCATAAGTTTACAAGAATTGAAATTATACCATGCATACTTTCAGACCACAATGCTATGAAGCTTGAAATCAACCACAGGAAAAAGTCTGGAAAACCTCCAAAAGCATGGAGGTTAAAGAACACCCTACTAACGAATGAGTGGGTCAACCAGGCAATTAGAGAAAAAATTAAAATATACATGGAAACAAACGAAAATGAAAATACAACAATCCAAACGCTTTGGGATGCAGCGAAGGCAGTCCTGAGAGGAAAATACATTGCAATCCAGGCCTATCTCAAGAAACAAGAAAAATCCCAAATACAAAATCTAACAGCACACCTAAAGGAAATAGAAGCAGAACAGCAAAGGCAGCCTAAACCCAGCAGAAGAAGAGAAATAATAAAGATCAGAGCAGAAATAAACAATATAGAATCTAAAAAAACTGTAGAGCAGATCAACGAAACCAAGAGTTGGTTTTTTGAAAAAATAAACAAAATTGACAAACCTCTAGCCAGGCTTCTCAAAAAGAAAAGGGAGATGACCCAAATAGATAAAATCATGAATGAAAATGGAATGATTACAACCAATCCCTCAGAGATACAAACAATTATCAGGGAATACTATGAAAAATTATATGCCAGCAAATTGGACAACCTGGAAGAAATGGACAAATTTCTAAACACCCACACTCTTCCAAAACTCAATCAGGAGGAAATAGAAAGCTTGAACAGACCCATAACCAGCGAAGAAATTGAATCGGTTATCAAAAATCTCCCAGCAAATAAGAGTCCAGGACCAGATGGCTTCCCAGGGGAGTTCTACCAGACATTTAAAGCAGAGATAATACCTATCCTTCTCAAGCTATTCCAAGAAATAGAAAGGGAAGGAAAACTTCCAGACTCATTCTATGAAGCCAGTATTACTTTGATTCCTAAACCAGACAGAGACCCAGTAAAAAAAGAGAACTACAGGCCAATATCCCTGATGAATATGGATGCAAAAATTCTTAATAAGATACTAGCAAATCGAATTCAACAGCATATAAAAAGAATTATTCACCATGATCAAGTGGGATTCATTCCTGGGATGCAGGGCTGGTTCAACATTCGCAAATCGATCAACGTGATACATCACATTAACAAAAAAAAAGGGAAGAACCATATGATCCTGTCAATCGATGCAGAAAAGGCCTTTGACAAAATCCAGCACCCTTTCTTAATAAAAACCCTTGAGAAAGTCGGGATAGAAGGAACATACTTAAAGATCATAAAGGCCATTTATGAAAAGCCCACAGCTAACATCATCCTCAACGGGGAAAAACTGAGAGCTTTTTCCCTGAGATCAGGAACACGACAGGGATGCCCACTGTCACCGCTGCTGTTTAATATAGTGCTGGAAGTTCTAGCATCAGCAATCAGACAACAAAAGGAAATCAAAGGCATCAAAATTGGCAAAGACGAAATCAAGCTTTCGCTTTTTGCAGATGACATGATATTATACATGGAAAATCCGATAGACTCCACCAAAAGTCTGCTAGAACTGATACATGAATTCAGCAAAGTTGCAGGATACAAAATCAATGTGCAGAAATCAGTTGCATTCTTATACACTAACAATGAAGCAACAGAAAGACAAATGAAGAAACTGATCCCATTCACAATTGCACCAAGAAGCATAAAATACCTAGGAATAAATCTAACCAAAGATGTAAAAGATCTGTATGCTGAAAACTATAGAAAGCTTATGCAGGTAATTGAAGAAGATATAAAGAAATGGAAAGACATTCCATGCTCATGGATTGGAAGAATAAATATTGTCAAAATGTCAATACTACCCAAAGCTATCTACACATTCAATGCAATCCCAATCAAAATTGCACCAGCATTCTTCTCGAAACTAGAACAAGCAATCCTAAAATTCATATGGAACCACAAAAGGCCCCGAATAGCCAAAGTAATTTTGAAGAAGAAGACCAAAGCAGGAGGCATCACAATCCCAGACTTTAGCCTCTACTACAAAGCTGTCATCATCAAGTCAGCATGGTATTGGCATAAAAACAGACACATAGACCAATGGAATAGAATAGAAACCCCAGAACTAGACCCACAAACGTATGGCCAACTCATCTTTGACAAAGCAGGAAAGAACATCCAATGGAAAAAAGACAGTCTCTTTAACAAATGGTGCTGGGAGAACTGGACAGCAACATGCAGAAGGTTGAAACTAGACCACTTTCTCACACCATTCACAAAAATAAACTCAAAATGGATAAAGGACCTGAATGTGAGACAGGAAACCATCAAAACCTTAGAGGAGAAAGCAGGAAAAGACCTCTCTGACCTCAGCCGTAGCAATCTCTTACTCGGCACATCCCCAAAGGCAAGGGAATTAAAAGCAAAAGTGAATTACTGGGACCTTATGAAGATAAAAAGCTTCTGCACAGCAAAGGAAACAACCAACAAAACTAAAAGGCAACCAACGGAATGGGAAAAGATATTTGCAAATGACACATCGGACAAAGGGCTAGTATCCAAAATCTATAAAGAGCTCATCAAACTCCACACCCGAAAAACAAATAACCCAGTGAAGAAATGGGCAGAAAACATGAATAGACACTTCTCTAAAGAAGACATCCGGATGGCCAACAGGCACATGAAAAGATGTTCAACGTCGCTCCTTATCAGGGAAACACAAATCAAAACCACACTCAGATATCACCTCACGCCAGTCAGAGTGGCCAAAATGAAGAAATCAGGAGACTATAGATGCTGGAGAGGATGTGGAGAAACAGGAACCCTCTTGCACTGTTGGTGGGAATGCAAATTGGTGCAGCCGCTCTGTAAAGCAGTGTGGAGGTTCCTCAGAAAATTAAAAATAGACCTACCCTATGACCCAGCAATAGCACTGCTAGGAATTTATCCAAGGGATACAGGAGTACTGATGCATAGGGGCACCTGTACCCCAATGTTTATAGCGGCACTCTCAACAATAGCCAAATTATGGAAAGAGCCTAAATGTCCATCAACTGATGAATGGATAAAGAAATTGTGGTTTATATACACAATGGAATACTACGTGGCAATGAGAAAAAATGAAATATGGCCTTTTGTAGCAACATGGATGGAACTGGAGAGTGTGATGCTAAGCGAAATAAGCCATACAGAGAAAGACAGATACCATATGGTTTCACTCTTATGTGGATCCTGAGAAACATAACAGGAACCCATGGGGGAGGGGAAGGAAAAAAAAAAAAAAAAGAGGTTAGAGTGGGAGAGAGCCAAAGCATAAGAGACTGTTAAAAACTGAGAACAAATTGAGGGTTGATGGGGGGTGGGAGGGAGGGCAGGGTGGGTGATGGGTATTGAGGAGGGCACCTTTTGGGATGAGCACTGGGTGTTGTATGGAAACCAATTTGACAGTAAATTTCATATATTAAAAAAAAAAAAAACACACACACACACACAAAAAAAAAAAAAAAACAAAAACAAACAAACAAAAAAAAAAAACAAAAGGTCATTCTGTCATCCCACCAAGCCAGCCACTGCAGCGGACCACTTCACGGTCTTTCAGCCATGGAAAGACCAGGGCATTCCATTAGCAGGAGCCCATTGTCACACTTCTTTTACTATGGAGTAAGTTCTTTGGGTAGAAGCAATGCTCGGGGGACTATCATGATAGCACACAGGAATTCTGTAAGTGTACGGGTTGCTGTTTGGGCAGAAATATATTTGCAGGGAAGGCACATCCATATCCAGAGTAAGTGTCAATTTCAGTATGATCAAAATGCTGCCACTTCCATGACAGAAGAAGTCCAGGGCAATTCACCTGCCACCAGGTAGCTGATTGATCACACTAGGGAACTGTACCATACTGAGGACTCAATGTTGATCTCTGCCGTTGACCGACTGGGCACGTGGCACCGGTAAGAGCTAGGTCAGCCTTGATAAATGGAAGTCCGTGTCACTGAGCCCGTGCATAACCTCCCTTCCTACTACCAGGGCCATTCTGTTCTTGAACCCCGCTGGGCTATGACAAAGGTGGCTGGGTAAAGAGGCTGGCTGGTAATTACAGAATGGGTCATCCTACCCACTTAATTATTAAAATTCTCCTCTGCTGAAGTCACTTTTGGTGACTTCATCACTTTAGCCAACATTATTCAATTAAAAAAATTGAAACATTTTTTTTATCTTAAAAACTAAGATATAAGCCATTAAGGTACATTAAATAGTAATGTCTTCTATTTATTCAAAGGCTTTAAACTTCATTTAGAGTTTATGCTTCCCAAAGTTCACATAGGTAAAGTTTGAGATAGGTTGGGTTGGGATTTGGGATAGAGGAATCCTGCTACTCAGAGCATTATTCTTTTTTTTTTTTTTTTTTTAATATTTTTTTTGAAAAAACCTTGGTGAGGAAGCTTAAATTTCAACCTCAAGGTCAAGGAACTGACACTGAAAGTCCATCATTGATCTTTCCCACTGTGTCCAGTTACTATCATTTCATCTAATAAGGGACTCTGAGCTGATTTTCTAAGCCTAGGTATCTTTTTCAAGAGATCTGTAAACTAATCATAGCCATTTATTGAGTACTTTCTTTGTATTGGTCATTGTGACGGTGCTTTCATGTACTATCTTCTTTATTCCACACAACAATTCTATGATGTAGGTATGGACCCTCCTAGGAAGAAAATGAGACTGAAAAGGTTGAATAGCTTGCCCCAAATCATGCAGGAGATAAGTAGAATCAGAAGTCTCTCATTTGTGTCTGTCTGTAAAGTCTTTGTTCTTAATCATTATGTGATATTGCCTCCCACTGTTATAATTCCATTTCAGTAAATGCTAATCCCATGAATGCTTTTTAAGAGGGGTGTGTGTGTGTGTGTGTGTGTGTGTGTGTGTGAGCACACATGGATATGTACTCTATAAATGGCAAATGTATATTTGTGTTCATATTCATATTTGTAATGTGGTAGTCTATAAAATGACTGTTTTACTCTCTAGCACAAAGTGCACATGAAAGTAAATGGTATGTCCCATCGTCAAGCACTAGCCTAGTCATTTTCACTCATATTAGATAGTTTCCCACTCATTACAACCATGAACGATAGGATTTATTGTCCCCTTTTTCCAGATCAATAAATTGAGTTGAGGGAATTAAGGTAATTTACCCTAGCTGACATAGCTAATAATTGGAAGATCTGAAATCTAAGCCAAGGTCTATTAATTCCAAAGCTGGTGCACTACCCATGATAACACATTGCCTGTCTGGGTATTCATTATCTTGCTAACCAAACACCAAAAGTTTCTTTTCACTGGCGAACAGTTACTATTCTGTCTTAAATTGCCAGATACAATGAGATTTTTAAAGCCAAATTAAATAGAATATTCTTGTGCATGTTCTTGAGCTCCCTACAGCAAAGACATAGTGAAATGTCAAGGTGGCAGCCAGGCAATCTCAAATGAATTGCACTTCGCTTCTTGGACATAGTTAGGAAAACTCAGAACCCATAATAATGTTAAATCCATAAGCCCATTTCTGAAGTTTTTACTTAAGCTGATCTTACTTTAGTTCCACAAAGAAATAGTCTTTTTTTCACAGGGGAAAAAACAAAACAAAATGCGTGAGGCTAAGCTGCTACATTTTGCAATATATTTTATGAATGGATAATCCCAGTATACTATAACCATGGCTTACTTTTTAATTTTAAGTCCTGAGATTAATAGATAGTTCCAAATATAATGATTTTTCCTAATTTTAGCAGACTAAGAGTTTTTTCTTTCAAAATGCGTATCCTCTTTCAATTAAGATAGCATATCAAAAATACATCTTTGTACCTACGACATGCTTTGCAACTTCAATTTTACATACTCAGAATAAGGTTCTTATCAAACACACCTAGAACATGAAGATAGTTGGCATAGTGTTGTTATATATTATTATCAGATTCACCGCTGCTGTAGAGATTTTCTAAGTTATTTTATATATAAATGCCTCAATAGAATTTCTAGAACCATCGGAAGTAGCTCAGCAAATTTAGTATATTCTCAATGAATAAAAATATGACCACGCCACTTTTCCTCTGAAAAAGAATTACCGAGATACCTTGACACCCTTCTTAGGTACCTTTCTCTCCTTGAGTCTTTCTTTGGCCAATTTTCTTTGGGGTCTGAAGGTACGTGGGGCGTGATGTGGTGGGAGGTGGTATAACAAACAGTTCATTTAGTCCGGGAATATTTCTTGCCACACACTGTGTTCAGTTCTGAGGTAACAATGGTGAGCAAAAAGACAGTATAGTGCCAGGAATTCTACACGAGTAGAGGTATCCTACTACTGCCTCCTGCTCTGAACTTTTTTTTTTCTTTTAATTCTTAGAAAATGACGATGCAAGCAGTTAACTAGCCATACTTTGAGTGGCACTTATATAAAGAATTGTGCTAGACTTGGCACAAACTCTCTGGGGATAATGTCTTTAGAAGTCCCATCTGGAAGACATGGAGGACAATGGGAATCAATGAGAATTGCATTATGCAAATCATAGTAGTGTGGGTTGGTTTGGAACATTAACGCCTTTTCATGTGGTCAAGGCACCACCTCTCAAAGTTTTGGGGAGAACTGCTCCAAGGTTTGGATGAGAATCAACAAGGCATTGATTCTGGAAAGAGCTATCCTATCAGTGAGTGAGTACAATAATTGACAAAGAGATCACTTCATTGACTCCTTAACAACTAGGCAGGAACTCAGGGCTGGTTTCTCCATGCCTTCGATTTCTGGAAGCAAGATACATCCCAGTATCCTAGAATCTCAAGCTTATGAACACATCTTTCCTTGGGCAGCACTGGATACGATACGGACATATACATTGGGGAATTTTAGTTAGGAGAGGTAGGAAAGGTGGAAAACTTGCCCTCACACTGAAGAGCGAGACTCTACCTTAACTGTTTCAAGCACAGGTAGAATAGAAAGCTGACACTGTCAGAAGCAGCATTCAATGTTTTACTCGCCAGTATCCAACCTTAACAGTACAGTATGTGTTAGGGTATGTCCTCTTGCTGATAGATGAACATGAGTTTCTTACGAGACAGGGTGTGGAAGTGTTTCACCCTATTAAGCAAAGAGATTCTCCATCACCTGGGTCTTAAATTGGTTTTCTTGATAATGATACACACACATCAATCATATTTTTCTGGGGGAGAATATTCTAAATTGCTCGTTTTGGTGATGGAGTTAGGTAAAATGTTCCATGAAAGTCTTGCTGTCGGGTCAGGGAATAGACATCTAGATACATAAAGTGGCATCTCACCTTGTATTTATGGAAAACCAAGTGTCCAGAGGGATGACTTTGAATCCTTAATTACATTTCGTTGTATTTTAGGGAGGAAATGACACGCAGAAAAGTACATAATATACATTTTATAAATAGCTAGGATCTTTCGTACAGATTCTTTATAAAGATGCAAGTGCCTTACTTTATTTATAATTATATTTCTTCTGAATTCTTTTTTTCCCCCTGTTAACAAGAAGGAAAATTAATTGGCTTGTGATTTAAGCCATAATGTAACAGGAAAAAAGTCAGAAGGATATTAAAAATTCCTAAGCCTCTCTGTGACTTTAAATATTCATTTGATTTCCATAAAATATCTAAAATTTTGTAGCCAGATGATATGCAAAAAAGAAAAGATTGGCATTATTCACGAGGCCTGGGAAGCTCCACACACAAAAAATGTGCAATTCACATAACAGAATGCACAAATTGCATTTTTCACTTCATATAACAATTCCTCCCCCCCCCCCCGCCATTTACACCACATTTGCTCCCTCATCTTACAATTGCTTTTGTACACCCCATTCAGGCCAGTCTTCTTCAACACCCGGCTTACTGAACCCACTTTTCCCCTCATCTCCAACCAAAGGTGCCCCTTCCCACCCCTTGGCTACTAAGTTCCTTAAGGGAAACTCTGAGTAATTAGAAGATATTTCTTTAAAAATTACTTTAGCAGAGGTTTATCAGTTGACAGTTTCATAAACAAGAAAAAGAGCCCATATTCAAGGCAAAGTTTATCATCACTTCCTCGCCATGTTGTTTACTTGGCTTCAGCAATTTAGAACTATAACTCACTGCGTGTAGAGGCCGGAGTCTACACAGCAAGTGCATTTCAGTGACTGTGTTTGTAGATCTTAACATCGTGTGTAAGTGGATTCCTCATATGAGAACCAATACAGTCCCCATCAAGACAAACGAAGGGCATGACTACTTTCACAGATTCTTTCTGTCTGGTCAGGAAAATGTCTGGAGATAAAACCACTGGGAGATAATTGTTTCTATGATAAGCATATGGATGGCAGCTTAACAGTGCTTTGAGAAAGAACAGATCTGTATCTCCGTGAAGCAGATATTTGACATTGATATTTTTATCAGCCATTTCCTTTCGTATTTTTCTCAAAATACACTCAGCTGCTAACATTCTAGCCAGAAAACATTCAAGTGAATAGAGATAATCCTTAGGCACTTGAAGCCCACTTCAGCCACAGAACTATAGGCAGCCTAAGGTTCTGGGGGATTTTGTACACTATCAGTTCCTCTTTCAGTGGAAAAAGTAATTAAAGTACAGAAACTTGGGCCATGAAGTATAATTAATTCTATTGTGAAATTAATACATTCTCCCAGCCCTCACAGTTCAGTGACTAAAGTCAGCATCTCAGCTCATCTACTCTACACCAAAAGGGAACACTTGCTTCAGACATTATTTAAAACATAAAGAGCAGATCTAGGCCATCCGGAGAGAACTTCTATCCTGGAGGCTGTGGGAAGGGAATCCGGAAAGATGAGGATAATATAATGTCTCATTGGAGAAGGAAGAAAATCCAAATTGAATTGAAACCAATGGGGCTCGGCTTTGCATGAGCGGCATTCATGGTATTCTCCCATACAGGATTGAACTTTATCAGTACTTGGTTATCCACAGATTTTTAAGTGGAGACATTTTATACATTACCATTTTTGTGCCATTACAAACACACATAAATACACAGACACACGCGCAGGGCAGTAGGGTATGGCTGGCAAATTTCAATCACGTTTCGAGATTAAAATGTTTGAATAACTACAATCAGAAGAGCGGATATTCTCTGTTCTCATCTGTAAGTTTCTCTTGGCCACTGAGTGTGAAACTCCCACTGCAGAGCTAATAATCGGTTGAACCACAGAGGTGAGACTGCCACAGGAGGTTGGAAGTGATGGTGGTGCCATTGGTATCACAATCCATGGACTCAAAAAACAGCGATCCCTACCGAGCCCAATTCTCAAAGTCCTGAGAGCACACTACTCCCTTAATCATGATGGCAGGGCAAAAATCCGTGTTAAGTTTTGTGAGCTGATAGCAGCTTTACATAAGTAAGACATATGTTACCACAAGTAGACTAAGACCAGCATATAGATATAGATATGCATATAGATGATACAGATATATAGATATAGATATGTATGTAGATATAAATGATACAGATATAGATATAGATAGATGGTATAGATGTAGATATAGATACAGATGGTTATAGATGTGGATATAAATACAGATACAAATGGATAAAAACAAATATAGTTATATATACAGCGTACATGTATAATAAAGGAACTTACATTGAATCATTGTAAAAATTGTAAGCACTCAGAAGCCCAGGAAAAGCAATACCAGTAAACATCCATATGCTCATTACCCAGTAAGTCAATTATCTGGATTTTGTGCACCTCCTTCATCTACCTTTTTGTCATCTCGACCCTTGTATTTCAGTAATAGTGACACACTTTATGGAAAACATGAAATTAACTCCTGTTTACCATTTCAGGAATAACAAAATGTAAAAATAGTAAAAGAAACAGACTAGAAAGTAATTAATAAGAGAAGAACAAGGTCATAGAACAAGAAATCTATATAGCTGTTAATTAAATGTAACAGATGCGTGCATGCAGCCATATTACTAAAGAAATACAAATATAAAATATATATAATAAGGTATAACATATATATGCATATAAATAAAATCAAATATAAATATTTTATATATAACATATAGGGTGGGTATATATATATAATAGGTATATAATATATGTAATATATGTATATAAGTATATTATAGGTATATATATTCTCTCTCTATTACTATATTTGTATATATCCATCTGTATCTATCAGCTATTTATTGATCTGTACTTATATATACCTATAATATGCCTATTATATATGTAGCATACCTACTATATATTATATATATATAATATGTGTATTTGGATGGATATATATTTATTATATGTAATGGACACAATACTGTGATTTATTTTCTACTAAAGAAAACATTTAAAAAGCTGTAAATATTGGTTGTCTTGGGAGAAGGAATTGGAGGGTTGGAGAAGGGGGCTTTTTATTCTGTGATTTTTTTAATTCTACACTGTTTGAATTCTTGTCATGTGCAAGTATTGTTCCCATTGAAAAATAAGTAGAACCATTCTGATTTAAGATTGCTTTTGTGAAAATCCCCACTTTTCCACTTAGTAGTTGTATGACTTTGAAGCGTTTGGTACTTTCCATCTTAAGGCTTCAGTGTTCTATATGAATGGGTTATTCATTACCTACCTTACACAATTATATAATGATTGGCACAAGGTAAGAGTCAATAAATAAATGCTAGTTTTATGAGTATTTTTAAAACTATACCTTTATCATTTATATGTTGTATAACTCCATTCACCTATATAAATGTTTTCTCTAAATTTTATATAGTGTATATTTAAAGTTTTTTAATGTTTTGATTTATTTTTGAGAGAGAACACACGCGCACACGAATGAATGGGGGAGGGGAGGGGCAGAGAGAGAGGGAGACACAGAATCCGAAGCAGGCTCCAGGCTTTGAGCTG
This sequence comes from Panthera uncia, assembly GCF_023721935.1. NCBI lineage: Eukaryota > Metazoa > Chordata > Mammalia > Carnivora > Felidae > Panthera > Panthera uncia. The sequence continues at coordinate 73,074,534 of NW_026057576.1, forward strand.
TCCGTACAGAGCCCTATGGGGGGCTCAAACTCATGAGCTGGGTGATCATGACTTGAGCGGAAGTCAGACGCTTAACGAACTGAATCACCCAGGTGCCCCTATATTATATTTATTTAAAAATCTAATGAACATTTTATTTCCATAATGTTTCTAAAATTATTTATGTGATAAAAAACATTCTGCAGTAGCTACTGGATATGGAAAGTTTTAAAGACAAACTTCATATTCTATTCTAGAAAAATCTTACCTACCATTTTATACAGGGTCATGTTTTCAAAATTTTAGAATCCTGCATTTTTTTTCAGTAAAAAATGATCACATCTGACGTCAAAAATGCCTAGGTATCATTTGTTATGTATTTACTCAACAAATAGTTTTTGATCAACTGCTGTAATACAGATAAAAAAATAGGTTGGGACTAAGATACAAATTCATCAAAGAAAAAACAAAAACAAAAACCAGAAAAACGGCCTAGCCCCTGCCTTCAAGGGGTTTGGGGTGGAAAAGGGTAATTCAGAATGTGAATCAATATAACCACTGAAATGCTATCTGAATGGTAAAATGACATCAGCACCAAAACAGTCCCTTTATTTCACAGCAGGAAGCGTATCCCTAATTAAACATAATATTCGTGGGTCATGACTGAAACAGATCTAAATATTATTAGTGGAAATCCAATAATATAACCAAGACATCTAAACTACTAGGATTCTAGTGAACTGAGAAACCATAAAATAGCTTTGACATTATTGTTATTAAAATATTGATGCACACCTTGGCCATGGGGAAACAGCTATGTTTAATAGTGTCACGAGCAATAAAAACCCCTTAGGGTAAAGAAAACAAATAGCAACTGGACCATCAAACGTTTTCTTTAGCACAATGTTATTACAATGAGTTGTAGTATCAGTTCCGCCTTGAGTTACGTCACACGACGCAAGTTGAGTATGTAGCTGCCCATCCATTACCCTGTAAAGTCCCCCACTCTTGGCCCTGACAAAGTCTAAGAACTCGTCTGTCTCCCCCAGCAAACTGACCTGGTGCCAGGAGAGATTTCAGGAAGCTTTCGCGGATAGTGGCACTCATTTTAGAAGACTCCAGTTGTTATGAAAATGGAGGAGAAAGATGACGCTTGTTTGCCCGGCATGTCTTCTTGCAGTCGCTACAAATACAATGTAGTGGTTTGGGGTTAAAAGAAGGATTGAAGCAGTGAGAAGAGCAGGATTACCCGAGAAGATAGGTTGCCTCCAACATCTGGAGGACCCACCTTCACACTCTTTGACAGACACCTCCACCATCCCAATCACTACCATCTTCTTGCATGGGCTTCCTGAAGTTTGCTAACAGTGAAGATGCATATTAGCTTGACTCTGCCCCCTGGGAATTTCCCCTTAAGGAGGTTTGGGAACTCAAGACTCCTGTTGGTACCGAACGCAGCTAAGTGCATTTCGCGGTGCAATTCCACGAAACTGCCCGATGTCTGGACTTGCTATACAGTTATTTATGAGAAGGTGTTATGATGTAGGGGAGAGATGAAGGGATTATTCCAGAAATAATTATGCTTTTGTTAATAGGTTTATCTGCATGAGTTTCACTTTAATTTTTCTCTCCTCTGCCCTTTCCCAGCACAAGTTTTAGGAACCGTAATCACCATGTCCCATCATACCGAAAATACACCAGGTCAATGAGACATATGGAGGCACACACCGTCTAAAAAGGTCCCAAGAAACTGGCTCAATCTCTAACAAAGCCTCGTGTGCAACGGTATCTCCTTACACTGCCGTGGCTGCACATTAACACGCGTGTGTGCATATGTGCACACACACCCTCTGGTAAATCCTTAAGTCGTTCAGCAGTCTCGTTCAACAGATTAAAATTGTGTTGAACAAAAGCCCTTCTGCTGCATTCATCTGCAAAAGGATATAATTAGTTGTTCTTTCAGTTTCCTGGATAAAGATGTCACATATAAAAAAAATAATAGGTTGTCAATACCCTAAAGGGTTAGCAGTATGAACTCAACAAAGGAATACATTTTAAGGCAACAAGAGCTTACTTTTCCCTAATATCTGGGGTATTTGGGGATCCCATATGGCATGAAAGCGTGTGTTTAAAATGCAAAGTAAGCACTTTTATATTTTATTTTTAAGTCCTAAAATGCTTCTCGTCGTAATTTTTATGTTAAAAGCAAAACCACTGTAAATAGTAAGTTTATTAAGTAGAATAACATAGAAGAATAGCTCTAAAAAATAGTTCCTAGGGTCAATTTTGACCCACAAAATGTATATTAACTAATTAAATTATTTTTCGGGCTTCAAATAAGTCAATCGACGAGTATCTATTGAGGATATATGATCTTTCGGTCACAGTTTTCATGTACTTTTGAAAGAAAAAAAAAAGGGAAAACAGCAAGACAGATTAACCACAAATTCTACATTGCACCAAAGTAATGCGGAACACATTCAATTATTATGCTACCATTTCTTTTTTTTTTTTTTTTTTTTATGATACCGTTTCTACCTATTTCCCATCTATATATTATCTGGAAGCTTAAAATCAGTACTGAGTGATTCTTACCACCTTTTGGACCACCATCAGCTTGAAGATGTTATGAAATCTTTGTCTAGGAAGTCACAGACAGTTGGGACACAAATTTTACACAAGGTATTGCACCCCGTGTCGGGGAGTTTATCTTCGAGGCCAGCAGGAACAGCAGGTTAGGATCAGCTACCTTGACGATCGTTCGAGTTCTATTCCAATTCATCCAAGCTGAGAGGATATATATTAAGACAGAGTTATCTTTCCATTTTTTATATTAACTGTCACCAAGGCAGAGAACACAAGCCGACAGTCCCAACTGGCACCAGTAGTTTGTATCTTGCAATTCAATTGCAGGCTTTTACTTTCAAGCATAATTTCTCTTAAAATTTCTGGGAAGGACGGGACGCTCCTAGGATTGGGTCCTAACGTTGACAGGAGGCACTAAGGACTGTAAAGGTGAGAAACTGATAAGCATTATACACTCGCTGGAGGACGGGGAGAATTCTAATGGCATTTTGTCAGGAAGCCAGCTCCTTCCTGTTTAAAAGGTAGTATGTTCTTATGAGCAAATAAATTATCCCTCCCACCATTCAGTTACTTAGGACGACAACCTAAGAGGCCACCAAACCTCCTCCACAAAGCAGGGAATAGCTTTTAGAGGAAATGACTGTGCAAGCCGAAAGTAGTTCATCAAGACAATGAATGCAGATGCGAGCCCGAAGGTGGGTTGCTCAAGTGCCCAGTGTGAACTCCCAGGCTCACAAGATCTGCACTCCAGGGAGGGAAAGCTCCCCAGAGCAACAGTATCAGGAGCTCAGAGGAACATTTGTGGGAAAACTGTCATGATGTATAGAGGGTATGTAGCATGCTAGAGAATATTCTAGAAAGAAACGTGTATCTAGGGATGTGCGGATCTACCGAAGCCCTAATAGAAGCTACAATGTTAAAACTCCAAAAGACAATGGCTTTTGCGGATATAGGACGTTACTGACCTTATATAGAACTTATATAAGACCTCATTAAGGTCTTCAATAACGTCTGGGAGTATAAAGGATCCTGAAATAAAAACGTGAACTGATGTATTCTAGGATTTATCTTTATTTGAACCCAGGACAGTGCCTAGCACATAGCAGGCACTCAATAAATACTTATAAACTTGGGGTACCTGAGTGGCTCAGTCAGTTAAACGTCCGACTTCCGCTCAGGTCATGATCTCGCAGTTCATGGGTTTGAGACCTATATCGGGCTCTGTGCTGACAGCTCAGAGCCTGGAGCCTACTTTAGAGTCTGTGTCTTTCTTTCCATCTGCCCCTCCCCCACTCGTGCTCTTTCTCTCAAAAATAAAAACATTTCAAAAATTAAAAACAAATATTTAATAAACGAAGGAATTAAACACATGCTCAGTTTCATCTTATTAGACAACTGTTAGTAATCTAACAAGAATAGATTGTTGGTAATAACTAATGTCACACTTGCACATACCTGTAAATATTTATAGTTGGCTGTTTATTTAACCCAGTGAGCCTTTTTAACATTCATTGAGACATATGTCACACAACATAAAATTCATCATTTTTTTGTGTACTCTGGAATGTTATTTTAGTATAGTCATTGTGTTGTGCAACCATCACTACTAACCAAATCTAGAACATTCTCATCACCAGCCCCTGCCCCCCCCCCCCCCCCCCCCCCCACAAAAAACAGCACCTATTAGCAGTTAGGCCAAATGCCTCTCTTTTTTCAGCACTTAGGAACCACTAGTGTACTGTTCCTGTGGACTGGCCAATTGCAGACATTTCATTTGAAGGGAATAAATAGGACCCTTTGTGACCTTCTCTGTTTGATTCTTTCCCTTAGCATAATGTTTTCAAAGTTCATATTGTAATACATAACAGTGCTTCATTCCTTTTTATTACTACCCATTGCATGGGTAGGCTACATTTGTTTATCCATTCATCAACTGGTGGACATTTTTTTTTCTACCTTTTGACTATTATGAGTACACTGCTGTGAATATTCACGTACACATTTTTTTTTTTGAACCTGTTTTCACTTCTCTCAGACATGTACGTAGGACTGGAATTGCTGGGTCACATGGCAAAACTATGTACAGCCTTTTGAGGAAGTCACCAACTGTTTTCCACAGTGACTGCACCATGCCACATTACTGCTGGCAATGTATGAGGGTTCCAATTTCTTCATATCTCCACCCAATCCTGTTATATTTGTTCTATCACAGCCATGCTAGTAGGTCCAAAGTGGTTTGTCATTGTGGTTTTAATTCGCATTCCGTAATGACTAATGACGTTGAGCATCTTTTCACGTGCTCATGGCCATCGTATGTCTTCCCTGGAGAACTGCCTATTCAAATATTTGCCCAGCTTTTAATTAGATTATCTCTTTATTGCTGAGTTCTAAGAGTTCTTTATATTATATATTCTGAATACTAGATCCTTACTAAATACATATTTACACTTAGTTACCCCATTTTGGTGCCTTTCACTTTCTTAGTGTTCTTTGATGCACAGAAGATTTTATTATTATTATTACTATTGTTAGTCTGATAAAAATTAGTTTATCAGTCTCCTTACGTGGCTTGTGCTTTTGGTGTCGTATCTAAGAAACCATGGCCTGACCAGGAAGACACACAGATTTGCACCTTTGTTTTCTTCCAAGAGGGTGTAAACTGAGACAGGGGTACTGAATGATTATTTTATAGGTGTATATCCAGGTTCCTCAGCAGTGTTTTAATTTTAATGCTTAATCATTATTGTTCTCTTGTTACGGGATGCATGATCTCAGAAAAGCCCTCTGTGTGTCTGCTAGGCATACTTCCCTTTTTCTTTTTCCCTCTAATAGACTCTGTCTCTCTTTCCCAGACTGTCACCCAGGAAACTCCATTGGGCTCCTATGGTTGGGGTCCTACTGGGACAGCCTATACAAAAGAAATGACAGGTTGTTAGAATGTATAATTTCCATCATTAAAAATGAGGCATAGCATTTGTTAGGACACGGGATTTTAGAGGAATAACATAACATTATATAGTGTCTGGCTGTGATCAGTGGGACCTCAACATCTTCCAGCTTTCAGGCAATCAGAAGAAGGGTATCCATCCTGCCCAGGCTTCAGCTGTAGCAATTCTGCTGCTCAGCCCCTACAGCCGACCAGACCAATAATGAAGTCCAAAGAAACTTGTAGGGTAGTCATGGAACTTGTAAAAACTTGAAGAACCAGACCTCTTAAAAATTGGCTCATATTTTTTTTTTAAAAAGTAAGAGTGCCATAGTAAAGCAACAGATGTGTCCTACTGAAATATATTGTCTTACTTTTTGCTTTATTCTTGAGGTGTACACAAAAATCCAGTGTGCATTGGGAACACTATGTGGAAAAAAAACAGATACCATCTGGTTGTTAACACGTCTTTTCACCTTTATTATTTGAAAAAAAAAAAAAAAAAAAAAAAAAAAGATCTGATACCGTAGCTGCTTAAATTTTCATCCAGAAAGAGCGAGTCATTTCTAAGCTGGTGAAGCAGTCTTTGAGCTTATCTCAGTCCCCACGAAGAAAGTAAAGCCCAGGGAAACCATGTGACTTGTCCAAGGGCGCATGGCTCCTGAGTGACTTTGACATGTCAATAGCGACTTGGGAAGACAGAGAACCTGTTTTTTTCTCACTTCCCAATGCAATGCTTTCCAGTATAAAACTGCCACCATATTTACAGGCCCTGTGGGTTTTTTGGATTTTTTTTTCCTCCTTATCACAAGTCTCTTGTCTAAGAAGAAAGGCAAGAAAAGCAGCTACAATTTCTTTGGAAACACACTGTTAAACTGAGTCTCATTTTTGCAAGATTGCAGATTTCTTTTGAATCAAAAATTACAGTTTCTAAAAATGGCTAGGAGTCTAAATTGTGCATATGATTTTTGTATCATGTAATATTTCAAAAAATTAAAGGGAATGGAATCAAATCTCCATACCCAAACTCCTTAGCTTTTACAAAAGCAGTTGGTCACATTTATTTATTCCAAAAGTATTTATGAGAAGCTTAATATCTGAGCATATTTATATTTTTTATAATATTTTATAATGAGTGAAATAGGCATTCAGTTTAGTAAAGCCAAGCGAACATCAGTGAGGGTATTGTTGATTGCCATGAGTATAAGATATATGATATACACATTGAATAGGCTTTTTTTGGATCATTAACCCATGGTTAATTAAAAAACTATGAAAAATAACATTTTAACGATAATGCATAATAAAATAGACATCGTTTTTTACTCATGACATTGCTTTCTGTTGCTAATGAAAAAACCCAATCCATATATTTTTCAGTTTACATAATTTTGCTTAAAGAGGCAATGGAGCTTAGAACTTAGAGTTTAGAGTGATAGTAAATCACATTTCCAGATATGCAGAGTATCTTTCTAAAATTAATGGTACATAGAATGTTCACATTTTACATGAAGTCTGCATACCCAGAATTAAGTTTATTTATTTATTTTGAGAGAGGTGGAGTGCGTGCATGTGTGTGAGCAGGGAGGGACAGAGAGAGAGGGAGAGAGAGAATCCCAAGCAAGCTCCGTGCTGTCAGCACACAGACTGATGCAGGGCTCGATCTCACAAACTGTGAGATCGTGACCTGAGCCGAAATCCAAGAGTGGGACGCTTAACTAACTGAGCCACCCAGGCACCCCCAGAATTATTCTAAATTCGTAAGCCAAGACTAATTCTGATAAAGGATGACCAACATAACCATTTAACTGTTGAAATGATGTCATAGAGCATCAAGAGTACACCTATTTTGTAGTTCACCTGGTCCACAAGCCATGAAATCACACAAATCCTGACACATTTTTAATTCAAAAGAATTGCATTTTCATAGACTGCAAGCGGAATGAAAAATCTATTATTTTTTGTCGTATCATTTTGTGTATTTAAATACATGTAAGGGGTGCCTGGGCAGCTCAGTTGGTTAAGAGATTGACTCTTGATCTCAGCTCAGGTCATGATTCTCAAGGTCTGTGGGATCGACCCCTGCGTGGGGCTCTTGCTTAGGATTCTCTGTCTCTTTCTGTCTCTCTCTCTGCCCCTTTCCTGTTTACATGCCTGCACTCTCTGTCTCTCTGTCAGAATAAATAAATAAGTAAAAAATACATACATACATACATACATACATACATACATATGAACTATGGACTTACCTTAAATCCACACTAGCACTTTAAGCTATGGTCTGTGGGAGAAGCCATGCCCTAGCCAAAACAAAGCAGCAGCCTAAGAACACTCGGGCGTAGGTCGCCAACTGGGATGCAGCTCCTTGGAAACATGTTGGTCCAGTGGCCTCTTTTCCAGGCGATGGCTTCCCGCTTCTCAGGCTTAAAACTCGACTTGCTGTGGAAACCAGAGATACTGGTTTCTTGGTGGACACACCCCACCAAAGCTCCAATGATGCAAATATGTTCGGTTACAATGAGAAATCAGTCTGCCAAGAAGGCAAAGTGTCCGCATCAGCTGGTCAGTTCAGCTGCTCCACGTTTAAATATCTGTTTGAGCCACTAATCTACGGTCTAGCAAAACATCATTTATTATTTGGCAGTCCACAATTAATTCACACGTTAAACAGATGTCAAAACGTCTGCCCCATCTAACTGATGATACTTCCGTAAACGTAAAAGAAGATTAATCATATTGAAATATGTGTAATCTTTCAAAAAAGTTATTAAACTAAAAATAAAAAGTAAAGGGCTCTACACTGTAGGTAAAAAGAAAAGAAATTTTACAAAGAAAAAGAGACCCTGTCCCTATGGAAAAGATGTCTCCTTTCTTTATTTCCCTCTATTCCATGATATTCAAGGTTTTTTCAATCTTGAGGTTTTTTTTTTTCAGCTCAAGATATTAAGATGAAATAGCATCATTTTAATTATCATATCTCATTACTGACACTAGATTAAACTTTTTCTTTCGGATCTATGATACCTCTGTATTTTAGTGAATCCACACGTAGTATCTATAATCCTTTGATGGAAAGTTCAGAAAAAATATTTTAACCAAACTTAGAGGATTATTAAAGCAAGAACTGCAAGTGAAACTAACTCAATCTATTGGTTAGAATAGCTAGTACCTATTTAAGGTAATATTAAAAGGGGCTAGTGGGAGGAAGCCTATTTTGCTGTGCCAGCGGAGGAAGGCAAGGGGGGGAAGAGTCAGACCCTGGGGTAGGGCTAGCACAGTGATTAACAGCAGATGCATGGAAGTCAAACAGATCTGGATTCAAATCCTGGTCTGACTTAGTAGTACCCAGGTGACTTGAAAAACTTATTTCACATTTTTCTTTATATTATGGGTGTTACCCTTCACAGATTTTATTTTTTTAACTTTATTTTTAATCGAAGCATTACATACCTATTGCAAAGCAGTAAATGCAGTGATGTGATCAGTACACAGACTGACAAATAGACAGAGTCCAGCACCCCAGGCTTCCTCATGCTCCTTCCTGGTCGTTACTCCACAACCACGCCCATTCCCACGCCCCCTGCCGCCATTGCATAGTTTTTTCTGTCCTTAAGCTCCATTTGAGCGTTCACTAATGTTTCTAGTTCCACTCATCAGACTTGATCTTCTCAGTAATATCAGAAATCCTGATGTCAAACACTTTTCCCTCAAAATCCCACCATCAGTTTCCAAAATTGTCTACCTTCCTCTTTCCTTCTGACCAAGGCTTCTTTTTAGGGATTACGGTCTTCTCTCCACACTTAAATGTTGAAAATCACAAAGGCTCTCATCTCGCCACTATCCTTGCCCTTATCCTGTAGTGCGCTCCAGTACCTTCCTTTCTTCCTTGCCTTCTCTTCATATTCTCTAAAATTGCTCCTTTCCTCCCATCCTCAATGTCGGTGAGGGAACAACTGTCAGTTTCTTGTCTCTCCTGTGAAACCTTGGAGTCAACCTGGATGACTTTGCTACCCCCAGCACTTCCTCCTGTCGTCAGTTACCGCATGCTTTGGAGTCAGTTTAACAGACACATTTCCATCTCTTGCACTCATTCTCTTTTAAAATATTCCCTGCTGGGGCGCCTGGGTGGCTCAGTTGGTTAACTGTCTGACTCTTGGTTTCAACTCAGGTCATGATCTCACGGTTTGTGAGTTCAAGCCCCGCATTGGGCTCTGCACTGGTAGTGCAGAACCTGCTTGGGATTCTCTCTGCCCTCTCTCTCTGCTCCTTTCCCACTTGTGTTCTCTCTCTCTCGAATAAGTACACATTATTATTATTTTTATTTATTTATTTATTTTTTTAAATTTACTGCTGCTGCCAAAATCAGCTCAGGCTCTTTGCCTTCCTAGCTTCCTCAGTGATCCATTCCCCATAGGATGTCAAAATGAGCTTAACTAAAATGTATATTGAAACACATAGTTCGTCTCAAAACCATCCAATGTGTCTCCATCACCCACCACCACAGAAAAGATTTTAAAAATTCTTTTAAATAAATGTAGATGTATAGGCATATAACCTTTCTTCCAGATCACTTAATTTTGCACATTGAATGGGATGTCCCACATCCTTCCTTCTCTGTGCATTTGTTCATGGTGCCACTGCCTCTTTGCCCTGGAAAATGCCTAACCTCTTCTTTGCAAGAGTTCTACCTCCACATATCCTTTGAAACCCAATTCGTCTATTTTATAAAATCTTGTTTGTCCACCTATGTAGAACTAGCCATTCCCTTCTTAGTGTCTCTATTATATCTCTATGTGTCTGTCCTAATGGTTTATTCCAATTATTTTATGCCCTGATATCCTTAAGAGTAACAAATACAGTGCATGTAACTCTACAGGGCTAATACAATTTGGCATATAATACATAGAAATACATTTTATGTGAACAAAACCACATCTTCCCCAATTTAGTTAACAATAATTGAATTCTTACTTTATGCATACCACCCCATTAGAAGTTGAAGAGATCTATAACTGAGTAATTCTTCCTCCCCAAGAGCTTGCAGTCCATAAGGCGGCTTGGAGACACCATTTCTGCTAGGATGTATGCTCCCTAAAGGCAAGCATGGTCTCTGTCACTTTCCAGGGCATCTCATTTTCTTGAGTACCTGTCACATGCTTTTCTAGAGACAGTGAATTTACCCAGGAAGGTTTAGGGGAATGAGAAAATGGCCTGGTGGAAGAAGTGACATTCAAATAGAGCCTTGACAAAATACAGGGTCTTGGCTTTGGTGACTTTCTTCTTTTCTGGCAAGAGCCCTCAAGTTCCTTGGGAAACTACTCTTCTATCCTGGGATGGTTTGGGAGGCTGCCAAGCAGGACACTCACCCTGCCCTGGACAAGCAGGGTCATTAGGGGTCTCCTTCCCAGTATCTGCCCCTTAAATGGAAGGATACAAGGAAGGAAAACATCCTTACATGGTTCATCCCCGGGGATGTGCCTAAACGTGATGGCAGCTGAGACCTTGTACGGAGAGGTCTGGGTTAGTCTTTCCCCTGTGCTTTCTGATGTAGAATCTGTAGCTGTTTCTTTGATTCTCTGAGCTACCCCTCATCCTTAACACATTAACTTTTTTTGCTTGTATCAGGCAGGTGCAGTTGGTTTCTTTTATTAGTAGCTAAAGGACACTTACTGGTGTAATAATTAATGTACCAAGAGCTTCATTTTGCTTTGTTGTATTTACATAAAGAGTGTATTTCATGGACTACATCACAGCTGGAAAAACATGAGGGCAGCATGGGGGAAACATACTTGCACACAGTTTCCCAGCAACCAACTTATCCATAACTGAGTTCCAGGTAGTCTTTGCACAGTTTTGTTGTGGAATGCTGGACAATTCACTGAGCCTTTCCAAAATTTAGTTCCATAAAAGCTAACATTCTTCACTTGTGCTATATTTTATGACTCGCTGTCTATCATTAGCATGAGTCTATGTTCTTTATTGGGGGAATGGCTGTAATGGCTTTGATAGTGTTCTTGGGATGCGCTAGTGTGAAATACAGTCCCGTTAAGCCATGCTTTGCACGTGCCAATTTACTTTGTGCAGAGAAAGTGAGAGTACTGACGAGAAATCACTTTACTGACGTATGCCTTTCACTGGTGAAAAGAGAAAGAAGCTACCTATGAAACAGTCTTTTTTTTTTTTTTCTTTAATGCTTCTGTTCTTTCTGGTATGCTTTTAAATAAAATACAGAAAATCTTCAAAGTAATAAAATCATGTCAATTAGGTGGATGAATAAAGTATGTGTTAGTCTATAACAGTAGTGTATCTAAGATTTCAGAAGTAAAAAAAAAAAAATAATAACACGCTACACAGGATCAGGGAAACTAGTTTCCACATAAATACTCTTTGGTCTTCATTTTTCCATCTGGAAAATAAAAACTAATAACCATGTGATTTTAATCAAAAGACTATCTGAGTCAGGGTAGGAAATCTCCAAGTGTTCCTTTCAGCTGATTCCTGGGAGTGGATAAAATGACTGGGGTCCAAGGCATGGTTGAGCGGGCAACTTTCCATCTGCTTCTGCTCTACTCTACGCAAAATAGAAATGATGTTTACGAATATGTTTCTATATTCAAACTGAGTAGGAGGCCATCAAAGATTAGTCTTTGTAGTCAAATTGTGTGTTAGCACATTCATTCTCCAGTTCCTTAGAGAAGCCTATGGCCTCAATACTGAAAATCATTAAGTTAGTTTTCCATCATCAAGTACAGAAAACGAATCTTTCATAATCCCTTGGAAGGTCATCTTATAAAGACTTTAAAGGAGGGGATCCCTTGGACACTATCCTGACAGTCAGAATACATTTTTACATGTAATCCAAAGCCCTTCCACTTTAGCCAAAGCCCATATCTTCTCATATCCCGAAGTAAAAACTTACATCATCTGTGAAATAGCATGAGAAAAACATTCATTTATTTCATCTTTGGAATTAAATAATTCGGGAGTTAATAACACTGGAATTAAAATAAGTAAGAATAGATCAGATGCCTTAAAGTTGGCATCTTACAGCTATCCTAGTCCATAAAATAAAACTTCATCTTGGCTGACATTAAATATATATGAAAATTATATTGGATTTTAAACAGAAGATTTAATTCCTGTCCTGGTCACTTATTAGTTAAAAAATCTTAAATGACTTAACCTCTCTGGATCTCTCAGCTCTCATTTATAAAATATGGGTAGGAATAATTATACCATGGGTTTGTTAAACGACTTAAAGAAGATAACATGCATAATAATACAATGGGTTGCTCTCTAAATAACTATTATTGTTATTAAGGACAGAATATGGAAATTGATACTGAAAGTGAGGAACATCTCTCAACAACTGACCAGAATAATCAATGGTATTTTGAGATTTTCAAGTAATTGATATTAAAATTACAGCAGTTTCATTGAGCATTTTTATAAACTATGAATAGATTCAAATGAAATCATTATGAATACACTCATATTATACTGTAAAATGCAATCATATGGCAGGAATTTATGAATGCAAGTGCTTGAAAATAAAACTATCAGCATACACACTTTAGCTAAGGCATGCTGCACACTGCACAAACAAACAATATTTCTCTAAGGAAACTCTGAGACTCAGAACTTGGCAGGCATTGTTGAATCATGGCCTTTTGTCAATTATGCACTTATAGAAATCATAATTGTAAATTACACCCTACCCCGTGGAGTTAAAAATTTTTAAAAAGAGAATAGCCATCAGCTGAGACAGCAAAGTCACATTTCTATTTTTAACGCTTTGAATTTTAATGAACATTTTCGTGACTATGTAATCTTAGGAAGAGAAACTTGTCTCTATGGCAGGGTGAGATATGGCGGAGGCTGGCCTCAAATAGTGTGTTATACTATTTTCTCTAAACGCTATTGTAATGTTAAGATTAAATTGGAAAATAAGGAAACACAGAAAGGTTGTAGAGGTTCCGTGTGAGCCTAACAAATATATCAAATGATTCCTGAACGATGTGGTCACATGAGAAGAAGATATGTATCTACATTCTCTTTTGGGAGTGAAAGCATTATGTTTCCATGACTAGATAACCACCCCACACAAGAAAGCACCATATTCGATGACTTTGCTGAGGAAACTTTGAAAATCGTTATGAAAAACAAGTTTGAAGGCTCTTCTGAAATTTTTAAGGGTCATTGTAAAGGAACGTAGGAAGAATTGAAACCAAGCATAAAACAATCCAGGGTACCAGTCAACAATTTCTCCTTCTTTGGCCACTTTCCCTCCATCGCCCCAGAAATGGTTCTGCTACTTGTAAACTTAGGACTTGACAATTCAGACAGGGCAGAACTTTTCATCCTTGACAGTCAGCTCATATTATAATTCCACCTAAATATGTTGATACTGGATTCCTGAGAATCTGTAAGGACCAGATTGTAATATCATATTCATCAATTAAATCCAATTAGTGTACTTAGTCACAAAATTTAATGGCATAGAATTTATATGAGATAATGAATCTGAAAAAAAGGAAATTATGGAAAGCTTAAAAACAGGGAAGCATTGTACCACTAACAGTAATATATTTCATATTTTTATATAAAAATAAAATATAGGTAAAATAGTTCAAAATGCGATACTTACCATTGCCATATAGTAACATATGTCACACTTTTGTAAAAAGCATTAGTACAAAATAGACAAATCATTATCACATGTAGCTTACCATGTAGTGCTATCACAAACCTACCGGTACAGAAAAGAATAAAGAATGAAAATTTCCTAGCACAATATGTTTTACAGAAGAGACACTAAATAAGAGGTGGGTGTCAATCTCTTTCTTCCCTGAGAATTAGCAGAGCTAGGCAAATTAGAAAAAGTCAATTCATTTTTATAATCCTCACTTTATCAGGAAGTTTGATGTTCCTAGGAGGTCTCTACCTTTCCCTTTCTCTCTCTGTTTCTGTGTGTGGGTGGGTGGGTGTGTTTTGGATGGTTGTAATTACTTGGAAAACCCTGTAAAATTTATATTCCTGTTATTAATTGAAGACTTGTTTCTTCAGTTAGCCGAAACAAATACTTATTACATTTGTTGAGTACCAACATTTATCAGTGCTTGGTTAAGGTTTAAGTACACAGATAGAATAAATCCCTTATGGGAGCATAGCGTTTCATGGTAAAAATCTTGGACACACATTACTTCAATACAATGGGACAGTTACTTAGGAGGAGTGTGCCAGGTGTTAACTGTTTATTTCGGGATATTTATCTGTCTTTGGCTAAAGGAATTCAAACTCCTTTGTGCCACATCGTATCACAATCATTTCTTCCTTCATGGAGATATCAGAGCTACTTTTCTCAGTAAGATACGTCTGCTTTATATAGGCTTTATATGATATAATACTTAGAACACAAATGATACAACGTAATTAATAATATCTGAAATGTAATCTACATGTGTTTTTAATCCAGTTGTAATGTGGGTTCTTACAAAGTTTTGGTTACTTTTTGGGGAGCCTGGGTGGCTCAGTCAGTTAAGCGTCTGACTTCAGCTCAGGTCATGATCTCATGGTTCATGAGTTTGAGCCCTGCATCTGGCTCTGTGCTGACAGCTCAGAGCCTGGAGCCTGCTTCAGATTCTGTGTCTCCCTCTCTCTCTGCTCCTCCCCCACTCACTCTCTGTCTCTCTCCCAAAAAAGAAATCGACATTAAAAAAATTTAAAAAAAAACCCAAAGTTTTGGCCCTTTAAACAATGCATTGACTTTATGAATCAATTACTTATTAGCAGAGCAATCTCTCTATTTTCATCACTTCACATGTTGATGGAGATGGGGTGTGTATATGTATGCATACATCTCTTTTAAGAGATATGCAAAATGTGGAAAGAGTTGCAAATTAAGTGTATTTATAATATTTTTCATTGCTCTTTCCCTCTGCTATTAAATCTATAATAACACATAGTATATATGCTTTGTGGTTTAATGATGTCAGCAGATGTAAGTATGTATCAAATTGAATTTTTTACAAAACTGATGAGAGACATATTAAAAATTCAAATATTCCTTCCTTTCAATTATCTGAAGCCCCAAAGGCTGAAAAATTTGACAGGGAAAAATGGCCTTCCCCCTGAAGTACGGACAAAGAACGATGTATTTGTTCAATGTTTCTAGATTCTGTCGTAATGAAAGACACTTTACAAAGGTTTCCAAGGTCAAGTGTTAAATAAAACAAAGGTAAAGCAATAAATTCAGTTGGGGTTTTGTCAAGTCAGTGGCGGATAGCTGCAATTTCACCATTTAGTCCTAAAGGAAAGGCTGTAAGAGCAAGAAACATACCTTATTTTCTTGTAAAACCGAACTGTTCAATCAAGGAAGGTCAATTTTCACCCAAAAGAGTATCTGTTTAGTACAATGCAGTTAAATACACAGTATGTGTATACGGGGCTCATCCTGCCACCTGTCTTCGTTCTCTTCCCAAAGAGCTAAGTAGCTATCAGGTTAGGTCTAAGACATGTATTATAGTAAGAAAAAAATCACTGCAATAATCAAATCATAGTGGCTATTTATATTTGCTCCTTTGCTATTGTCTGTGTTTTATCTGTGGATCCTTTATCTTTGAAGGCAGAGCAAGAAATAATGTAATTAGAACATGGGTAGCACACGCACGATCATTTTTAGCTCATTACTAAGACATCGGCGTGACCTCCAAAGGTCCCTAGAACACTGAGACTCCCAAATACCACTTCTGTGTAGTTTTGTCTAGGTTATCTCTTCCTCCCGCAACGTGAAAAGTTTTCCTTGGCTTTAACTATAGAAGAATTATGTTTTTCAAAGTTTAGAGATAAACACTTGGATTCTGCTACCTTAACGTGTGCAGCCACAGATACGACGACAGTACTCAAAAGCCCTTTCCTTCTCCATGTAAGTAAACCATATCCCTTCCATGGGGCTAGGATGACATTGCTTTAAATAATGTCTAAAACACTCTGGGCAGGGTCTGGTAAATAGTGTGTGTCATCAGTGTTACAAGACTATTTTGGTTAGAGTGTTCTCTCATGACTTCTTAGTTATCAGAGAACATCTACGTGGCAGGAGACATTTAGGTTTCAAACGATCCTGCTCTAGAATAGAAGCTGGAAAACTATGGCCCATAGATGCCATTTGCTCTTGTAAGCCCTGTGAGCTAAGAATGGTTTCACATTAAAAAAAAAAAAAAAAAAAAAAAAAAAAAAAAAATTTAAAAGTTTATTTATTTTGAGAGAATGAGAGACAGAGAGTGGGGGAGGGGCAGAGAGAGAGAGACGGAAGGGAAAACCCAAGCAGGCTCCGGGCTGTCAGCGCAGAACCCGATGCGGGTCTCAATCCCATAAATTGTGAGATCATGACCTGAGCCAAAATCGAGAGTCGAGTCAGATGGTCATCCAACGGATGTCCCTTACATTTTTGAATAGTTGAGAAAGCAAACAAGTAATACTAGCAAAGCAAACTATCGTGACAGGTGAACGCTATATGAAATTTGAACTTCATATAATGTCTATCAATAAATATGTATGCACAAATAGACACAGGATAATGAAATACACCATCCATAAGTAAACTTTTACTAAAACGCAGCCCACCCTTTGGTTGACTACTGCCCGTGTACTCTTTTACGCTACAACAGAGAGCTGAGTAAAGAAAGAACCCTTATGGCCCACAAAGCTAAAATGTTTACATCTGGCCCTTTCAGAAAAGGTTTGCCCCAGAAAAGTTATAAAGCTTGTGAATCACCTGAGGCAGTTCTGTAAGCTTGTTATGAAAAGCGAGGTTTGAAGTAAATGATTCATCTGAGACCTTCTGAGCTGGTACTAAAAAGCAGAGCCATTGGAATGATAAACCAGATGATGTCTCCCCATTACTTACTAAGCTCTGTGATCTTGAAGAAAGTACCCATTTCTATGTCATTCTTCTTCATCGTCTATCTTAAGTGAGTACAGTGTATTTTGAAAATTCAATGTCATTGTCAACATGAAGTTTTCTTAGCCCAATAACTGGCATGCAGTTGGTGCTTAATAAAAGTTGGGGGAAGGGAGAGTACAATAATCCTACACCATAGAAACATGGAATATCACAACTGGAAGGTTTAACCCCTCATTTCCTAGAACCAGGAATTTTAGGATGGTTAGAAATTTTAGCACTGCCATTTGGACTCCCGAAGAATGTTCTGTGAAAGATACTGATATCATTGGAAAGTCAGCCCATGTTCGGGTGACTCCTGTTAGAAGCACCCATGGTTGGAGTTTTTCTCCTAATGTTTGCATATAAAAGCAAAGGCAAAAAAAAATAACATTCATTATACTATAATTTTTGTAGGTTTTGTAACGTTAATATTATAAAATATTTTTTACAGTGTCAAAAATTTTACTGTGTAATCCAGAAGTCATCAGATTATTTCAAATATTTTGAAACTACAACAAAGACTGTTATTTGTTATTTATTACTGTTTATGGCAGGCTAGGTTCAAATTCAAGGAAACATAAATGTCAGAAATGCTATTCATGAAATCTAATGAATGGAGTACATTCACACCATCCTCTGAATATACTCTATCTCTATTTTTTCAATATATCCAATAAATTAGTTTATATTATTCACCACATGCCTGTATAATAAACATACTAGAGTAAATAACTTATGAGATTAAATTTATTACATTCATTTTTAGATCAAGGATAAGATTATGGTTTTCACAACAGAATTTGGTTTTAGGACGCAGATTTGTAAGAAACTCATTTCTTTAAATAATGTTTGCTGAGAATTAATCATTTTTGTTTCTAAAAGTGTTTATTATTATTATCATTATTATTTTGAGAGAGACAGAGTGAGTGTGAATGGAGGAGGGGCATAGAGAAAGAGGAGAGAGAGGGAATCCCAAGTGGGTTCCGTGCTGCTAGCTCAGAGCCCAATGTGGGGCTCAAATCCACAACACCATGAGATCATGACCTGAGCCAAAACCAAAGGTCTGATGCTTAACCAATTGAGCCACACAGGTCCCTGCCTAAAAGTCGTCTTTATAAATTGATCAAAACTAAAATTCATGGGACAAAATGAGTTTTAAATGAGCATAATACGCTAACTGGAAAACTTTATTGTCTATTCTATATCGCCGATATTTCAACCAAATCCACTGGTTCTAAAGATAGCTACAAATGCACAGGAAGAATCCAAAGATCGGTATGAAAGTATAAACAACCAAATATAATAATAACGAGCTATTTTTTAACGAAGATTTAGCAAAAGTTGTAACAAGATTGAGCTTCTGATACTGCAGAACTTGGATCTGTAAGGAATTTTTTTCAGCTGTGCATGACTTTTAATCTCTCTCTATTCCAATGCATATTGGTACTTTATTTACTCACTCTTAACCATCAAACTGTAATTGAAAGTATTTTTCTGGATTTTAGAGTTCAATGATTTAAATTTTAGCTTCTAGCAAAAAGGCTTGAGTTGAATCCCATGTAGTTGGTAAAACTATATCCTGGGATTTTCTAAGGAAAATGTCATCCTAGAAGTTCGTGAATTTAATTTGGAACCACCTGCTGAGATCCTAGTGGAATATTCGATAATTCAGAATCCATTTCTCCTATTTTTAAGAAGATCAGGAAAGGAAGAAGAAACTTCATCATAAAGTTTCTTTCTGATTCTTCTCCCATAGCAAATAGATCTAAAAGGAGTCGTGGGGGTGACTATCTGAAAGAAATGTTAGAATTTAAGGCACCATATTAAAAACATACGTCTAGCAGAATTCCCTTTCCAAGTTTATCCAAAAGGCTCTGAGGTTAAGAAAAAATATCAAATGAATAAAGGTATGTGTCGGATTTTTGGAAGGAAAATGATATCCTCCGTGGATACATTTTGACAAATTTGTTAAACTGAGTGTATTTATCCCAGATCCAGGGAATCTTGCTTTCCCCTAACTTAAGCTCATTACCCTAATTTCAGTTGTGTCTTTTTCTCATAGGGATTCTCAAGATATATAGAACTGAGCTACCATAAAAGATCAGCGTAGGATGAGAGTCAACGTCTTTATAAGGCAGAACGATGGCACAATCTTTGGCAAGGACCTACCATGTGCTTTTTATATTACGGTTTCCCTCGTTCCTCACGTGTCACTCCAAAAATTTTATGAGCATATTACTTATGCTATCAAAACATATCCTCAGTCAAGATATAAATTTTCACAGGATGGCCATATATTTAGAAGTTCTCCTTATTGATCCATGAGCACGTGTCCATATGTTTAGCATATCTACTTCTTTACCGGGGAGAATAATGAATCAACTGCTGGAAAACTTCTTGTTCCCTAGTCGGTGTGTGTTTGGCCTGCCTCTTTCTCCCACTGTGCAGACAGATTATTCTGCTCTGATGCCTGCTCTGCTGTCAGAAGAGTTGAAATAAGACGTGACACATGAGACAGAAGAGAAGACATACCCGGAAGGAGAGCATCCAAGATAATTCAGAAAATAAACTCCAACCAAATCCTGCTCTGGTCTTGGAATCACATGCTGTGAATGTCTGGGGAAGCTATTGTGGGCTTGTTTTGTCTACGTAAATTTACAGCGAATACAAAATTTATTGGAAACTGAGAAGCAGTGTGGTTTTGAGCCCCTCTTTACCTATTTCAGTTTTGTCTTATTCTGCTTCAAGACTTTCAATAGCCGACAGACTCAAAATTACTGTTTCATAAATCTATTCTAGTTTTCCAAGCTATCTTCAGATTTGGGGATTACAGTTAAAAACTAAATAAGAAAAAAAAAAAAAAGCAGGGGTGCCTGGGTGGCTCAGTCAGTTAAGCACCTGACTTTGGCTCAGGTCGTGATTTCACAGTTTGTGAGTTGGAGCCCCGCATCGGGCTCTGTGCTGACAGCTCAGAACCTGGAGCCTGTTTGGATTCTGCGTCCCCCTCTCTCTCTGCCCCTCCCCCACTCACACTCTGTCTCTCTCTCAAAAATAAACAAACATTTTTTAAAAAAAAAAGAAAAAAAAGGCAAAAAGATAAAAAGAAAACAACAACTATCCATCATGTATTAATTGGATTGATTTGATAAAGTGCTCACCATGCACTTAGTTTTCGATTAAGTAGAGTGGTACAAACAAAAGTTAATTAACATTTTTGTGATGTCACAGGCCTCAGAATTCACTTAAGAGTCAAAATGGAGGCGCCTGGGTGGCTCAGTCGGTTAAGCATCCAACTCTTGATTTCGGCTCAGATCATGATCTCATGGTTCGTGAGTGCAAGCCCCACATCGGGTTCTGTGCTGACAGCACAGAGCCTGCTTGGGATTCTCTGTCTCCCCCTCGCTGTGTCCCTCCCCTGGTCATGCTCTTTCCTCTTTCAAAATAAATAAATAAACTTCAAAAGAAAAAAAAGAGTCAAAAGGAACATAAAGGATAACTACAGTAAATAGCACATGATTCATCTTTCAGCTAACATCACTTCTCCCTCCTTACTAATAGCTGGGTCTTAGACTACATACATAAAGCAGGACCTAGTTGGATCACTGGTAAACCACTGCTTCCCCAGCCTAAGTATAGTTCTATTTAGCAGAATTCATGCCCAAATATGGTGTTCCTGATTCATCTTTGCTACCTGGCCTTAAGGCATATTATCTCATTTATAAAATCTCATTCGTCTTCCCTTCCAGCCAGGCATATTTATTTTCAATTTGGCAAAGCTGGCGTGAGAACTGCAACCTACTTTATGAAAAAGGAAACACTTGACCAGCCCACATCGAATAGATTATAATAACTTGCTCATCTTTCCCATCAAGATGTTCAATACAGGTTATTAAGAACGTACATCACATTTTAAAAACTCCTCACAAGGTGCTAGACAAGAAATCTGGCTACTCAAAAATAATTTAGGCACGAAGTAGGACAACACCCTTTTCTTCAGCATTCATACCTATTCTGGTATGCCCAAATTTGGAAGCAGCTCTAAGTGAACGCTTGAATAAACGTAATGTTTGCAATGCACCACATAACAGAATGCTAAAGTTATACCATTGAGTGTCTGTTACGCAACGACTTTCAAAAGTATCAGTGATTATTAACAGACTCACTAGATGTTTATAATCTCCCTCATTGTGCGAGCAGCCCTCTCGTCACGCTAATTCACTCAGCCACACATTTGATGGTGTTTTCAAAACCAAACTCCTCTACAACCCTTCTGTTCCATGTCCTTTCTGAACCAGGGCCTTCTCCATTGAGTATGGCCATTCTGAAGGGGTCTTCTAAAGATCCACTTCGGGCTGCCTCTACACCAATGGTCTCAGACCCAACAATCCTCCTGTCCAAGGAAGAGGATCAGAAGAAGGGCCAGCCTCGCGTGTGACATCCGGGAGCTCACAGGCCCGGGTGAAGGTGTGGCTGATACCCAGCTCCTGCTAATTTTTCCCATGTAGAACTGAAGAGTCTGTTCTACGAGGGTCTTTGCAAACTTGTTTGTTGTGAATCCCCAGGCCTTTTTAAGTTAAGTCCTGGCATTTGACTCTTCCCCCCACCCCCTTAACATTTTATGGGCCAGGTCATATCTGGAAATGATAGTTACCAGTTTAATCTTGCTCAGACTGCTCCAAATGAACACTTCCCCTTTTCCCTCTGTCTGATAGGAAAGGATCCCTGATTGATGCTTCTTTTTGATCTCTGGGCTCCAACCCAGCCCTGCTGGTCTGGTGTGCATGGATTTCTATAAGCAACCCCAATGCTCTCTGATACAAAGCCATCTTCCATTTCCAGCAGTTGAGACAACCTTCTCAATGCCAGATGACTACCTCATGCATTTTTCACTTCTGGTTTCCTTCTTCTTTCCATTTTCCCCATAATAAACCTCTGTCCTCTGACCCCTCCATTCAGCTAATTCTTACCCTTGATTTTAATATCAGCCAAAAGCTGTCTAATCCTGGATTCTCTGACCACATCTGACTCTCTCTCTTCCTCTCTCCCTCCTTGGAATCGCTTTGGCTTTATTTTCTGTACCATATTCATTTGACATTTAATAGAATAATAGAAGTAGTAAATTCAGTCAGAACTTGGACACCGTGTAGTCCAGCCCTATCACTGGCTAGTGGTCCAGACACAAGAACTGACTTATCTAACACAAGTTGAAGATAGAGGAAAAACTCAAATCCTGCTTATGATTGCTTCTTCCATTTATCTTGCCTTGTCAACAGTATTCAAAACTCCAGAAAGACAGGAACCATACTTTAGGCTTCTCCTATATCCACTTTATGACAATACCAAATGCAAGGAGCTATGGAAATGTTTTTTAAACTTTAGGGAGCCGAAGGATTCTTATGACTTTGCCCCAAATTGAAGCACTGACATTCGGTCAGAGACAGAGAATGAATCTGTGTCCATAGAGGGTTCACAAACCCATGATCTGTGGGAGTGCAGACTGGGCTCCAGTCCCCCACCTCCATTTGGTCTGGTGCTAACTTTGGAGCGCCCTCCCACCTCGTGCGAAGCTGAATCTGGGTGCCATCTTTTTCTTGATGAAACCCATGAATGCTGGTTCCACAACTGGGAGAGCCACCTTGACTGATGCCAAGGTCACTCCGGGCTGCTGTGATGATTGCACCAGAGTGGCTAAGGTTGGATCAATCCACCTTCTACCACTTTACGTTGCAGTAGTGGCTATGTCATCTGGAAAACTAACCCTTTTCACTTTCAAATGTGGATTTGTTGATGTAGATCTCACCGTTCACCTCATGTTCTAATATCACTTTTGTGATAACTGCAGTTATGTATAAAGTTGTGATGAACCTAATTAGCATGCTTATGCACATCAAGGCCGCCACAATGATACAATATATTCAACTGGTCAATTTGGTTAACCCAGCAGTTCTTGACCCTTCCAAACAAACAAATGTGTACTGTTTCCCAGTACGAATGTGGTCAGTGAATTTGCGAAGCCTGTTTTTTGTTTTTGTTTTTGTTTTTTTTTTAAACAGGCTTGAAATGTTCTCTCCTTGAGTATCATATGACTATCATAATAACTTTTTGGGTTATATGAATCATGTTTTTCTTTCTTCATGCTTTTTTTGAGAACAAAATCATATGGAAACAATGAACAAGCACCTTAGAACTAGTCAGACCTGAGTCTGATTCTCAAATCCACAGTTTACCTGACCCTACAGATCACAACTTACCAAGTAAGTTACAATGACTTACTTCCCTGCTGTAAGTATAAACACACAGTACACAACACTAGCACTAAATGAAGATCAAAAACATGTCTGCCTCCCTGTTCCCTCTAGGTGTTTACAAAACACACTATAACTCGGCTACCACTGCGTACAACGGGGAAATAGGCTCACTTTCTCTATCAAAAACAAAACAGGGAGAATTTTAGCTAAGGTGACTTAGATTAGATAACAAAAAGGACTTCCTGGATGCTTACACTAATCAACTGAAAGATCATTTAAGTGGTGGCTTTCATGCCCTTGATGGGAATTAGTGAGAAAGGCACAATTAACTTAAGAGGATTCCTTCTCTGGGATTATTCTCGGCAAAGTGTGTGCCTTAGTATTTCTACTTCCACAGAAGGACCCAGCTACATCTTAAAGAAGGCTTGCCATTAAATGATGGCACACGATATAATTTTTTAAAGCACAAGATGAAATGGAAAACAAAATATAAAAGCAGTCTTAGGATCTTGAAGCGAGCCCTGAGACTCCGCTTCTATGGCTCATATCCCTTCTACTTCTTCCATTTTCACATCAGAATTGAAAGTATGAACGCCACGCTCAACTCGTAATGACACCAGGGAAAATGGAGACTTGCGTGAGGCCTCCGCTCTTTTGTTAACCTGACAAGTGCCGCATGTTGGAGCTAATACGCTATTCTGTTCTTGTCTTCCACAACCCATGTGTCTCAGAAAACCGGCACACAGCAGAAAAACAACCTGGATTCCGGCCACATCTCCAGAGCTAAGCCAGACTTTGGTTCCTGCTGTAGAATTTCCTGACCTGGGAGTAAAAATTCCATACTTAAGCCATGCTGTCATTTAGATGAGTTCCATTGTAATGTCATATCTACAAACCAACATTTTCTGAAAAGGTCCTTGTTCCATTTGGTGCTTTCCTGAGGAAGTTTTATCAGTGTTCTGATGTACAGTAACCTGATAAGCCTTTACTTAGCATCCATATATCACTCCTTAACCTTTAAGGAAGACTACAGCCAACCATGCCTTCCCCATTTGGGTAATGATAAAGCATTCACCACTATTTGAAGCAGATTAACCAGGAAACTTTCTGGCAGAAACTTGGGTTTCAAGCTTTAGCAAAACCTAATAATAATGTCAGGCTCTGCAGAACTATCCATGCATATATGCAAAGATTTGAATCTTGCAAATTTTGGTATACATGTAAGTGTTATCTCACAGACACAAAATCAGCATCGGATACAATTACGTTAGCTTAGATTGATGTGTCTTTATAGGAAAGACTTGGACTTGAAGAGCATAAGTAAAATCTCCAAGGAAAGTCAAGTTTTAAAAATAAATACATCTTTTATAACAACTCTTCCTCATGCCTAGGCTATTTGCATTTTACGTATATATAAACGAATGATGTTCTGAAGTGTTACGGTCAATGTTTTTTTTGTGGTTTGGTGTATCATTAAAATTCATGTCAAATATTCTTAGGGACGCAAACATTTTAATAAAAATCATGGCGTAAAATCAAAAGGTATAGAGTGAACAATGAAAACAGTTTTACGATCCAAAATTTGAACCCTATCTTGTGCCACCTGATGGAACAGACTGAAGCAGATTATAGGATCATCAGGCTAGTCACAGTTTCCGTGATGAAACGACCCCCTGTAATCAAATTTTGAGAGGTCCTCATGTTTACTCACTTAAATTTAGGGTTTTTAAAAAATATTTTTATAAAGTTTATTTATTTTGAGAGACAGAGAGAGCATGAGCCCAGGAGGGGCAGAGAGACAGGGAGAAAGAGAATCCCCAGCAGGCTCTGTTCTGTCAGCGCAGAGCCCGACGCGGGGCTTGAACTCATGAACCGTGAGATCGAGACCTGAGCCGAAACCAAGAGTCGGACACTTAACTGACTGAGCCACCCAGGCGCCCCTATTCACTTAAGTTTAGTAGGCAGGATTCTCCTTAGAAGAAAGTTGACTGGAACTTGGCCTTGAAGGGTAGGCGATCATTTTTCAGGCTGTACAGGTGGAGGGACACCCTGGGCAGAAGGTGTGATAAAATCGAATACCAAAGTGTCAAAGAGAATGGTATATTCAGAGTATGGCCAGTATTGTTCATGACAGTGGCCAGTGCACAGCTGAGAGCACAGGTCCGTGAGGACCTGAGAAGGGAAAAGGTGATTGGGGCAGACGTTCACACTCCTACTCTACCCTGCAATGGAGTGTTTGGCTTTGTTCTGGCAATAGCGGAGTGTTACACTCATTTTTCATCAGAAGATCAACCTGAGAATCAAGTGAGCATCACCTGGGAAGTCGTTAGAAACACATGTCTGAGCCCACCCCAGGCAGCACAAATGGGAGCGGAACCCCAGGAGTATATTTCAGTAGGACCTCCCAGTGATTCTTTCCTCTGCTTGATGTGCTAGGAGTCGTCTAGCCGGAGGGCTGAAAACAAAGCAGAGTAATTTAAAACCCTGCCACAAGCTCAAATGCAGACTGACTCCTCTTTATTTTGACTGCAGAGGCACTTGTTTGTATGAATTATCGTCTTTTGCATCATGGAGTGTGTTTACCAAACTAAAACTATTCTATCCTTGTATTTAAGTACTATTAGCCTTCCTAGCAGTTTATACTAATAATGTACACGGTATTATAGGTTTGTCTGAAAAAAAAAATTAAATATATACCTATATTTATAGACACAGCCCAGCACATTATTTAACTATCAGAAATAACTATCAGAAATAAATATCCCCCTACCACTCCCTTGCAGAATCTTTACAAACGAGCGGTCACATCATTCATTCGTAGGCAGTGAAGGCACCAAAGGGTTGTGAAGTTTCTTCTAAACTGGTCCTCTTAGGGGAGCCTGAGTGGCTCAGTCGGTTAATCATCTAACTTCAGGTCCGGTCATGATTTCGCAGTTAGTTGGAGCCCCACGTCAGGCTCTGTGCTGACAGCTCAGAGCCTAGAGCCTGCTTTGGATTCTCTCTCTCTCTCTCTCTCTCTCTCTGGTCCTCCTCCTCTCTCTCTTGCTCTCAAGAATAAATAAACATTAAAAAATTAAAAAATAAAAGAACCATTTTAAACTGTTCATCTTAGCCTGGACTGTGGCCACGGAGATGGGGCATTCTAGGCATTTCAGCAGAAGTGGAAAGGGAACACATGGGCATGTATTCCAAGGAGTATGACAAAGCAGTTTAGACCCGCACGTATTTTGTGTTTGGATTAATCGGTACCATATTCTACCAAAAGTTCCGATGGGCTGCCAGGGCAGGACACAGCCCACTTCTCAACTCCTTGTGGCATCTTAAAATCTGTCTGGCTTCTCTCCGACTGCATTTGGTTTCCTTGAAGCATGTACACTATCAAGACTTTAAGACTGATGCCACACAGCTGTGAAACTTGACCTGTTAACATCCAGGCTTGGCCACTTCTGGTGACCTCTGAAGCAAAACATCATGTTTCATTGTAATATTTTCACAGGCTGTCAATCACCTTGACTGATGGGGTGTGTGCACGGCCCCCTCGCTGCCCACTGCTGATGAATCTTTTCACTTCTCAGTTTGAGTGTCAGAGCTGACGGGCAGACTTGGACACAGCTCACTGGCCCAGGTAACCGGTGCTGTTTACTTCTCTCATGTGTTCCAGTCACTGTAAGTGCTTTCAAGGGCAGGGGAAGTAAAACATTTCCCCAAATCCCGTGTAATTCTATTCTCTAAGTGTTTAACACATATTAGCACAGTGCATACACATCATAACATGAATTCCTAGCCAAGCAAAAGGTTTCTCATTGGCTTAGTAGCTTAGATGTTATAATTTACTGAGTGGTTTCCCTTGGTTTTTCTCAGTGTCGTCTTTGAACCAATAGAAACCCCCCCAAAATTAAAAGACGTTGATGATGAACATTTAGCAATTACAATTAAGATTTTGGAATCTTTGGGGGCATCCGGGGGCTCAGTCAGTTACGCTTCCGACTTCGGCTCAGGTCATGATCTCACGGTTCGTGAGTTCAAGCCCCGCGTCAGGCTCTCTGCTGACAGTGCAGAGTCCGCTTCGGACCCGCTGTTCCCCCCTCTCTCTGCCCCTCCCCCGCTCACACTCTGTCTCTGTCTCTCTCTTGAAGATATTAAATAAGCATTTAAAAAAAGAAAAAGAACACCTTTTGGGATCTTTCATAGAAATTTGGCATCGCCATGATGCCCCTCCCTTAGTGGATTCATCATGGAGCTGGATGGAGACTAGTCAGGGTTTTGGTTGAAGCTGGCAAATCACGTGTGTTGCCAGCTGCACCGTGCCACGTGCACGAGACCAAACATCGTCATGTTGGCCCATAACAAAGTGGAAATGGACACAGATAAAAAGTTGCCTCTTCACCAGAGGCCTATCAGATGCCTGCGTATCAGATGAAGGGTTCATCGTGAGAGCAGCAAAGCCCACTTTCCCTTGTGTTTTAACTCACCCGTGTCTTTAGGTGGTAGTCGCTGCTCCTTAAGCCAGAGTTGGCGAGCAGATGCGAGGAGGCTAGAAGTTAAAGGCTTATGAAAGCTGAAACCCACCTGAAAGTCAGCTGATGATCGGTTCTACTGATTTTTATAGGTTTGTTCAGAGAGAAGAGAATTCAAAACTAGATGAGTATAGCTCAAAGACGATGCCTGAAATACCATGATAAGGTGCATTCTAGCTCTAAACTTCTGCTGCGATTTTCATGTCAAGCCTGAGCCCGTATCAAGTACACACAACATTAATTGAGCAGAAGTTAGCAGGTGAAGAAAGTGGGGCTATTTCTGCTTGTATGGAAGATGTTTGGGCTTCGGAATAAAAGAGATTGAGGGGTGCTCGGGTGTCAGTCGCTTAAGCGTCTGGCTTCGGGTCAGGTCACGATCTTGAGGTTCACAAGTTTGAGCTTGTCTCATTGGGCTCTGTGCTGACAGCTTGGACCCTGGAGCCTGCTTTGGATTCTGTGTTCCCCTCTCTCTCTGCCCCTCCCCTGCTTGTGCTCTGTCTCTGTCTCTGTCTGTCTCAAAAATAAATAAAAATTTAAATAAATAAAAATAAATAAATAAATAAATAAATAAGATTAAGAACTGAGCCTTACTCTCCTACTCACTGTATCTATGGCAATCAGTGACAAACCACTTTCTATTGTGTAAGGATTTCACCATCTAGGATGTGTGGGTAACATTTTCTAGCAGGCATGGATCCTGGATAGATGCAATAAGAAGTCATTTTGAAAGTTACAAATATTTCTACTTTGATCTAATTAATGACTCATTTGTATTCATAGTTATATTTATGTTTATACTTATATTTCAATAAGGGACGTCTTTAGTATAAGACATCAACTCCTGAAAACTTTCGAGAAGCTTCTTATTTTAGTAACACCATACTATTCTTGTTCGTTAGCTCAACTCAATCTTAGGGGGGTGGGAGGGTGTGGAGGAGCAGAAATCAATCCTGGCAAGTTACATAGCTCCTGAACTGTCAGCAAAACAGGAGAGAGATGTGGGAGTGAACCGTGTCGTAACAAATCTTCACATATATGTTTACGTATTTGTGCGTTTATGTTTGAAAGCGTGTGTCCATCTGTGTACATGTGGGGGTGTGAGCCCATCAAAATCACAAGCCACCTCTACACATGCGTATGTTGTGAGACTGGGAAGGAAAATTAAAAGAAAAATACATCTTCTTAGAAAATACGCTCGCTCATAGTTCACAGCCACGGCAACAAGTAGGCGCCGGTTTTGCCGTGTCAGAGAGTAAAAGGGTCTCATTTTTTTTGTGTGTTAGCGCTTTAAAATCAAGACTGCATGCACTGTGGACTGAGCAATAAACAGCCACAGAGGAGAGGTTTCTAACTTTGGGTTTTATATTACTATCCAAGGCCTCATAAGGCTGTGGGAAAGAGATAATAAAAATAATGTGGAATGTTTAAGATTATATATTTCCCAGCTCTTACATATTTATATCATCTTAATTTTCCATCAACACTCTCAACTACACTTTTATGATAGAAATTCTGGCATAAATGTAACTTACAGATTCATTTAAGGAATACAGTGTCATTAGCCCGTGGAACCTCACCATGAAATTAAGGAGGACAAATACCTGAATTGGGATCTACCAAATAATGACTCCAATGAACAAAATTAATGAGAGAAGGAATTAACAACCATAAGAAGTGGACTCGTCTGGCTTATTCGTGAATAGAAAGCTTAAGGTCATCCTGACTGGAAGTAGGCAAAGAAAGAACACCAAATTAAACAAAAATACCCGGTGTGTGGAAACTATGCTCTCTCCTCACTGTGGGTACAAATTGTATTCATTCATGGAGTTTCCCTTTTAAGTCCCATTGCTGTGGTGCTTTCCACAATCACTGCCTCTAATTTCTTAAAAGGCAGAAAGCACTATGTTTCTTGCTTCACTCAACTCGACACTTTACTATGTGTTCACATTCCTCTAGAAATCTTTTGCATGTGTGGGCTTTACCCTCTCACTATCGATCTAACTTCTTTGTAGACAAGTGTCATGTAAGGCCTTCTGTATCCACCAGAGAAACCACGGAGTATGGTGACACATGACAGAGTACCCAGGAAGTGAATGTCGTGAAGGAAAAAAAAAATCTGTCGCACCAGAACATACTTCATCTATGCTCACTCTAGAAAATTTTGTTAATTATCACTTTTCCCAACGTGATCTTAATGTATATGCATGTGTTGGGTAGAAACAGAAATCACAGGTCTTAGTGGTATATAATTGAGTTGCATGGGTTTAAGAAAAAAAAAAATGGAGTCATGCTGAATATTCTGAACTCCTACCAAGAGTTGATCATAAATAATGTTTAATTATCACCAGTATATAGAATATATTACTTCTATGTCACTCTAGAAGAATGATAGGCATGTGGTAGGCTTTTACCTAATTCCATGCAAAGACCCAAGCTAGTTTTATGCACTGACAGAATAAGATCATATCTTTCATTTATCTTTGAAAGATCAGTTCTTAGGGAAAAAAGAGTGAGTAGAGTCTACTGAAACTATGAAAAATGTTAGTAACTATTAGGTATTGTATTTAATTCCCAAAGTATTTAACATCCAGCCCGCCATTACTTTCAGGTCACACTCTCTCCCTTATGTGTCCACACATTTTAAAGAATGTTCAGATGGACAAGAGATAGCTGTAGTGTCCCCGTGCAAAGTCCTACTTTCGTATAGATAAAAAGGAAAACACAACAAAACCACCAAATTGCTTTTAAAATCTGCAGCTCCCATGACAAAATGGTATCTAAAGACAGTGCAAAAAGAACACACAGACTAGTCATGATGTATTAAGAATGCATTCGTTTAGGCATTCCATGTCATTTATATTAGCCACCATTTTAGAGAGAGAGTAAAGAATGAAGGCATATACCTCAAAAATGTTGTAGATCACCCAGGAGTGAGTAAGTGGGTCACTGACCCACAGCACAGGGGGTTTCGGACACAGTCTGGATTCCACGTGTGGGGCTTGTAATCACCATCTGAGGTATTTACCATCAAGGGAAACACAGCCATCTTTTATCCTACAATGTTCTAAGTCTTCCGTAGACAATTTAAGCTCTCAAACACCACCTGGAGCACACTGAGGGCAGTATCTACATGCAGACGTAGATTCAAACATTCTTTAGTGACATTTTGAAAGCCTACTTGAATAGGAGCACTTGATTTGACAGACAGTGCACTCAATCTATGCAGCTATGTGACTGAGGGAAAAAAAATACAAGCTAAGATATACTAAAGGCTCAAACTAGGTCAAAACCTACTAGGAAGATTCATCTTCTTGTAGTAACTCTCTAGGGCCAGCGAGCGGGTAGTACAGTTCGGAAAAGGTTGAAATGTCCTGGTCCGGCACCCTCCATGTACCATCCCTCTCCTGGCTTTTGAGAACCCCCTTCTCTGCTTCCCTAATGCTCTCCTGACTACTCACAGCCCTCTGCTCTGACTCCTGCCCAGGCACACTTCTCTTCAAGATAACTTCCCCCCATCAGCCACTATCAAAATGTCTATCTCTTTAATGGAAATTATACCTGGTATTTGGAGAAAAGTAATCTGATTTTTAAGCCATCTCATGCTAACACGAAGGTGACTTTTCTGTAAGGCTTAAAATATACCAAGGGGGTGGTTGTATTTTAAAGAGAACAACTGTAGACCCAAATGCATTTGTACCTGCAAGGATTTCTTCAGGGAGGCAGAGGAAAATGTCTCCACTGTTGCGGTAGAGATTTCTGGATTTCTGGACTCTGTCCTGTGCCAGGGAGCACCTTGGTCCCCAGTGAGTGGGGCCTTGCAGCCACACCCTAACCCATTTAGCACATGGTGAAAAAGGTATACGTGTCCACTCTAAACTTGTTCTATTTATTCAAACTGGGTTTCATTCTTCTGAAAATATAAAGCTCTTAGAACCATTGTTAAGGAAATCTGCATTTCTGCCCATACTCCTTCTGGCCACTTGAATACCCAGTTCAGCTCCTGAGAGCAGGACAACCTGTTAGCAAGTTGTTCAAATGTCACTTCCTCTGACAAAGTGCCCACAGATGGACTGAGCCAGACCTGGCCGCTCTTCCTTTGGAATATGGAAGGCTACTTTTCACATTTTTAGGTACTATCTTGCGTTATAATTACGTATCCTTGCCTTTATCCTCTGTTGGAATGGAAGGTCTTTGAAGACTTGAAATCTGACGGATGCATCTTGACACCTCTCTACCACCTTCGCCCTGGTCCACACTGGTGATCCATAAGCTTATGTTAATTAGTGTAAGGATGGAATCCATCTAATTAATGTACGGATGGAATCCATCTAATCCATCCAATATGTTAATAGCAGCTCCTCTATTTTATGAAAATACTCATACAGTGCAAGTTGCTAAATCCATCTCTGGCTAAATCTAAATGGATGGCAGAAAAATAAATGACTAAAATGAATGAAGTTGAAAGGTACTTCTCTTCAAGAAAAGGCCGATAAGGTCACACGCTTACAGCAAAACTTTATACGGATGTCTCTCTTCCTCTCCTACTTCTTTTAATAAAGAAGAAGAAATGTTTAAGAGTAGGGAAGTTCAAAAGGCAGGCTCAGGCCTTCCCTGTGATTATAGTTTGCCCTGTACTCTATTAAAAACAAGAGCAGGGATCACTGAAAATTTTGATTTAGCTGTTATGGAACACATCCCTTCTACTCAAATGTCTTCTGCATCCAAAATGAGGCCATTTTACCCATTAGTGGGGAAAAAAAATCCATTTTGCCTTTTTTTTGGGTTCATTTTCATCTCAGGGAAATAATACAAATCTTGGCCCTGCAGCATTTCCTGCGGCTTATTAACCAGCTGGACCTCAAGCCATCTCGTCCTCTCGGGGAAAGCATTAGTTCCCAGGAAATACACTTCGCCTTGATCATTATTGCATAATTAAGACCATTTTGTGTTCCTTCAATGTAACATATCAGTTATTGAGGAGAAAGAGAATACTGGGGAAAAGTGATGACATTGCTTTATAAAGAAAAAAGTTAAAAAAAAAAAAAAGGAAGGAAAATGAGCAGTCCTAGGAGTTTAATAACTGTCCTTCAAAAGAAAACTAGCATCCAAAGGAAGTTGTTAAAGATCCTATTTTGATCGCTCTACTTGCAGAAAATTTGGCAAAATGGATAAACAACAAAGAACACAAATACAACAAAGGAGACATGTGCCCTCAAATAAATTGTACAGAACAGGCCAAGTCCTTTGGATTGTAAACTGCGGGAGTTGGATATCATCTCTAATTGAAGTTAACAGCGAAGATGGGAGACGGTCAGGTTTAAAGAAAAAAAAAAAAAGCCCCCTTTGCTCATTCCTTCTCCATATGATCAACGGCCTTCCTTTGCATTAGGAAGGTGAGTAGAGAGACGGGGACCCTATTTATTCACATCTTGTGCGAGAACCTAATTCCTCTGTAAACCAGAGGGGGTCAGAGAGCAAGAAGCTGATATCAAGGTGACAGAATCCATTTTAATAACTTGCTTAAGGAAGGAAGAGAATTTTGAATCCCGCAAATGGTTCCGATGGTTCTATTGTTTTCACTGGCTCTGCTTTGTGGCCTTTTTGTCTCGGGGCACATCGCACTATAAATGATTCCTACCCACCCTCTTCTCTCCTTCACCATGGGCTCCACAGGGAAACAGCTGGGAACAGGCAAGTCTCACCCGGCCTGAAGCGGAGTTGCTCAAACAAGAAACAAACAAAATAAGGACAGGAAGCAACAGAAACGACTCTTGTACTTCTGAAGGGAAGTAGACGCTTCAAATGAACAATCTGGTCGGGCTGTCATTTGACAAGGACATTTCATCAGCGTATAGAGGATATGCTGTGTGTGTTTACATTTAAATTTCACACTCGTAAAAATAAAAATTCTGGGATTTTTGCTTTGGGTCATTCTAGAAACAGAGATTCTGAACAAACACTCCTCTGGTAGGATTCCCTTCAATATGTAGAGCTAGTGACATTTACATGGACTTTTTACACTGGAGTAAATTATCTCAATATTGAGCCAGGCAAGGTCACATCCTGGGGAGTCCCCTGGCCATTTCCGGTTGTATACTTATTTTGTCTGGCAGTTGAGTATTGAATATCAGAATCAGCTGCTGATTTTATAGTGTTGGAAATTTTATGTAGAATTTTCTTTAAAAAGAAAATCTGTGAACAGGAATAGTATAGTCAGTTGGCATCGGTCAAGGAAAGCTGAGTTATGGCAACCAATTATACGGGACTGACCCCTCATTTCATTGTGGTCTGCTCAGCATCCCCACGGTCTATCTACGGTCTTCCAGAAGGTCAAATTGATCCATATATATTAGAGCTTGGCCACTGTGCATTTGTATTTAAAACTGTTGATACAGCATGTCAAACCTTTTTGTTAATAATCAGTGCGGTAAAACCTATTAAACTATGGATTCTTTGATGGACGTGTAACCTGTATTATTGTAGCACATCACCTTGTGCAGCATGATCAGTGTTTGTTAACTAAATAGACTGTGATTTATTTTAAAGTTGTTCATAGCCCATCTAAAATTGTTTTGTGTTAATAACTAGGCTACGAAAAGCACTAAGGAGTTATAAATACTCATGTGATTTTACATACTCATCTACTTTCCAAATTCACAACATATGTCCCTGAAAACTTGTGTGCCCAGTGAGTCAGCAAACCTATTTCCAGGTATGAGAGTCACCTCCTTTCCTGACGTGGCTCCATCAGATCCAATCAAGTCACTTGGTGGACGAGACAGCATTTTTACCTTTGCCTGTTAGAGTTCCTTCCACATTTGACTGTGAGTTCAGCAGGCAATTTGCTTTGGCCTCATAAACTCAAAAATCACAACCTAAATACCCACAGCCTCTCTCTTAAGATAGAATAATCTACTACAATCACATGCTCCTCATAATCTCTGATTGGACAGATCATCTTGACAGCCCTCACTGCTTGATTGAATCATAAATGGTTATAATCACAATCTCTTCACACTTCTCCATTTTAGCCTGAATAGACAATGTGAGGTGTAGCCTTACCATCTGTCAACTCTATATATTTTAAGCAAATAATATACAGAGATGGATGTAAACAGACGCTGATAAAACAATCTGTCCATATGTATATAGATCACACAGAATTAGAGACACCCATCCCTGGGGTCCAGGGCTTTATCTTCCTTTTCATTCATTATCAGAAGCTTCCTCTGGCCTGTATCAAGGTCACAAGGCTTCTCCTCCAAAACCTCCTTGGTGCCTTGTGTCGTCTGTGACTGGGGATTCTGTCATTCCTCTTCCTTAAGTTTTAGCTTATTCTAACACGGTTCCTAACTCAGACACAAACCTCGCTGCAATTTATATAGTCAGCTGTGTTCAAGAAATAGAAAAAAAAATGAAAATAGGAGGACTCGCTGTGTCCCTCTCAAAGGGATATTATATCACGACAGCATATCCTGACGGCCTCAACTAGTGTAATCAGTCACAGGTGAGTGAGTCGGTCAAGACGTAGAAACTTTTCTGAATCAGCAACCTTTAAAAACATGAGTTGACAATATTAACGCTCGAAAAGCCGTGTGACCTCAGTTTCTTCATTTGAATGTCACATTAAAATATTTGCATCTAAAAAACGAATTACTATGTGCAGAATCACATGTGTGTTAAGGGATGTCGCTTTATCTCCCAAATGTTGGGACCTGAAACTAAGCTTTCCAATTGCATTCTCCAGAAGGGACGTGTTTGAAGGCTTTTGAACTGAAAAGTAAGAACTTAAACCAAATTCCCACCAGTAAATGATTTTTAGTGAAATTAAACGATATTGTATGGCCCATCTAAAGCGTGCGCTGATTCTACGTGAGAACAAAGAAAGCACACTATTATGTATACTTAGATGTATGTATTGATTAGATATTGCAGAAATTTTAGTAAAATTGAAGTTTTATTAACATATGAAATACCAGGAGGTGAAATCTATTTAAGTCAGGTGTTTCTCCCCGAAGATAAAACTGGCTAAGTGTTTCTTGCACCCCGAACACCATTTAGTTTTGTTTTAGTGGCGATTGATTTCGTCATCACCGCTGGTCAGCTGTATTACGGCTGTAGCTGGGTTACGGTAACTCATAAAAGAGCCAGCATGGCAAGACAATGAGGTTTCCAGATACTCAGAGAGATGCTTTTCACTTAGCAAAACATATAATATTTTCTGGGTTTGGCTGCAATGTTCTCGTTGGCGTAAGTATTGACTCTGTGGCAATCCTAACCCAGTCGTGCTTATTAACAAAGACCGGTATCACTTGTCATTTTTTTTACAGGGGCAGGGGTCGGGAGCTGCACTTAAAGGCAGATCTCGTCAAACTGCACTAAATGTGGGCTACTAAAAGTCTAAACCTCTGACAAGCAAAAGCATAAAAGGATCTTTTGACTTTTTTACTTTATTTTTATGGATTTGAATGGTTTAAAATCACATTACCATGCAGAGCTGGAGTTCAGCTTGTAGGTAAGGGAGCACGCACTCTGGTTGGGGCCGTCTTCCCCGCTGTCTGGGGGGTGGGAGGTGGGCGCTTATCCCTCTATCAGATAGAAAATTCTTTGAAATGTGTGTTTCCTTGTAAAAACACAACTACAGAGAGGTGACTGTCCACTCCTGCCCCGATTCCTGTCACTGTCCTTCCCCTGCCCTCCTAGCTTGCCTCCCCTCCCCCAACCCACTCTACACCCATCCCCCCCCCCCCCCCCCCCACCACCACCACCACCGCCATACTGCAGGCTGAGAGACAGCTTTGAATGCTAATCTCATCTGGTCCTCACCAAATCCCTCTAATGGCTTCTCAGTTTTTTGGATAAATTTCAGACTTCTTGCCTAAATGAGCCCCTGGATTCTCTGACATCACTGCCCTCTGCTTTCCATCAACTGGGGACTTTTTTTTTCTCCCTTCCTTGAATAGTTCTAGCTCCCCTCTGGTCCAGCCTTTCCCACCGCTTGTCCCCACTCCTCAAATACCACCCCCCCTTCCACCCACTCCAAGCCAGGCTCCTGTGTCACCTTAACCTACAGTATTATTTCAGCTCAGTCAGGAACTCTCCAGGAAGGCTTCCCTGATTGCCCACTTTGAGCTAGTTTTAATGTCTCAATCTGTCTCTTTCAGAATAATCATCTAAATTTGAATCAATGATTAATATGCTTATCTCATTAATACTGTTTTCCCAAACAGGACTGTAACCTGATCCAGAGAGCTCTTAACCTATGGATTGTTTTGATCATCACTATAAACTCAGAGCCTGGAACAATGTGATTGCAAGGAATGGATATTCAATAAAGATATGGTGTATCAAAGAACAAATATTTGCCCTTATGGGGAAGCAGAGTTTTGTGGCAGCTTTATGAATCACATTTTCCATGTAAGAACTACCTTGAAAAACAAATTTTACACTGTGACACTGCTGGTTTATTGTTCCATTTAAACATATTGACTCTGGGGGCGCCTAGGTGGCTCAGTCAGTTAAGCATCAGACTTTGGCTCAGGTCATGATCTCGGGGTTCATAGGTTCGAGCCTCATGCCGGGCTCTGCACCGACAGCTGGGAGCTTGGAGCCTGCTTGGGATTCTCTGTCTTCCTCTCTCTCTGCCCCTCCCCACTTGTGTTCTCTCTCTGTCTCTCAAAAATAAACATTAAACAAATTTAAAAAATAAACATACTAACTCTGAAATATATTTAAATTTAGGAATATAGTGAATGGATCAATAAATAACAAGTGAGTCATAAAGATTACCAGAGTATACCAAAAGAATGTCCTTCCCACCAAAAAAAAAAGAAAAAAAAAATGACAATTTTCGAGGCATTTTTTTTCTTTTTTTTTCTTTCTGTCTTTTTTTAAATTTATTTTGAGAGAGAGAGCAAGTAGGGGAGGGGAACAGAGAGAGGAAGACAGAATCCTAAGCAGGCTCTGCACTGTCAGCACAGAACCCCATGTGGGGCTTGAACCCACGAACCATGAGATCATGAACTAAGCCAACATCAAGAGTCAAACGCTTAACTAAATGAGTCACCCAGGTGCCCCTAGGAGTTTTTTTTTTCAAAACTAACTTTAAATTATGGTAATAATCATTCTAAAGTACTACTCGAAAGTCCAGATATATGTACTATTTTCTAAGCTCCCGTACTACAAGTTTAATTTTAGAGAATGTCAACCATCTATTAAGTGCTATTGGAATAGTGCAGTGTAATGACATTATGAAAGAATGGGTTTTTCTCCCTCTAGATACTTAATGGATCCCTAAACAAATCACTTAAACCATAAAAATAACAATTAAATATTGCTATTTTTATAGTTAGAAATATTAAATTAGATATTGTATATGTACAAAAGTCTGTAGAAGAAATATAATAAATAAACACTGGTTTTTATTATTCAAATACTATCAATGTGATTTCAAAATTAGTCTTGCTTTACATTTTAGAACAATTAAGTAAAACAGTCAGGAGTCTGTGTGGCCTTGTGTAGGTTAAATTCAACCTGCTGTTTTCATATCAAAAATACAATTTCCAAACATCTGACAGATCTAAAGACATACACGTTGCTATTTGTTTAATACTTGGTAAAGTTTCAAAGATATTGCTCTTTTGAGTTACTTTTAAGTATGAGATTCTATCCAAACCTTGAAATATCTTTTGACTTTTTATTTGAAAATGTGCATGCATGTGTATTCATGAAGGGCAAAGAAATGATAAATGTTCTCATCTGAGTTAGAACCAAAGACAGTGTAGGCAGCTGCTGTGAGCTTCCTTATTGCAATTTTGGCCTGACATGAGCTGGAAGATGTTGTAAGCATTAAAAGGCTGCACCCTAGTCTCTGTCACCTTCAGCTATGACTTCTCTTCTACAAAAGCCATGGAACACCACATAAGAGGATGCAGGTTTATGCATCTTCTAGCCATTACTTGATTACTTTCTACAACCTCGATAGATTTTTCCAGAGCCTGATAAATTTTGAGACACTATTTGATATTCTACAGTGGTCACCCCCCTGTGGTCACCGCCCCCCCACCCCCGGTGTTCAGGTATTCTCCCTGTACTCAGATAAGTTTTCAAAAGAATTATCACAAAGAGTCACTTTTTTAAAAAAGAGTTACTTTTCAAAGTCGAAAGAAATTTTCCATCTCAAAATGCTCTGAAATGATCAATATGGAAATTTACAGGAATACAATTCTTTAGACTGACATCAGATACATCCTGTTTCGATCACGATATCAACAGAAGCGTTACCTCATCCAGGGTTCAAATTATTTCTTCACTAAACTGCACCCTCCTATCAAAGATCAATGCTTACCTCTCATAGTCAGTAGGGATTTTAATGTAAGCAGAACAGTGCTTTTTGTCCCTACAGGTTTTCTTTCCAAATGGGGAAGACATGGTAACTATTAATCAATACAAAATTTAATGCCGGTGGAAGAAATGAGTGCTTGCTCAAAGCAGTATTTTTAGAACCCACATTTAATCTTTGGCATGGAAAAAAAAAAAAAAGTACCTTCTGCCTAGAGGATCATTCAGACCCTTTGCATTTCTAGAACCGTATGGAGCTATAATCTCTTTTCCATAAACCCCAATTCCAGAAGGTCTTTAGTCCTGGAATTATGTTACAGTCTCTTTAAAACCAGATTTGGAGAGACGGTATACAAAAAATTTTTCAATGAATCCTTAGCTAGCTTTAAATTTTATATGCATACTTTTTCCTATCTTCGATATTTAATACACAAATGGAATTTATTTCCACACATTTGGCCATCTTATTTCTGTGCAGAATTATAATGGGTGTGAGTTTAAGAGAACTCTTGCATTAAAAAGGCTATTTATAAAATTTTCCTGTAGACGCTCATGAAAAGAATGGCATTAACCAACCATATTGACCTGTAACTCTAGACACCGTTCCCCTGTTAGACTGGCTGTTCATGCAGAGATTACTAAAAAAGAAATTGTAAACTTATTTAAATTAAAGAATATTTCAAATTTTAAGATCAAATATTGGTGATAAGTGTACAAATTAGCATATGGAAAAGAGCCAAGGATATTTAGGGAGCCTTCATTATTAAAGGAAATTGGCAGTAAACGGAGCAAACTTAATAAACTGCTGGTTGATATAATCTTAGACTATGTATTTCATTAATTTAAGATGTGATACATTTTATATATTAATGTGATGATTACTATCTAATCTCTTTAGAACTTTTCATAGTCCAGTCCAAATCCCTTTGTTATAAAGAACATCTATAATTACACTGAGAAAAAATTTGAACAGTATAATTTAGAGGAATCAATGTGTCCATTTCAATACAGTCCTCTTAAATAATGATTATAAAAATTAAAAACATCACAAATACTTACCAAGAAAAATCCCCATTAAAATGTCTGTTTATACTGCACACATGTTCAAATTTTTTTTTATCAATGTGGTTTTTTTTCTTATA
Source organism: Panthera uncia (assembly GCF_023721935.1). Lineage (NCBI taxonomy): Eukaryota > Metazoa > Chordata > Mammalia > Carnivora > Felidae > Panthera > Panthera uncia. The sequence continues at coordinate 73,115,213 of NW_026057576.1, forward strand.
AAAAATAAAGGAATAGCCAATGTTTATTAAAATATTTAGGTACTAACTGTATACCACAAAACACACGACAGGTGTAAAAAAAAATTTTTTTAAAGCAGTTAAGACGCTATTTTTGACAACACACTTGGTTAAAAAATAAAAGAATTATAATACCCAGTGCTGTTGAGTTCGTGTGGCAATCGTTGCAGTAAAGAAGCAGTAAGAATATAAATTGATACAAAGCTTTGCACAGCCCTTTGGCAATGCTATCTTATTTTCTTTATATATGGCGTATGACTTACCAGTCTGACTTTAAAAACTCTAATCTTCAGTAGTGTGCAGTATATCCTGGGTGGAGAATATGGGAGATAGACTCATGGACCAACAAACTGAGAAACAAATGGCTAGATGCTCACGAAGGCACCACTTCTATTGGAAGGAAATATACACAAATCAGATAACCATGCAGTGACTAAGTGACACATGGAAATACTATATAGCCGTTAAAAGGAATGAGCAAATCTGTGTGCACTGATAAAATAAATCCATGAAGGCATGGAGAGACACATACCCATAAGAATAAAAAAAGTTTAACAAAATACATATCGCTATGTCAGAGAGTAAGGTAATATTTGGATCAGAAACATGTGAATTTTTTTTTTTTTTTAAGATTTCTCAACTACCAGGAAAAAGACAGCTCTGAGCAGAGGCCAGGAGGACAGAGCCTCTGAAGAATCAGGGTGACAGACAGGAAGCAAAGAATCCTGGAATAATAGAGAGATGTTTCCAATGAAGCCTGGCTTGAACTGGTCCCATAGCATTTACAACATTCAATTAGTTCAATTAGACAATTTAGTTAAAACATTTCCCCAAAAATGAGAGGATAAGACCTTTCTTTCTTTTTTTTTTTAATGTTTATTCATTATTTGAGTCAACAGAGCATGAGCAGGGGAGGGACAGAGAGAGAGGGAGACACAGAATCTGAAACAGGCTCCAGGCTCCGAGCTGTCAGCACAGAGCCTGATGTGGGGCTCGAACTCATGAACCGCGAGATCATGACCTGAGCTGAAGTTGGATGCTTAACCGACTGAGCCACCCAGGTGCCCTGAGCATAAAACCTTTCTTATGTAATAAACAAAAGGCAAAGTCTACTACCATGTAGTAATTGATTGGTAAGTAACAAGGCCAAAGAAAGAATAAAAATAATTGATGCTAATAAAAAATTTCTTTTATTATAGTTTTCTTCTCCCTCAAACTAATATCCAATCATTTTGAGAAGTATTTTCTGTTTGGGTTTAGAGTTCATACCAATACTAATACTGTCTTAATTTGTTTCTTTTAAGAGTATTTCTTATGCCTTTCTTTAATATTTTCACATTTTTCATTCTCTCGAGGCAACATGTCTATGGACTTCAAAAGTCAAGAATTGCAGAGAAATATTTAAAATCTCAGTTTGAATCATATCTTTTCACAGGCTTTTTGACTGCTGGCATTTATATCTGCTTCTTATTTAAAACCCTCTCAATTCCTAAACTGAAATATTGGATTACTATTCACAATGACAGTTTGGAAATCACTCAAAAGAGATGCACATTTTTCTGTGTGTGTGTGTGTGTGTGTGTGTGTGTGTGTGTTTAACCTTTAAAGCAAACGAGTTTAAGCATGCCGGGGTGTGTATTTCTTCAACAATCAAGTTGCCCCTGCAATTGCACACTCTTAACTCTGTCTTTCAAAAATAAATGTCCTTTGAGAAAAAGTGGTCAAGCACTTCTCTCCTTGCCAAACTATTTTTTCCCCAGGGCACTATTTCCCAATTATCCTTTCTTGTCATCATCACCTTCTTCTTGTCTGGGATCATCAACATTTCAACCAAGTTTCTGTGCTGCAAAGTCACTGGGAAAACCAGGACCCCACACCAAGATGATCATCTCCCAAACACACAAAACGACAATGGGGCAAGAGAGATCAAATACTTCGGAGAGAAAACCGGGATGTTTGTCTCCATAGGTGGCCTAAATGTCTAGTCTGATTAGGAACACTCTTTTAAGCACAAAATACTACTTGCCTTGATAGGGAATCCTAACAAAGTATGAAAGCATCTGTCCTGAACCAAAAGGAATGCAGAAAATGAACTATGACTCAAAACGGGGTCCATCGAGCAACTCTCTGAACAGATGCAATTTCTTTCTTTAAATACATAAAACATGTACTTGATAGAAGACCAAGGCACCTCATATACTACATTTATTTTTGCAGACACCTACGTTTCATTATCTGCCATTCATCAAGAAATGAAGCGGTGGAAAGAACTTGAAATGCAAAATGTTCAATTTCAATTTTGTTTTGGGCAACTGCGGAAGTGGCTTTTTTGGATATTTCTCTAACACAATAAATGTATACCCTACAGCCAAGGAGACTGTATAAATTTTCCCCTGGCAGAGCTATGATTTCCAATACTACTCAAGAGGATATTTTATCTTCGCTGTGTGTAGAAATATACATCTTCAACATTCATTAACATTAGCATTTATTTTGGTTCCTGTTATGCATGCATATACGTGCTTTTATTTAATAATGTTAGCTAACATTTCCCTTTTTTTTTGGTAAATAATGGTAGCATAATTTGAAAATTTTGGCCCCGATCCCAGACATGGGTCAAGCTAATATATGAATACATGTAGTCCGGTTTACTTTTTTATTAGACTTTGCTGTTAACGGACTTTATTTTGGAAACATTTATTCATGCTGTACGTTCTAAAAACGATTCCAAAGAAGACAAAGACTTGCTGTTGTTGTTGTTGTTGTTGTTTTTTCATAGTTAATCATAATAAGAAGGTGGATCTAATTTGGAAATTCTAATTTGCAGCGTATATATTTTGGATAACATGGGAGGCTTAAAATTATGTTGGGCATGATAAATTTTTTCTCGCTTAGTGTCTGGCATGAAATCATGTTTTCCTTTTTTATTTTTGCTTGTCTCAGAACTTGAGAAAAAGGAAAAGTATGCATCCGCAACTAGGGAATGAGTAATAACAGATTTATAATATGTAGAACTGAACCCAAACTATTTCTCCTAATATTTTTTGGTTTGGTTTTATCTCAAAATACCATCACCCTTCTCTCAGACATCAAATTTAAAATCTCAGGGTTGGGGCACCTGGGTGGCTCAGTCGGTTAAGTGGCCGACTTCGGCTCAGGTCATGATCTCGCAGTCCGTGAGTTCGAGCCCCACGTCGGGCTCTGTGCTGACAGCTCAGAGCCTGGAGCCTGTTTCAGATTCTGTATCTTCCTCTCTCTCTGACCCTCCCCCGTTCATGCTCTGTCTCTCTCTGTCTCAAAAATAAATAAACGTTTTAAAAAAATTTTTTTAAATAAAAAAAATAAAATCTCAGCGTTACTTTTGACTCTTCAAGGCATTTTGCTTCTTTTTGTTATTTCTATGCTTATAGATCCAACTCAATGTTGTCCCTCTGTTGCTTTTAACCTAAATCAATTTAAGAGTTTCTGATGGTTTTTCATGATTCCCTTTTTCTTTCTAATCTATCGTTCCTTTTGATATCAGTACAACCTTGGTCATGATATTTGCTTCCTTTTAATTGTTTCTCATTTTCTAATGAATCAAGTTCAATGGAGCATTCAGGTGTCCTGATGATTAGTCTGCCTATCCCTATAAGTGACTTTTAGTTATTTTTTAAAGATACTCATCTCAGGATCACATGCATGAGAATCAAATTCACTATACTGGGAATGAACATAGGTCTTGAATTGCTCTCAGATTTATGGAATTTTAGTGGTATAATACCACACTGGTCACATAAACCAGTAGCTGGCTAACAACAGTTGTTAAATATACATTTGTAGAACAAATGGATTATTGATTCTTTGTATGACTAGCTTATTCTCAAGGAAGCCTTTTTTGATCACCTGAACATCAACCTCCCCTCCTCCACCACCTTTAAAATATTCTTCACAGAGCTTAATACAGTGTGAAATTATCCTACATGTTTGACATTTTTTCTAACTGGCATATCAGCAATGTAGAATATAAGTTGCATTAAGAGCAGAGCCCTTGTTTTTATATTTCACCAGAGTCTTGGTGTCTGCAGTAGCACCTGGTAAAGAGTAGGGTCTCAGAAAATATTTGCTAAATGGTGAAATGAGTCCTAGGAGTAGTGGGAACAAAGTGGATGAATAAGCGATTATCGCAAGGATGCTCTCAAATTTTCTGCTATCCACTCTAAGGGTCCAGCAACATCTCTAGGAACTCGTGGCTTACGAACTTCTGCGGCTCAACTGCAAAGATTGGCAAGCCTTTCAACTAAGAGCAGCGAGCAGAGTGTCATGCTGAGATTCAACATTTCAGCCCTCCAGCTCACAGAAGAGCCTGGCTTGGTTCTAGAGGAATCTGTGAAACAACTTTTCTGCAGCAATGGAAGTGGTCTGTATCTGTACCCGCCAATATGGTAGCAGGTGGACAGGGCTGTCGAGCGAATGGCGAGGGCCACTCAGGAACTGAATTTTTAACATTAATTTAAATAGCCATATACTGCTAGGGGCTCCCATATTGGACAGTGTTGTTCTAGAGTTTATCGTTCTCCCTCATAGTCAGATCTGGCCATGGTTCCTACCATGGCAGCTATATCCTATAAAAAGATGTTCTAGGGGCCATTTCCATATTTTATGATACTTAGAGCAAAATCCTACTTTCACTGAATAAGATTCCAGTCCATGAGGATACCTGGGTTTTCCCCACATCTACCTCCCTTAATTTAGAGTCTGTCTCCCCATGATGCTTCCCCTCGTCCTCTTTTGCTTGCCAGTGCTGTGATGTTTGCACAGAGCCTTGTGCGTGGAGTCAACTGTGGGAAGTCTCTAGAGATGGAATGAGCTCCCACCTTTCCAACTAATGAAGCGCAGGCCAAGCCCTTGGAGTCCCAAATCACCCTAATCCCTCCTGAGTATCCGGGCAGGGCGCCTGCTAGAAGAATACGCCCGTGTTCTTATTTCTGGCCTGGAGCCAGCTCCTAACTGATGCTACCTATAGCTGCCCTGTCGAGTCTAACAAGACACTTAAGTCGGGGGTTTGTCATGGACCATACCAGAAATGGAACTCCAAACAGATATCCTCTGGCTCAGCCAGAGGATCACTTGGGAACTGCAAACTCTAACGTGTGAACAATATAAACAGTCCACTGTACAAACAATCTCTCCTGCCAAAGTCTATAGGCTTATTCATTCCTGATGTTTTCCATATTTCTCACAATTGCATCCTACAGATTGGCATCAGGTGTGGCAAACTATCATTTTTAAAAATGGGGAATCCTGGGCAAGACAAATCACTATAATCTCGAATGTCTACATGCAGGGCCTTAGTAAAACAGCCAAACTACTTCCAATGAGAATAATGAACATTTATTTAATAGCTTAGTGTGTGCAAATGGATTAACCACAGTGGTATGGATCTTGAGTCGGATTCACAGTTTTGAAGGATTTGGGATACATCAAACACAGCATCACGTCTGCCAAAGTGACAGCTGGTGTGCCTGAATTCATCCTAAAACCTGTGTCACAGACTGCAAGTCACTGGGATGAAAATGAAAACAATTAATTCTGGGCAATTCCTAAGTGACCCACGTTTGGCTCAATAGATTCCAAGTATTCAGACCATAGACATTTGAATGAATGTCAGTTTGAACAAAGAATAGAAGCTGAAGCCCTAGATAAATTTTCTTTTCTTAAATACACATTACGTGCTCCATTAATGTTGGCTATTTTTACGCCCTTATGTGGGCCATCTAGTAATCTGAACGTTACCAATAATTTATTTAATCTTTAATTCAAATGTAAACTGGGTTAAATACTTCATAGTTTTCCAATACCATTGTCTCTGAGAAAGTCTAAAAAGTCTTTAATCTCTATTGCCATGTGACTTTTAGCTTTTCTATTAATTTAGATTCTTCCAGAAGCTAGATTAAACTGGGGTAAAACAGCATAGTGCTTTGGACATGTTTTTAAGAGCAGAGAGACTTCAACTAATTTGCAAGATATAGGACTCTGATTTTTCCAATTAAAATATAACTTTTGGTTGCTGGAGTGTCAATAAACGTTCACACTTATAGTTCAGAAAATGCAACCGTGTGAAACATATAGATTTTTTAAAGTTTATAAACAGAGATATCTTTCCATGAAAAGCCAAAAATTAAATCCCTTCCTTCAATTTCATGCTCTACTTGTGTGAGGCAGGAATGTGAGGTCGTGTTTGTGCTTTCACGTGAAAATCTGGAAAACAGCACCTTGTCAATACCTGCATGCACAACCCAATCTGGGTCTATCACTCCTAACGTAATAATTAATTATCTGTCAATGTTAATTTTGTTAAATCTCTAGAGAGTTGTGATTTTTTTTTAAAAAAAGGAATAAGTTAATTATAGCTATCTCATAGAGCTTTTCTAAACTATCATAATTAACTTAAAATATCACATGCCAAGATATGGCCTTATGTTAATTTACTATCACTGCCACAGCAAACTACCACGCATTTAAGCGGTTAAAAAGCACACTTATTCATTATCTTACAATTCTGTACATCACAAGTTCAACACAGGTCTCATCTAATTAAAACGAAGGTGTCAACAGGGTGACATTCCTGCTGGAGGCTCCAGGAGAGACATAGCTTCTGGAAGCTTCTTGGGCTCCTTGGCTTTAGAGTCCCTTCCTCCATCTTGAAAGCCAGCAATGTTTTCTCTAACAGACCTTGCATCATTATCCCTCCCTCTGACAACAGCTGGGAAAATTCTCTGCTTTTAAGGACTCATGTGATTAGATTGGACCCACCAGAATAATAATCCAGGATACTCTCCCCATTTCAAGATCCTTAACATTCATCACATGTGCAAATTCCCTTTCGCTATGTAAGGTAAAATATGCACAAGTATTAAGACTTAGACATCTTTGGGACATTATCATTCTGCCTTCCACAGCCCATGATAGCTTAATAAACACTTTCCTTAACGTTTTTCTAAGTTGAATTTTATTTTGCCCAAAAGGTGCAGACAATCAGAATTTGCATGCTAAATTGTAGATATTTAGATACTTGGCTCATCCTACTTTTAACTTCTGACCAATATTAATGGTTACTTGAATATTCTGGCTACCCAAGTAATTTTATTTACTTTTATTTAGTAGGATAATCTTATTTGAATTAATAGACTGTCTTTCACAACACTGAAAAATTATGTTAGCTGAGGGTAACTGATATGAAACAGATTTAAAGTCCAATCAATGCCTCACGGAATAATTCGAGAAGCAAAATAATTAGAAACAATTTTCTTTGTAAGGCGTGCAGTATGTTAATTTCTTCCACTTAGCCTTTAACAAAGCTAAGAATGTTGGAATGAAAACAAGTATATTGTCTCCTAATGATGGCCATGCCTTGGAACACTATTTCCTCCAGAGACTTGTCCCTAGTTTGTGGCAACACAATAAATTGTTATGAAAATAACTGTGGATAAACAGAGTGTAACAACATCAAAAGGAGAGGGATCTTGGAATAAATATCTCTTTCATGCTAATCCTGATAGCTGTACAAATACATGAATGAGGAATGTTGAGACAGCAGAGAAAATTTTTCCAAATGTATATTTCCATCAGATCAAGCCTCAATTTAAAAACAAGTGTAAACATGAAACGATGCTCAACGTCACTCCTCATCAGGGAAATAAAAATCAAAACCACACTGAGATACCACCTCATGCCAGTCAGAGTGGCTAAAATGAACAAATCAGGAGACTCTAGATGCTGGCAAGGATGTGGAGAAACAGGAACCCTCTTGCACTATTGGTGGGAATGCAAACTGGTGCAGACACTCTGGAAAACAGTGTGGAGGTTCCTCAAAACATGAAACATAGATCTACCCTATGACCCAGCAATAGTACTGCTAGGAATTTACCCAAGGGATACAGGAGTGCTGATGCATAGGGGCACCTGTAGCCCGATGTTTATAGCAGCACTTACAACAATAGCCAAATCATGGAAAGAGCCTAAATGTCCATCAACTGACGGATGGATAAAAAAGATGTGGTTTATGTATACAATGAAATACTACTTGGCAATGAGAAAGAATGAAATCTGGCCATTTGTAGCAACGTGGATGGAACTGGAAGGTATTGTGCTAAGTGAAACAGTCAGAGAAAGACAGATACCATATGTTTTCACTCATAGGTGGATCTTGAGAAGCTTAACAGAAGATCATGGGGGGAGGTGAAGGGGGAAAAAAAAGAAGTTGTAGAGAGGGAGGGAGGCAAACCATAAGAGACTCTTGGATACCGAGAACAAACTGAGGGTTGATGGGGGGTGGGGGAGAGGGGAAAGTGGGTGATGGGCACTGAGGAGGGCACTTGTTGGGATGAGCACTGGGTGTTGTATGGAAGCCAATTTGTCAATAAGTTATATTTAAAAAAAATAAAAACAAGCATAAAATGAGAAAAGGCACCACAAGGCAATATGCTTCAGCATATATAGGCAGAAGTTGGTAAGGTATCTAAATTTTTCTATAGGGAGCAGAGATTTGTCATCCAGTTCAGGTACTTAAGGACTATACCAAATGGTTCAATGATATCAGTGCTGGACAGAATTGTAAAGGCAAAACAGCTGAAGGGCAGAATTTTCTCTGAAATTCCCTTATGATCCCTCCAGTCTTAACCTCCTAGATGCATCACGTTGGACCCTGGCTAAATCTCTCCACTTCATGTTACAAAACTTCCCTGCTTTAAAATGAATTCTCCTAGGCTTATGAGGGCCTTATGTTCTGATGATGACAATGGGTGAAAAGTAACAGATCTTACAAACTCAAGGTTATACATCGCTTTCCAACTATGGTTTCACTACCAAAACATAATTAAAGTAGATTCAAACTGACCTTCTGGTAGCATCCCTTCTTTGGCCATCACAGCTCTGAGAGAAGAAGGCCCTGAATTTGCAAAACTAAAAAAAGAAAAAAAGGAGTATCAAACTGATTTTTGTGGTACACAGGGGAAGCAACTGAAGGGCACTTTCTGTAATTACCTACTCTATTTTCATCATATTTCTAAACACTCACAAGTAACACTTAATCTTCTGACAGTTGTGTTTTCCCAATTCCTGTTGATGCAAAGAGAAACTCTCCATCTCCCTTTTATACCATACTGAGAAACATTTTTAAGTTTTCTATTTCTTGAGTGATTTCTTATTATTTGCTTTTATAATAAATTCCAACTGCTGGATTTCTACTTGGTTCATCTGCCTACCCATAATTCAATCATTTTTTCTTGTCTGTAGGCTTAACATCTTTCTTTACTGAATTAATCGCCTTGCTCATTTAGAATTTTCTGTAGTGGGGGTGGGCTTGGAGGGGGAGAGAGGCTGGGTTTGTCTATAATCACAACAAACTATCGACAGGAAAAATAATCTCTTAAGGATTACCAAAAATGATTTTTAATACAAAGCAGGTATCTGTGTTACCTAATAAAAAGAGCATAATGCTTTTACTTCCCAGTTTTTAACGATTTAACATTTCTATGTGTAACAACTCTGGAACCAGTTTTCAGTTTCCTTCCTTTCTTTCTTTTATTTATCACCATGACTAACAAGTAAATCATGCTTTTGATTTTATGCCTGCTTTTTTTTTCTCATTTTTAAATCAACCACAGCAAAATAACAACCGGCACATTCATTAATACCGACTCTCTATTATATACTGGATATTTATGCATTATAGAGGCTAGGTTTGCTAAAACAAAATTCATTAAGAAATCCTACCTATATGGATATAATAAAGCAGCACATAGCTGTAAGGTCAGCCAGAATCCCTTCTGTTACAAAAATACCATGTGATATGTGAATTAGAGAAATTATATCAAAATAATAGTGGTCATATCAAATATGCAGCAAACGTATTTCATATTTACAAAGACGAAGGATATGAGACTGGAAAATGGTACTGAATCTGGAGGAGGTGCCAGTTCTAGAGCAAAGAATACTAGCATAGGTTTGATGTGATAAAAATTACCTAGAATATGATGTTTTCAAGGGGACTTTTAGGAAGAGTTCATGCTTTAGTACTTAACCTAAGGCAATGGGCTAAGAATTTCAACTAAGTTTTTGTGATTTAGGAGAAAGTAAAGAGGGGAGTACTTATGAACTAGATAGTAAATTAAATGGTGTTAAATAATAATGTGTTAAAACTGTTTGATCACAAGTTCATATAGCTATAAAATGAACACATTTCAAACATTTTGCTTAAATCATTAATTAATAAGAGAAACAGCAAGATATTACAACCATTTCAAAGGAGGAACATTTAAAGCCACATACAGGCAAAACAGGTCTATTGACAGAGTAACAATCAATTGCATTTCACTGCACACAACTGCATAATTTTTAAAGAAACTCATTTGCGTGAATATCGTCTCACAATTTATAAAGTTGTAAAATAGCTCAAAAACAATGAAAGCCAGAGACATCCCGGGCGATTATGCTGGACAGTTCATTTACTCATCTTTTAATCTATTTCAATTCTTTCATATTTCCCTGACACCCACCTTCACAGTCCATTTCCTTTATACATCAAAATTAAAGGAACAATTTATGCCCAGATGACCTAAGATCCCCTCCAAAAACTGCCTTATGGTCAGCAAGTGAAGAAAGGCCGTGTCATAGGGAAGAGTAACCCTCACAGGACTCACACGGGGAAGGGGTGATGGACCGTTCAAGCATAAGACATTGAACTTTAAAAAGGCTACGCATGTGTTACTTAAGTATTTTGAGGGGCTATCCACATCACGTAAAACAAAGGGTGATGCAATACATTAAGTTTTGTTTCTCAGCATCTTAATATTTTGTTTTGTTGTAAATGATTCAAAGTGTAGTCTTATCCAGACAAAGGAGTCACTCTTAATTTTGGGGTAGCTCTCAAAGCATACTGCATGAATTTCAAGCCACACACTGTATTTATTACAGTTTTTTTTTAATACAAATTTAGTCCTAACAGCTTATGTAAAATTAGGTAAACTGGAGAATTCTTATAATCTTTGCACAACCATTAAAATAGCATGTACATTACAAGATGTGATATAGTTAATCTCTGTATTTGTCAATTTAAGTGCTGCTGCTAGAAAGGAGACAGGGAAGATATAGAAAGGAAAATGAAAGGAAGGAAGGAGGGGAGGAAGGAAGGGAGGAAGGAAGGAGGGAAGGGAAGGGAAGGGAAGGG